>NC_064261.1:1541176-1849411 GCF_003254725.2 Canis lupus dingo | reverse complement strand
CCCAGGGTTCAAACATCTGTACTCTAAATTAATACGAAGAGAAATTCACATGAACCTAATTAATGCCTTGTGATGCTTTAACAATGTGCTCGCTCTTCCATGGAAGGATATTTTTGTCCTCAAAGTGTCTCTCTTGAGGCTTCATGTTGCAACTGAGTTTTGGCTCAAGCTCTACATAGCGCATAAGTGTGGCAGGCCGACAGATATGGGAGCCTCGGGACAAACTTGCTACCCAGGGCTCACTCTGCCCCGTGAAGCTGCGCAGCCCAGTTGGGCGTGAGACTGGCTTTGACTTTTGCCACTGAGGCAGAACAAAAGGGCAGACTTGGGAACGCAGGTACCATGCCAGCTGAATTAAAAAGCATCTGAGTCTATTTTCTCCTTTGCTCATGCTGTTTCTAATTAGATATTTCCTTTGGACTCCAATGTGAAATGACCTTGGGATAACCTTGGGATGCTGGGGAGAGATTGGTTATCTTTCTCTGCTTTGGTACTCTTCCATACGGTCTTTCTCCCGCATTTCCTTTCGATGAACTCGTCACTTGCTATAAAACAGGTCTATGTTAAGTGGAGCAGAAATGCTTTCAGACAAGAAGGGGGATGTAAAAATTGTAAAAATTCGTGAGTAGCTTTACCAGTGGAGGGGTTACTGCCATTCACAATATAGAAGTATTATTTTGTTTTTATTTCCATGAGCGTATATTTTTCAGTATGCTTTGAAAAATTAGGAACAACCACATAAAAGTTATCTTCATCTTTGGTCTTTTAACAAAAATTATTACTAAAAGCAATCTCCAAATTCAGTAGAGAATTCCTTTATAACATGTATTTGTTATAGTTAAGTGGAAATTGCACCAAGAACATTTTATCTGGCAGGATTTGTTACAGGTCGTTCCATAGTGTAAATCTCCACATATATTTCCTTGCTGAATTAAATCTCAGAATTAGAGCATTGCCAGAAGTGCCCCTAAAACAAATTATGGGATGTCCAAAGATGAAGTGCCCGAGGCCACCCTACAGAAACATGCCTGAGGCCTCCAGCTTCCCAGCCTGAAGACATGAGCTTACAGGATACAAAGATTTCCCTGGGAGAGGAATTGGAGTAACCTTTGTTTTATTACCAAGTATTATAATAGATTCATTTTCTTAGTGTCAGTGGTGGGGCAAGGAGTTGGTGGGGTGGGGGGTGGTGGTGAATAGGCACAGGAGGGGAGCAGGACAGGAAACTTGTCCCACGTGGTAGGGACCTACATAGGTGATAAGTTTGCCAAGTGCCTGAGTAGGGGACTCTGAATAGCAGGAAGTCACAGGACACCTATGGAGGAAGGAGGGAAAGGAGGTGGATTGGGGCACACGGCCAAGGACTTCTGTGAAATCCTTGTGGAGGGAAGTTCACTGAATGCGGCCATCATTCCCTACAAGAGCCAAATATGTTAGCAGTTACCGGGGGGCATAGCATAGACCTTGCAGTTGTATTGCCTACCAAGAAGCCCTATGGTATATGTTATTTCTCCTCTTGTCTCCCCACTTTTGCTTTATTTGGGTGATGCTGGAGCTACAATTTAATCCATTGTCATTTACCAGGCACCATGCAAATAGATGATAGATATTATTTTATTTCATCCATTTACCATTCCTATGAGGTAGGTGTTTTCACCTGCGCATCCCTATTTGATAGGTGAAGAATCTAATCATAGGGAGTGAAATGGAATAAGAGCTTGAATTAGTATCGCAGAACCAGGATTTGATCCACGTCTGTCTGATGTCAAGGCTATACTTTATTTCATAGAGGTGGTTCTCAACAGTGCCTCCAACTGTGGCTCGACCTTTTTATCGAAGGTCACAGACCATGGTTATTCAAAAGTTTGGCTCTAGAGAAATTCTGGACTCTGGCCCTAGCCTTATTCCTTATTATAAGCATTATGTTCTAACTAACCGAGACAACCAGCTGTTTGCAGGGTCCGTTAAGTTCTGCTGTGTAGTGAACACCATAACAAAGTGGCTTAAAAAAACCCATTTGTGTAGTTCATTATTCTACATGTTGGCGATTTGCTTAGGTTTGCTGAGAAGTCCTTGTGATTAGGGTCAGGTCAACTCTCCTTGGCTGGATTCTCTCACCTGTGTGGGACCTCAGCTCCAACTGTAGGGATGGCCTCCATCAATGCATCTGTCATCCCTTAGTCCGCTAACCTGAGCTTGTTCACGTAGCAGCAGATGGGCTCTAGGAGCACCGAGGGACGAGACCCCAGAATGTGCAAGCGCTTTTTACGTCATTATTTGTGCTGTGTTCACTGGTGCCCTATGGGTCAAAGCTACTCACATGAACTGAGCTGCAAAGAAAGAAGAAACAAACTCTTCACTCTAGAAGAATCTGTAGCACCTTTTTGTGAGGGCATCACATTGCAAAGATGTTATATTAAAGGGCTATGAATCCAGGGAAGGGAAGAATTTGTGATCATTTAAAAAAAAATCTATCAGCTTTGACTAATCCTGTCCAGTCTTACAAATTTTTGGTACTTTTCATGAGGGAAAACCAGAGAAAACTTGAGAGTATATCATAGAAAACATTCATCATTACTGAATATGAAGGTGTAACTGGGAAGCCCTGTGTTTAGTTGGTCGTGTAGTAAAGCATGCTCAGCAGCCTTACATGAGAGAAAAGTAGGACTCTTACAGGCATTACTCAGGCTTCTTTCCAAATTTCCTTTTTTAACTGGAAGGGGAATTCTAAAAATTGTTTATAAGTCACATATGAATTTTCACAAATAGCTGTTATAAGGGCATCCAGAAAACATAATACCCTTTGTTCCAACATGCTCTAAAACCCAGGGAAGCCTGCTTATTTGAGCTTTGGATTTTCCCCCAGAAGATTCCAAAGCGGATGGTTACTTAATTTAGAAAACCTGAAGAAGACTATTTTCTTTTTAAGAAAATAACAATGAAATATCCCCTTAGGGGAAAAAAAAAGTTACCATTTAATGCCACGGGTAAACAAATTACTATGACAAGAAAAGAGATATCCTCTACTGCCTACAAAAGGGACTTCTCTCAAGGTGTTGTACCTTTGACATTTGTTTGGTAGTTACATGGCAGAAAAAAGGCAATGCTCCTTTTCCTTCGCAATAGTCTTGATAGCTGCTGGGTCTGGTTCCCTCCTCCTGGAAGCACTAAACTATTTTATTTTGACTAGGGAACTGAGAACCCCCCCCCCCCCACACACACACACATTGTGGCCAGAAAAGTTGGGACAGAAGTTCTTTCATCTTGGTAGGTGGATGGGAGACTTTGTTATTCTGGGTCAGAGCTCATTCCTTCAAGAGTAATGAACTTCCTCACAGTTAATCTTTATCAACACGAGACATTGTATTATATGAAATAAAAATAAAACTCCCTACTGGATATATAGATAATTTGAGTTTTGAATGTTTTCCTGTGTATAAGGTCTATGGAAAACCACTAAAAGAGATTGTCGATAGTGAAGCAGAACTTTTCATTACCCCAAATTAGAAATTCACTCCCACAAAAATTTAAATATGTATACCGGCACGGTCTCAAACTTGACCTTTCTAATTATTTTAACAACTGGATGTGTACATTATCTTCCAATGGCAAGAGATAGACAGATAATTTTAGGTTAAGATCAGGGGATTTGTTATTTTGGCAAATTTGATTTTGAGGTATAGAGCTCTTAAGTCAAATAAATTTAATAGGTGTGGCTTTCAGATGATAATCAACACATTTGATATTCTTTGTGGCTTTTGTGAATCACATTCTATTGGCCCTGGGTCCATTGACTAGATACAAGTTTGCCAAAAGCAAGTTTCCAGAAGCTAATTTGCCAAATTTTATTCTGTAAATGGTAAGTTTACAGTGTGGCCAATTTCCAAATTGAATAGAATCCAGGTTACTGAGCCCATGCGTAACCTCCATTTCTGCTGTCGTGGTTGCTTTGCTTATACGCCTACTAGACAATGATAAAGGGGACTGGAAGAGGGAACCAACCGATACCCACAGAGTTTGGTCCTCCAGTTCACCTCATTATTCCAATTCTCCTCTGTTGAGGTCGTCTTTTGGCAAGCATGAACATGAGACACAAATACCTTCGCATTCTGTACCCATTCATTGAGATCTATCCATATACCTCTTACCCAGAGCTTCTTGTCACCAATTTTCCATTTGTTTCTTCCAAGTCCCTGACCTTTCTGCCAAACCATTAGTTACATAGCCAATGGTTTGCCTCCTCTAGGCAAAATGAATTAATGGATTTACTGCTCAAAATTCTATCTACTGGGGGTGGCTTTCCCTTTGCCACATTTCTGCAGAGCTAGCCCAGAATGGGGCTAGAAGGTTACAGCTGTCCTCTTTCAGCTGATGCCTATATATTGTGGAGGACAGCCTGTATATAAACCAAGCCTGGGTTTTCTTCTTCTTCAGTCAGGTGATCATAAAGAACGTCATGAGTCATAGGTATGTGTTGAGAGAAACAGGCAAATAGTAGGCATAAGACTTAACGTGACTTGTGGCTGCTGGGCCTGCTTTAGCCCAGTTTCACCTATAACATTTGTCATGATGGAGTTCATGCTCAACTTTAAATCTTGCTGGGTTAGACAACACCCCATTCATGATCAGTGATCATGATCATGATCACATCACATGGTGATTTGGTAGCGCTCGGTTAATTTCTATTAAAACCCAATCACAGGCCAAAGATCTGTTTCTCAAAAGGAAAATAATTATATCCGAAGAATGGTGTGGTGGTGCTTTAATCAGTAGAGATCTGCCTTATATTTACTTCTGTGTTGGCCAAAGGCTCCATATAGCATCCTCATCCACTCCTAACACTTCAGGCATCATCAGATCTGTTAAGTCCTATGACTCAGGTGGCAAAACAACTTTTGTAGCAGTTGCAGAGCCTTCTGTTATTCAGGGCCCCATTCAAAAGTGGGAGCTCTCAGGTCCCTCAGTAAATGGGTCAGAATAGCTTGCCCAGCGACATCTGGGTGGCTCAGTGATTGAGCGTCTGCCTTTGGCTCAGCTGGTGATCCCGGGGTCCTGGGATTGAGCCCCATATTGGGCTCCCATTAGGGAGCCTGCTTCTCCCTCTGCTTGTGTCTCTGCCTCTCTCTCTCTGTGTCTCTCATGAATAAATAAATAAAATATTAAAAAATAATATCTTGACCAAATGAAATATATGTAGCCTCCAAAAATTCAAAGTGGTCCACCAGATATTGTGCTTTTTTTTCTTAGTAGTAGGAGGGGCAGATGCAGCAACTTGTGCATTGATGATTCCACCATCGAAGGAATTTCACCAATGTGGAAGACTCCTGAGATCTTTGGGGATTTATTTGCCACTCTCTGGCATATAAGTGTCTTACTAATGTGGTTACTACCCCCTGCTAAGGCCGTCCAGTCAGCACAGTTTCATCAGTGTAATGGGCCGGCACGATTCCATTGAAATGAAGGCAATCAAGTCCCCGGCCGACTAGATCATGAGGTAGTGCTGAGAGTTGATACAGCTCTGAGAGAGGACAGTGAAAATATATTGCTAGTTAGCCAGCTGAAGACAAACTATTTCTGATGGTCTTTACAGACAGGTATACAAAAAACAGCACTTGCCCGATCAATAGCTGCACAGCAGGTATGAGGGAATGTGTTGATATGACCCAGCCATGAAACCACATTCAGAACAGCACTTGCAGTTGCTCGATAACGTTTGTGATAATCCACTGTCACTGTCTAAGATCCATCCATCTTCTGCACAGTCCAGGTAAGTAAATATAGAATCTTTGCCTAGTGAGACATTAATCAATTCGGCCTCATCCATCTTTATATTCCTTTCACCCTGATCCTACACTCTTATGATATATTACCATACGTATTCCTCGAGCTTCAATCAATATAAATTGGCAAGATCATGTAATTCTTTTGGCGTGTCTCACCTCTCTGCATGAGTCAACTTTGAATCTCATTCTTTGAGATATTCTGAGGCATGAATCTAGTTAGAGGTCTCAAAGGTGAAGAGAGGTGGTGGGAGTCGGCTATGAGGAAGATCAGTGGTCCAGAGCAACACGCCTCCCTCAGGGGTGGTCTTTATGGTTTCTACAGTCAAGGAGAGAATAAGCATCTTAGACCAGGAATGAGAAGGCTGCTTATGATAGCAAAGAAGGCTCAACAAAATTTAGGCTTTTAAGATTCTAGTTATGTGGCTTCACTACAATCTGCCTGTAAGTTCCCATTCTAATTTTCAGCGACTTGTTCCTTCCCAAATAGTGCTCTAATTTTAACAAGAGACCATATGACATCAGAAATCAGTTTGTGTCGTAATTTAGCCAAGCACAGATTAGATTTTGAGTTTTTTTGTTTGTTTTTTATTTTAGAAAACTTGGCCCTAGACTAAGATTTCTGTAGGAGTTGGACTATAGGATTTAAACATTTCTCTTAGGGCAAATGTAGGGATTTTCGGGTGTGTGTGTGTGTGTGTGTGTGTGATACATGACCCTATTTCTAGTATTGAAAATGACACTGGTGAAATATGAATTTCAAGCACTGAGCTCCTTATTTTTTTTCTTTAAGTTCTTTAGCTCATTTGAAGGCAACCAACCAATCCCCATCATACTCCTTATTTTCACCAAAATGTTATGTGGCAGCAAATAATCCAACATCGTGCCTTCTATAAACTCTTGATCACATTGTATTTATGGTGATAATTTGAATAACTGTTTTGCTATACATGCTATAGGCTACCAGTGTAATTTTCAATACTGGAAACAGGGTGCAGTAAGGCTTTCACATATAATCAGATTAAAGACCAAATGCAGGAAGCCCAGGAAAGGAATCAATTTATATAAATATAATAAATATATAAAATCTATAATATAACCTCTGTATTATACACGCACACACACACACAGTAATCAATTTGACTTTCCATAATTGTGAGAGCTAGTTAAATAGTATGCATAAGACTTCCTTTTTGTCTGATGCTAGAATCTGAAGCTTATAGGGGAAGCCAGATCAAAAAATCAGGAAGGAGTTATTTCTATAAAGCAGGGAGCAGCAAGGAGAAGCTGGAGCCCACAGTTAGAGGCTGGAACTCCAGAAGATCGCCTAGAACTCACGTCAGTTCTTGCTGTCTCCAGCCTTGGAACATGGGTATCATGTTGGAGAATCTGGCACCTTTCATCACGGAGCTTAGCATACACCTGGCCCAGGAGTCAGAGAAGTGGGAAGGGAACCAGGTGAAAGTACATATGACTGCAGCCTGGTTGCTGTCCCGTGCTAGTGCAGCGAGCCCATGGATAAATAACGTGTATGAAGACAAAAGCACCCATCCTAAATTTCCAAACAAAGAACCAAAATTCCTGCTGTTTCACTTCTACCTTCCAAAGGTCATGCAAAAAAATTTTATGTGTCTCATCCTAACTGGAAACACAGAGAATGTACTTCTGGGAAACATAATCCAGCCCTGGCCAGTCTGGCACATTACAGAGTCACCACACAGACTAAAGAAGGAAACTCATGATTATCTCAATAAATGTTAAAGGAGTGTTTGACAAAATTTAACATTTATGCGTGATAAAAACCCTTAGCAAACTAGCAACAGGAAGCAATGACCTCTAACTGATACAAGATGTCCACAATTTTCTCTTCCTAAGGTGAAGAGCAGGTCAAGGACACGTGTTATCACTACTACTTACCATCATCCTGAGAATACTGCCCAGTATAATAAGTCAAGAGAAGAAAATAACATGCATACAGATTAGAGAAGAAAAATTAAAACTGTTTATAGTCACAGAACTATATGTATCTAGGGATAATATTTAGAATATTAAAAATTGATGAGATACCATTGTTGATCTACCAGCATGGACATGGGCCACAGCAATAGTTTAGGGCACGTGCGACCCCCATCTCAGGTGAGGGATTAATTTTTATTTGTTGGATCATGAAGTAAAGGACAGTCTTTGCGGGTGGAACTGGGACGTCTGGGTGGCACGAAGGTATGGGGCACTGGCTATTTAATAACAGGAATAACTGAACTGGTATGAACCAGCTGCCTATCGGCCTTGAGTTTTTTTTTTAATTTATTTTTTATTGGTGTTCAATTTACTAACATACAGAATAGCCCCCAGTGCCCGTCACCCATTCACTCCCACCCCCCGCCCTCCTCCCCTTCTACCACCCCTAGTTCGTTTCCCAGAGTTAGCAGTCTTTACGTTCTGTCTCCCTTTCTGATATTTCCCACACATTTCTTCTCCCTTCCCTTCTATTCCCTTTCACTATTATTTATATTCCCCAAATGAATGAGAACATATAATGTTTGTCCTTCTCCGACTGGCTTACTTCACTCAGCATAATACCCTCCAGTTCCATCCACGTTGAAGCAAATGGTGGGTATTTGTCATTTCTAATAGCTGAGGAATATTCCATTGTATACATAAACCACATCTTCTTTATCCATTCATCTTTCGTTGGACACCGAGGCTCCTTCCACAGTTTGGCTATCGTGGCCATTGCTGCTAGAAACATCGGGGTGCAGGTGTCCCGGCGTTTCATTGCATTTGTATCTTTGGGGTAAATCCCCAACAGTGCAATTGCTGGGTCGTAGGGCAGGTCTATTTTTAACTCTTTGAGGAACCTCCACACAGTTTTCCAGAGTGGCTGCACCAGTTCACATTCCCACCAACAGTGTATGAGGGTTCCCTTTTCTCCGCATCCTCTCCAACATTTGTTGTTTCCTGCCTTGTTAATTTGCCCCATTCTCACTGGTGTGAGGTGGTATCTCATTGTGGTTTTGATTTGTATTTCCCTGATGGCAAGTGATGCAGAGCATTTTCTCATGTGCATGTTGGCCATGTCTATTTCTTCCTCTGTGAGATTTCTGTTCATGTCTTTTGCCCATTTCATGATTGGATTGTTTGTTTCTTTGTTTGTTTCTTTGTTTGTTTCTTTCTTTGTTTGTTTCTTTGTTTCTTTTTTGCCCATTTCATGATTGGATTGTTTGTTTGAGTTTAAGAAGTTCTTTATAGATCTTGGAAACTAGCCCTTTATCTGATATGTCATTTGCAAATATCTTCTCCCATTCTGTAGGTTGTCTTTGAGTTTTGTTGACTGTATCCTTTGCTGTGCAAAAGCTTCTTATCTTGATGAAGTCCCAATAGTTCATTTTTGCTTTTGTTTCTTTTGCCTTCGTGGATGTATCTTGCAAGAAGTTACTGTGGCCGAGTTCAAAAAGGGTGTTGCCTGTGTTCTTCTCTAGGATTTTGATGGAATCTTGTCTCACATTTAGATCTTTCATCCATTTTGAGTTTATCTTTGTGTATGGTGAAAGAGAGGGGTCTAGTTTCATTCTTCTGCATGTGGATGTCCAATTTTCCCAGCACCATTTATTGAAGAGACTGTCTTTCTTCCAATGGATAGTCTTTCCTCCATTATCGAATATTAGTTGACCATAAAGTTCAGGGTCCACTTCTGGGTTCTCTATTCTGTTCCACTGATCTATGTGTTTGTTTTTGTGCCAGTACCACACTGTCTTGATGACCACAGCTTTGTAGTACAGCCTGAAATCTGGCATTGTGATGCCCCCAGATATGGTTTTCTTTTTTAAAATTCCCCTGGCTATTCGGGGTCTTTTCTGATTCCACACAAATCTTGAAATAATTTGTTCTAACTCTCTGAAGAAAGTCCATGGTATTTTGATAGGGATTGCATTAAACGTGTATATTGCCCTGGGTAACATTGATATTTTCGCAATATTAATTCTGCCAATCCATGAGCATGGAATATTTTTCCATCTCTTTGTGTCTTCCTCAATTTCTTTCAGAAGTGTTCTATAGTTTTGAGGGTATAGATCCTTTACATCTTTGGTTAGGTTTATTCCTAGGTATCTTATGCTTTTGGGTGCAGTTGTAAATGGGATTGACTCCTTAATTTCTCTTTCTTCAGTCTCATTATTAGTGTATAGAAATGCCACTGATTTCTGGGCATTGATTTTGTATCCTGCCATGCTACCGAATTGCTGTATGAGTTCTAGCAATCTTGGGGTGGAGACTTTTGGGTTTTCTATGTAAAGTATCATGTCATCGGCGAAGAGGGAGAGTTTGACTTCTTCTTTGCCAATTTGAATGCCTTTAATGTCTTTTTGTTGTCTGATTGCTGAGGCTAGGACTTCCAGTACTATGTTGAACAGCAGTGGTGAGAGCGGACATCCCTGTCTTGTTCCTGATCTTAGGGGAAAGGCTCCCAGTGCTTCCCCATTGAGAATGATATTTGCTGTGGGCTTTTCATAGATGGCTTTTAAGATGTCGAGGAATGTTCCCTCTATCCCTACACTCTGAGGAGTTTTGATCAGAAATGGATGCTGTATTTTGTCAAATGCTTTCTCTGTATCTAATGAGAGGATCATATGGTTCTTGGTTTTTCTCTTGCTGATATGATGAATCACATTGATTGTTTTACGGGTGTTGAACCAGCCTTGTGTCCCAGGGATAAATCCTACTTGGTCATGGTGAATAATTTTCTTAATGTACTGTTGGATCCTATTGGCCAGTATCTTGTTGAGAATTGTTGCATCCATGTTCATCAGGGATATTGGTCTGTAATTCTCCTTTTTGGTGGGGTCTTTGTCTGGTTTTGGAATTAAGGTGATGCTGGCCTCATAGAACGAATTTGGAAGTACTCCATCTCTTTCTATCTTTCCAAACAGCTTCAGGAGAATAGGTATGGTTTCTTCTTTAAACGTTTGATAAAATTCCCCTGGGAAGCCATCTGGCCCTGGACTCTTGTATCTTGGGAGGTTTTTGATGACTGCTTCAATTTCCTCCCTGGTTATTGGCCTGTGAAGGTTTTCTATTTCTTCCTGTTCCAGTTTTGGTAGTTTGTGGCTTTCCAGGAATGCGTCCATTTCTTCTAGATTGCCTAATTTATTGGCGTATAGCTGTTCATAATATGTTTTTAAAATCGTTTGTATTTCCTTGGTGTTGGTAGTGATCTCTCCTTTCTCATTCATGATTTTATTAATTTGAGTCTTCTCTCTCTTCTTTTTAATAAGGCTGGCTAATGGTTTATCTATCTTATTAATTCTTTCAAAGAACCAACTCCTGGTTCTGTTGATCTGTTCCACAGTTCTTCTGGTCTCGATTTCGTTGAGTTCTGCTCGAATCTTTATTAACTCCCTTCTTCTCTTGGGTGTAGGATCTATTTGCTGTTTTTTCTCTAGCTCCTTTATGTGTAAGGTTAGCTTTTGTATTTGAGTTCTTTCCAGTTTTTGAATGGATGCTTGTATTGCGATGTATTTCCCCCTTAGGACTGCTTTTGCTGCATCCCAAAGATTTTGAATATCTTCATTCTTATTAGTTTCCATGAATCTTTTTAATTCTTCCTTAATTTCCTGGTTGACCCTTTCATCTTTTAGCAGGATGGTCCTTCACCTCCACGTGTTTGAGGTCCTTCCAAACTTCTTGTTGTGATTTAGTTCTAATTTCAAGGCATTATGGTCTGAGAATATGCAGGGGACGATCCCAATCTTTTGGTATCGGTTCAGACCCGATTTGTGACCCAATATGTGGTCTATTCTGGAGAAAGTTCCATGTGCACTTGAGAAGAATGTGTATTCAGTTGAGTTTGGATGTAAAGTTCTGTAGATATCTGTGAAATCCATCTGGTCCAGTGTATCATTTAAAGCTCTCGTTTCTTTGGGGATGTTGTGCTTAGAAGACCTATCGAGTATAGAAAGAGCTAGATTGAAGTCACCAAGTATAAGTGTATTATTATCTAAGTATTTCTTCACTTTGGTTAATAATTGATTGATATATTTGGCAGCTCCCACATTCGGGGCATATATATTGAGGATTGTTAAGTCCTCTTGTTGAATAGATCCTTTAAGTATGATATAGTGTCCCTCTTCATCTCTCACTACAGTCTTCGGGGTAAATTTTAGTTTATCTGATATAAGGATGGCTACCCCTGCTTTCTTTTGAGGACCATTCAAATGGTAAATGGTTCTCCAACCTTTTATTTTCAGGCTGTAGGTGTCCTTCTGTCTAAAATGAGTCTCTTGTAGACAGCAAATAGATGGGTCCTGCTTTTTTATCCAGTCTGAAACCCTGCGCCTTTTGATGGGGTCATTAAGTCCGTTCACATTCAGAGTTACTATTGAGAGATATGAGTTTAGTGTCATCATGATATCTATTCAGTCCTTGTTTTTGTGGAATGTTCCACTGGACTTCTTCTTAAAGGGGAATTTTAAGAGTCCCCCTTAAAATTTCTTGCAGAGCTGGTTTGGAGGTCACAAATTCTTTCAGTTCCTGCCTGTCTTGGAAGCTCTTTATCTCTCCTTCCATTTTGAATGAGAGCCTTGCTGGATAAAGTATTCTTGGTTGCATGTTCTTCTCATTTAGGACCCTGAATATATCCTGCCAGCCCTTTCTGGCCTGCCAGGTCTCTGTGGAGAGGTCTGCTGTTACCCTAATACTCTTCCCCATAAAAGTCAGGGATTTCTTGTCTCTTGCTGCTTTAAGGATCTACTCTTTATCTTTGGAATTTGCAAGCTTCACTATTAAATGTCGAGGTGTTGAACGGTTTTTATTGATTTTAGGGGGGGAATCTCTCTATTTCCTGGATCTGAATGCCTGTTTCCCTTCCCAGATTAGGAAAGTTTTCAGCTAGAATTTGTTCAAATACATATTCTGGCCCTCTGTCCCTTTCGGCGCCCTCGGGAACCCCAATTAAACGTAGGTTTTTCTTCCTCAGGCTGTCGTTTATTTCCCTTAATCTATCTTCATGGTCTTTTAATTGTTTGTCTCTTTTTTCCTCAGTTTCCCTCTTTGCTATCAACTTGTCTTCTATGTCACTCACTCGTTCTTCCACCTCGTTAACCCTCGTCGTTAGGACTTCTAGTTTGGATTGCATCTCATTCAATTGATTTTTAATTTCTGCCTGATTAGCTCTAAATTCTGCAGTCATGAAGTCTCTTGAGTCCTTTATACTTTTTTCTAGAGCCACCAGTAGCTGTATAATAGTGCTTCTGAATTGGCTTTCTGACGTTGAATTGTAATCCAGATTTTGTAACTCTGTGGGAGAGAGGACTGTTTCTGATTCTTTCTTTTGAGGTGAGGTTTTCCTTCTAGTCATTTTGCTCAGTGCAGAGTGGCCAAAAGCAAGTTGTATTGGGAAAAGGAGAAAAAGAGAGGAGAGAAAGAAGGAAAGAAAAGAGAAAGAGAAAAAAAAGGAAGAAAAAAAACGAAAAAAAAAGAAGAAAAAGAGAAAGAAAAAGAAAGAAAGGAGAAAAAAGGGGGGTGGGGGAAGGAAACAAATCAAAAAGCAAAGCAAAACAAAACAAAACAAAACAAGAACCACCGGGGAGTATCTTCTGATTCTGTGTACTTTAAGTCCCTTGACTTCCCCTGGAACTTGTCCGTCTCGCTGGTCTTCTGGGGGAGGGGCCTGCTGTGCTGATTTTCAGGTGTTAGCACTTGGGGGAGCTGCTGTGCCCCTGCCTCGTGCAGGGCTCAGTGGGGGTTGTTTACCCCGTGAGGCCGCAGGAGGAACAGCCCTAGTGGCGGGGCAGCTCTGGAGCCCTGGATTCAGCCCCCGCAGGAACTCCGGAGCTCTCCGTCTGCAGGGCCTGGAGGCTCCGGGCGGGGCCGCTGATCTGCTCAGCTGGGGCAGGAGCGTCCTCGCTGTCCTGGGCCCTCCCGGCCTCTGCCTGTCCCGGGGGAGGCCGGATCCTGGGCTGTGTCCCGGCGCCCTGTGCTCCGGCGTCTGCGCTGGTGGATTCGCGCTCCTGGCCCGGCAGCCCCCTCTCCCCGCATCTGCCGCCCAGCCCCTCCGAGCTGCTCCCCCCCGCAGCCCCCTCCGCGGAGCCGCCCCCGAGCCCCCCCAGCTGCTCCCCCTGCAGCCCCCTCCGCGGAGCCGCCCCCGAGCCCCCCCAGCTGCTCCCCCTGCAGCCCCCTCCGCGGAGCCGCCCCCGAGCCCCTCCGAGCTGCTCCCGCCCCGCAGCCCCTTCCGCGGAGCCGCCCCCGAGCCCCCCGAGCTGCTCCCCCCCCCCCCCGCAGCCCCCTCCGCGGAGCCGCCCCCGAGCCCCCCGAGCTGCTCCGGGTCCCGCCGGGCCCCGCCGTGCGCGCTGCAGCCCTTAGGGAGCTCGGCGCACTCTCCAGGGGCGCAGGTGTCTGTTAGTGTCCCCGGGAGCCCGAGGGCATCCCCGCCCTCCCGGGTCCTGCTCCACCTCCCTGCAGCCCCTTTCCCCCGGGAAGGTCGGTGCAGCTCCTGCTCCTCCGGGACGGGGCTCTCCTGTCCTGGGGACACTCGCCCCGGCCTCAGCCCGGCTCCTCGCGGGCCCCTCCCCCTCGGAGGCCTTTGTGTCTTTATTTCTTTTCCCCCGTCTTCCTACCTTGATAGACGCGCGAACTCTTCTCACTGTTGCATTCCAGCTGGTCTCTCTTTAATTCTCAGGCCGAATTCATAGATTTTCAGGATGATTGGAAGGTTTTCTAGGTAATTTGGTGGAGACAGGTGATTTGGGGACCCTACTCTTCTGCCATCTTGCCCCTCCTCCCGGCCTTGAGTTTATATATGGTTTAGGTGAGTCTCTCATTTTCCTTTTTTAACTCCTGTGTTCACAGAACCAAAATAGGGCACAGAAATATTGAATAGGCGGTGAAAGTTTATCAAATAAGTGGAAGATAAAATTTCCGGTCTTAGCTAGAAGATATGGCCTGAGTACAAGACTCTAGTGGAGTACCCATGTCACAATGATCATGCAGTATCTCCTTTATATGGAAGTGTGGAGGGAATCTAAAACACGAAGTGCTTGGGGGGTATGGTGAGTTTGGTTGTAGGCATCTTAGAATGTTTTTTGGTGAGACCACACAAAGAGGATGTCTTAAGCAGAAATGTGGTGTGATCAAAATCTTATAGCTCAAAGGATCTCTGATGACAGCATTGGATGAATTAGAGTGGGATAAGACCAGAGTCCCAAAGCAATTATT
Source organism: Canis lupus dingo (assembly GCF_003254725.2). Taxonomy (NCBI): domain Eukaryota; kingdom Metazoa; phylum Chordata; class Mammalia; order Carnivora; family Canidae; genus Canis; species Canis lupus. The sequence goes on along the minus strand of NC_064261.1, from coordinate 1,834,424 downwards.
TCCAACAAGTCACGATGAAAATGGTCCTAACAAGAGAAAACAATGCCAGCATCTGGAATTTACCCATTCCTGATTCTGGAAAAAGTGTATCATATCCCTTTCTCTATATTCAACCATTGCAGCCACCTAGAGCTTAGATATCTCTTCTCTGTGGCATCTCCAGCCGTCTTTGGAGCATCTGTAGAGGTAGAGATAGGGCAGGGCTACGAGTGAGCAGAACCCTCCACCAAACCATGAAAGAAGTAGAACTTGACTCAGCTCCTTTTCATTTCTATGTGAGCATTTCTGCCCTTGGGGCCATCATTCTGTCCTCTTTTCTTTACCTGACATATGATATAAGATAAAGATAACTATGACTTGATAGCCAACAGACTAGCTGTCTGCCTTAATGACTCCCAGAAGATGAGACAAAAGCCTTTTCCTTTATTTTTTTTTTTTTGTGACAAGTCTTTCAAAGGTCTTGAATGTGTAGATAGAAGCAAATGCAGTCTTGTCTCAGGATTTCTAACATTGATTTTTGAAATCCTTAATGTTAGTAAAAATAACACGGGGTGCTAATTCAAAATGCAGATTCTTGGAGCCAGTCCATCACTTGCTGAATTTTAAACCAGTTGTCTGGGTGAGTCTTGTGCAGATTAAAGTTTGAAAACTGCTGTTTAGCTCAAACCACTATTCCGACCCAGAAGGCTCATTTCCTCTGCATCAGATTTTGGCCTATTCAAGATGCTAATGCGGTTCATGCCTGAAAAAGAGAACACAACATTTATGGTTTCAGGTATCATGAAAATGTTAATAATGCCATTCTTTACATCGGGGGTATATTACAATGTTAATTATATCCATATATATGCATATATAATTTTATGATCGCTGATAACTAACATTTCTTGCTATACCAAGCACTACACTAGGCGCTTTACATACAGATACGAATTCAATCCTCAAATTAATCATTTAGGGCATTTGTCTATCTTCTTGGCCAGCATTTGTCCCCTCTTCCTGTGTGGGGGAAACACCGTGTATAAGGCAGGCTCTGCCCCTCGGAATTGAAGTTGAAAATGGCAAACACTGGTTCTCCCAGCTCGCCTTGCTACTATAGTCCAGGCCCATGGGACACAGTCTGCTGGTCAAATACACTTGCTCCAGGGTTGAGGCAGAAGCTTGCGACGCATAGGGCGAGAAGCCCTTCAAACGTATTATGAAGGTGGTGGGAGTATATACTTACCGTGCTGGATAAAACCAACTCATTGGGTTTATAAATTGTCTTAATAATAAGGAAATTAATGGTGGTAGTTATATTGCAAACTATTCACAGAAGTATACGTATCCACCTAGGGATAACGATTGGAATATTGAAAATTGACATGGCACGATCATCGACCTATCTGCATGGACATGGGCCACAGCACGGTTTGAGCTAAATACAACCAAGGTTTCAACGACCTTGGAGAAAAAGCTAATTTCAAAACTTCAGCAGCACTTTTTGCATTGCATAATTCATCTAATAATATAAATGATTCTTAATCTAATGGGCCTTCCAACAACATGAAACCACTCGTATGAACCCTAAATCATTCTGTGCTCTGAAAAGAAAAAAAAAAACCCAAAAAACAATTCTTAATAAAAGTCTCACAATCTGACTTCTTACAATTTCTGGTTGTCCTTCCCCTTTATAAACAATCTGAATTGCTGAGATGATTTTGGATTAAAAAAGAGTTTCCCTGAAGGGCAGAGAATCTTTTATTAGTGGTGCCATACTGCAGCATTTTAGTTAGAGTAGAATTTTTTTTTTTAATAGCCTAGTATTCAAGTTTGTAGGCACAGAGGGGTTGGTAAACCAAAGAGAGATCAATCAAACATTTGAGAGAGACTAAAAATGCATCCAAGCTCAGATTTTTCCTGTTCTGATTATTTAGAAAGAAACAGTAGGTAAGAGTAAAAGTGAAAAGAAAGCAATGATATATAGAATTATTTAAGACATTGTGATTCTTTCCCTTTTTCCCCATATAACCCAAAGCCCTCTGAGTTCTAAATCTATTAGCAAAAACCCCACCCACACACATTGGCAATCAAGGAAAAAGTGCAGATTTCTTCTGTAGATAACATAGTCTGGGGTGTGTCTGATGCTTGGAATCTGGGCTCAGCTCTCTAAATATCGGTGGTAAGTTGGAGCCTCAAGGCAATCACAAGTCATCCAAGTTTAGTTAGATGTCTGTAAGGAAGGCCACTGCTAGTTAAAAGATAAACAAGAAATGGCAGGAACAGCCCCAATGAGGCTGTTCTTTATTTCTTCTTCATTAAGCACAGACCAAATCCTGGGATCATAAGTAGTTCAGAAAGTGAGAGGTTGTGAAGGGAATAATTTGATTTATATTCCTGAGTGTTTAGATTATTTTTAGTGAGATGTCCCCATTGTCCCTTTTGATGGAGGGTGCACGAAGAAATGATAAATGAGGGTAGAGGCTTTAAAACCAATGAGTCCTGTTGTTTGTACACCTGCGTCTGGGGTAAGTAAAGTCAGAGCTGGAATCCCTAGATGGGCCTAGGATTTCCGACCCACTGACAGGCTCTTCTTCTATCACAAAGTGTGGCTTTGAGAATCCAATCCCCCATTGTCCTGGACCAGGGTTTTTGCAAAGGCTCCAAAACAAATTCTTTTCTTTTTTGGAGCATTCTCAAAAACCATGAATAGCTACCTCATTAGGCCTGACACACAGCCTGGAGCCTCTGAGTGAATTGTCTGTGTTTTGCAGGATTCCTTTTCGCCCAGTTCTTGGTCACACCACTTCAAAGGGTGAAGAAGTAGACCAGACAAAGAATGGTGGGCAGCAATGCAAAATCCATTGAGCGATAGTAAAGCAAAGTTTATTGTGTGATCCTACAAAGCTCCCGAAGAGGGAAGGGACCCAAGAGGGTTACCACCAGAGTTTCTAAGTCAAGGGGTTTTATGGGCTTGTTGTTCGGGCTATTTTATTCTGATTAACCCTCCTTGTGCCTGTCAACCCATCAGGTTTTTGTCATCATGTGGGAAAGAGTGGACGGCTTCTTCCAGGGCGGTGTAAAATCCTTTTAAGGGTGCTTTCCTCTTAGGGTGGGAGCCCCTTGTCCCTACCTGCCTTTCTTCTGACTCTCCTGCATTATATACATGCTTATAAGGAAATGGAGATGAAGGTTTGTTCTCTGTGTGCATCAGCCCAGGGTTAATGTTAAATTTCATATTTGTGTCAGTTGAATTTCCTAACAGTTCTGTGGTTAGAAAGCTTGTCTTGCATTTCAAGTATGCTGAGAAAGGGGGTAGGTAATATTTCAGTGTTGATATTCCAACAAATTATTTAGGGGAATTCGTGGGAACAGAACACATTGATGGGGTTATTTCAATAATACTTTAATTATTCTTAACCTCCAGCCTCGCTCATCTCCGGGAGGTTGGCGGCGGGGGTGGAACTGAAATTTCTAACTCTCTAATCACGTGGTTGGTTCTTGGGGCAACCAGCCTTATCTTTAGGTGCTTTCCAAAAGTCACCTCGTTAACACAACAAAAAACACTATTATTGCTCTCAACGCGTAGGAAATTCCGAGGGTTTTAGAAGCTGTGTGCCAGAACTGGGACAAAACCCAAATATATGTCTCTTATTATAAATTAGAGTGTTACACCAACTCAGGTTCTACAACTAATATGGACCAGCTGATTGCATATAGATTTCTTTCTTATGCTTCCATATATCCAAATACCCAGATGTCTCTTAGACATTTTCATTTGTTACTGCACAAACAACACAACTCGATATACACAAAATTGAATTCATTATGTTTTCCTTCAACCACTCCAGAACATATGTACTCTGTTTATAGGACTATAATCCCCCAGATACTCAGGTCAGAAGCCTAGAAATCATCCCTGAATCATTTCTCAGCCTTTCTTCCTATCTCACCTCCAATCACATGCAACCAGGCCCGAAGTCCTATTAGTCACACACCCTGAATAACTCTAAATCTATGTCATCTCCACTCTCCCTACCACTGTCTTCCTTTAGGCTTTAATCTTTTTTTCTTTTTCTTTTTTTTTTTTTTTTTTTTTTTGCTTTAATCATTTATCACTTGAAACACTGTAAAATTCTTTTTAATAGTCTCTTGCCCACCAGGCTTACCCTTTCTGTCTGTTACCACTTGAGGGACCTTCCAATAATATAAATCTGATTAGATCATCTGCCTGCTTATAGTTTTTCATTGCCTCCCATGACCTTCAGGATAAAGTCTTTTGATCTGGCCTTTGTCCATCTGTCCTGCCCAGTTTTTTTTTTTTTTTCTTACTGTTCCTTAATTCATACCATGCTCTAGTGTTGCTAAACTACATGTGGATAGTTCTCCCAAAGTCGTACCTTCTTTTCTTTTCTTCTTCTTTTTTCTATTTTTTTAAGATTTTATTTATTTATTTTAGAGCAGGGGGGCACAAGCAAGGAGGAACAGAGGGGGAGGAAGAGGGAGAGGGAGAAAGAATCTGAAGCAGAGTCTGCACTGAGCACAGAGCCTCATGTGAGGCTCAGTCCCATGACTGCGAAATCAGGATGTGAGCTGAAGTCAGGAGTCAGACACTCAACCAACTGAGCCATCCAGGCACCCTTGTTTTCTTTTCTTGTTTGTTTTTCGGTTTTTGTGGATTTTTTGCTTATTTATTTACTTATTATTTAATTAATTTTGTGGAGTTTTTGCGTATTTATTATTTAATTAATTATTTTTTTAAAAAAAGATGTTTTATTTATTTATTCATGAGAGACAGAGAGAGGCAGAGACACAGGCAGAGGGAGAAGCAGGCTCCACGCAGGGAGCCCGACGTGGGGCTCGATCCCGGGGCTCCAGGATCACACCCTGGGCCCAGGGCAGGCGCTAAACCGCTGAGCCACCCAGGGACCCCCTATTTATTTATATTTTAACTTCAACAGAATTAATACATAGTGTTATATTAGTTGCAGGTGTACCACATAGTGATTCAACAATTCCACATCTTTTCTCAGTGCTCAGAGTCATATCTTCTTAGACCTCAGTGCCTAGAAATTCTCAACTGTGAGAGTTAAAACTCAGGATTATAATTCTTCATATATATTTTTTTAAAACAAGGGCTTCTTTTAATGAAAACAGATTTTAAAAATCTATCAGATTTTTTATTCCTTTTGATTTTTTTATTTATTTTTATTTTATTTTATTTTTTATTTTATTTATTTTTATTTTATTTTATTTATTTATTTATTTTTTATTTTTTTATTCCTTGAAGTGGCTTGCATATGTGCCATGGGATGAAGGCAAGTCATCCCAAGAGGTCACTTTTGGGAAAATCCTTAAAATACAAAAAACACAGAGGCAGCATTTCATAATAAAATCTCTAATTCTCTTCCTTATTTTCCATATTCCTGATTTTGGATAAAATAAAATTTTATGGCTCAGATATTTTTTTTTCCAAGTTTGGATCATTCAACTTAGCTAAGTACAAGACAGTCAAATGCTTTATTAGTCATAAAATTTTGCTCTGTATATTTGAGGACTTATCTAGTCACTAAAATTCTAAGCCACTGGGACACTCAGTTTTGTGGATGGCTGGTTATCTTGAAAACTTCTTACCCTGGCAGAAGGAGTTTTACTATCGTGAAATGAAAGGGAATGAGCCTCTCCCCAATGTGCCACTTTGGTGTGTGGAAGACTTGGGAGCTGAAGTCCCTCAGGGTCCAAAAGACTCAGGAAGAGCTTTTCTTCCCCATTAGCTGCGTAAACACATTTAGGTAGAGGGCCTGCTTTAGGAGGAGAACTATCACCCGAGAACTATAAAGAGTGTGGAGGCTGGGGAAGCTCCCCGCACGGCTTGGTGGTTAAATTCCTCTCAGTGTCCCCTTGCCTCTGTACAGCACGGCAGACAGGGTCTACTGAACATTTGCTTTCCCATCCTTCTCTTAAATTGTCTTTCTCCCCTTAGAAATGTTAGTGTTGCAGGGTTTTTTCTTTTCCTTTTTAGTGTCCAAGGTTCTTGGTCACACTGATTCTAAGAATAAAGAGGTAGACCACGCAGAGTGGTGGGCAGCAAATTTATTAGTACAAAGTACAAAGCTAGTGCAAAGCTAGGGATAGTGCAAAGCCCCTGAAGAGGGAGGGGACCCAAGATTTAAATCCTTTTGGTGTTTTTTTTTTAATAATAAATTTATTTTTTATTGGTGTTCAATTTGCCAACATACAGAATAACACCCAGTCCTTTTGGTGTTTAAATCTAGGGTTTTGGTTTTCTTAAAGATGCTATTTATTTATTCATGAAAGACACAGACAGAGAGAAGCAGAGACACAGGCAGGGGAACCTGATGCAGGACTCGATCCCAGGACCCCAGGATCACAGCCTGAACCAAAGGCGGACACTCAGCCACAGAGCCACCCAGGAGTCCCCAGTAATAGAAGTCTGGGATTGTGATACCTCCATTTTTTTTTTCAGATTTTATTTATTTATTTGAGACAGAGAACATGCACATGAGCAAGGAGAGGGGCCGAGGGAGAAACAGACTCCCCACTGAGCAGGGAGTCTGACGTGGGGCTGCATCTCATGACATCGAGCTCATGACCTGAGCCAAAAGCAGATGCTTAACTCCAGGCACCCTGTGATAGCTCCAGCTTTTGTTTTTCTTTTTCAAGATAGCTTTGACTATTTGGGGTCTTTGGTTCTATATAAATTTTACAATTGTTTGTTCTAGTTCTGTGAAAAATGTTATTGGTCTTTTGATAAGGTGTGCATTAAATGTGTAGATTGCTTTGCATAGTGTAGACATTTTAACAATATTTGTTCCTTCAAACCATGAGCAGGGGCTGTCTTTCCATTTCATTGCATCAATTTTAATTTCTTTCCTCAATGTTTCATAGTTTTTGGAGTACAGGTTTTTTCCCTCTGTGGTTAGGCTTATTCCTAGGTATTTTATTATTTTTGATGCAATTGTAAATGGGATTGTTTTCTTAATTTCTTTTCTTTTTCTCTTTTTTTTTTCACTTAACAGATTTATTTTAGCAGCTCAGTTTTATTATATTCTACATATTTAATGTATTTGTATTTCTATCTGTTCTGCATAGATGGCATATTCATGGACTTTTATAGTTGCCTTTTTTATTTGCTATTTGCTGCTACCTGGCCTGAAGAAAGAGTCAGGAAGACAGAACTTGCCTGGTGGATACATGGTGCAGCATTTAACTTCTCAGCAGAACTTTACTTCGATGTCAGCTTTTCTTCCTCTTCTTTCTCAAATCCCGAACAGACAAGAGATCTTCCTTTAGGGTAGCGAGCACAACACTTAGGCGGTTCTTGCATGACAGCCTGACACTTAGATTCCATGTAGTTGTTGGCTTGGAAACATTTCTGTATTTCACAGGCTTGTTTCTGGCACAAATCCTCCTGCGGCGTATCCAGAAAAAGGATGGGAGAAGGAAAGGCAGGTGAACTGCTGCAGGACAAATAAGCCACAAATAGATGTTGATGCTTCATTATTAGTGTATGGAAATGCAGTGAATTTCTATATATTAACTTTGTATCCTGCAATCTTCCTGAATTCTTTTATCAGTTCCAGTAGTTTCTTGGTGGAGTCTTTCACATTTTCCGTACGTAGTATCATGTCATCTGTGAATAGTGAAAGTTTTATTACTTCCCTACCAATTTGGATGCCTTTTATTTCTTTCTCTTGTCTGATTGCTATGGCAAGGACTTCTACTATGTTGATTAAAAGTGGTTAGAGTGCACATTTCTGTCTTGTTCCTGACCTTACAGGAAAAGCACTCAGTTTTTCCCCAGTGAGTATGAAGTTCACAGTGGGTTTTCATATAAGGCTTTTATTAAGTTGACCTATGTTCCCTATAGACCTACTGTATTGAGGGTTTTAATCATGAATATATGTTATACTTTGTTAAATGTTTTTCCTGCATTTTGTGCAATGATCATATAATTTTTATCCTTTCTCTTATTGATGTGATGTACCATGTTGATTGATTTATGAATTTTGAATCACCCTTGAATCCTTAGGATAAATCCCACTTTATTATAGTGAATGATTTTTTACATGTATTGTTGGATTTGGTTTGCTGTTGAGGATTTTTGCAGCTATATACATCAGAGATACTGGCCTGTAGTTCTTTTTTTTTTTGGTCTTACCTGACTTTGGTAAATCAGGGTAATACTGGCTTCATAGAATGAATTTAAAAGTTTTCTTTCCTCTTCTATTGTTTTGCAACAATTCTTTGAATATGGTTTTCACTTGTGAAGCTATCTGGCCCTGAACTTTTGTTTTTTGGGAGGTTTTTTTTTTTTTATTATTACTGATTCAATTTGCTTGCTACTTCAGTTTGGTAGGTTATGTTTCTAGGAATTTATCCATTTCTTCTAGGTTGTCCTAGTCGTTAGCATATAATTTTTCATGATATTCTCTTACAATCATTTGTATTTCTGTGGTTGTTGCTTGTTATTTCTCCTCTTTCATTAGTATTTTGTTCATTTCAATCCCACCCCCACCCCCCAACTCCTGCCCACCTTTTGGATGTGTCTGGCTAGAGGTTTACCAATTTTGTTGATCTTTTCAAAGAACCGGCTGCTGTTCTATTGTGATCTGTTCTATTGTGTTTTTTTAGTTTCTATATCAATCATCTCTTCTCTAACTTTACTTTCTTCCTTCTGCTGATTTGGGGTTTTGTTTGTTCTTTTTCTAGCTCCTTGAGGTGAGAGGTTAGGTTGTTTATTGAAATTTTTCTTGCTTCTTAGGATGGACCTGTATTTTTTTTTTTTAAGATTTATTTATTTATTCATGAGAGACACACACACACACACACACAGAGAGAGAGGGAGAGACACACGCAGAGGGAGAAGCAGGCTCCCTGTAGGGAACCTGACGTAAGACTCCATCTCAGGATCCCAGGATCTCGCCCTGAGCCAAAGGCAGCCGCCCAGCTGCTGAGCTACCCAGACATCCTGGGATGGGCCTGTATTGCTATAAACTTCTTTCTTAAAACAACTTTTGATATATCCCAAAGATTTTGGGCCATTGCATTTTGATTTTCCTTTCTCTCGATGTAATTTTTTATTCTTTGATTTCTTGGTTGACCCATTCACTTTTTAGTAGCGTGTTTTTTAACCTCCCCATATTTGTGTTCTTTCCAGATTTTTCTTGTGATTCATTTCTAGTTGTATAGCATCATGTTCAGGAAAGATACATGGTATGACTTTGATCTTTTTAAATTTGTTGAGACTTGTTTTTTTGGCCCAGTATGTGGTGTCTATTCTGGAGGAAGTTCTGTGTGCAATTGGAAAGAATGTATGTTCTGCTGTTTTAGGACAGAATGTTCTGAATATAGCTGTCAAATCCATCTGGTCAAGTGTGTCCTTCAAAGTTACTGTTTTCTTGTTAATTTCCTGTTTGGACTATCTGTCTATTGATGGAAGTGGGGTGTTAAAGTCCCCTACTATTATTGCATTACTGTTGATTGGTTCATTTGTTTGTTATTAACTGTTTCTGTATTTAGGTGCTCCCATGTTGGGTGCATAAATATATACCTTCCTGTTGAATTGTCTTTTTTATTATTATATAGTGTCCTTCTTTGTCTCTTGTTACCATCTTTGTTTTAAAGTCTATTTTTTCCAATGTAAAGTATTGCTACCTGGCTCTCTTTTGGTATCCATTTACATGATAAATGTTTCTCCATCCCCTCACTTTGAATCTGCAGGTGTCCGTAGGTCTGAAATGAGTCTCTTTGAGGTGCCATATGGATAGGTCTTGTTTTTTTAATCCTTTCCTTCACCTGATGTCTTTTGATTGGAGCGTTTAGTCCATTTACATTCAAAGTAATTATTGATAGATATGTATTTGTTGATATTTTGTTTCTTGTTTGTGGTTGTTTTTGTAGTTTTCCTCTGACCCTTTTTTTCTCTTGTTCTCTTTCATTGTTTGCTGGCTTTCTTTAGTGATATACTTAGATACCTTTCTCTTTATTCTTTGAATATCGGTTACTGGTTTTTGATGTGTGGTCACGTTAGGTTTGTATATATTATCTTATGCATATAGCAGTCACTTAAGTTTGAACTCATTCTTTGCTCTCACTCTCTATTCTCCTCAAATTTTAGGTACATTGTATGATATTTTATATCCTTTTATTTTGTAAATTCCTTGGCTCGTTATTTTTTAAATATTTTATTTATTTATTAATTCACAAGAGACACACATAGAGAGAGAAGCAGAGACGCAGGCAGAGGGAGAAGCAGGCTCTCTGCAAGGATCCTGATGTGGGACTCGATCCCAGGACCCCGGGATCATGACCTGAGCCAAAAGCAGAAGCTCAACCATTGAGCCACCCGGGAGCCCTCCTTTGGCTCATTTTTACATATATGCTTATTGTTACTGCTTTTTTGTTTCCTGCTTTTCTTACTCTTACTTATGATTTTTCTTTTTCTTTTTTTTTTTTTTTTTTACTTATGATTTTTCCATTCAGAGTCCCTTTAACATTTTTTGTGGGATTGGTTTAGTGTCATGAACTCCTTTCGCTTTTGTTTCTCTGAGAAAATCTTTCTCTCTTCTATTCTGAATGATAGCCCTGCTGCATAGGGTATTCTTGGCCGGAGTTTTCCCTTTCAACACTTTGAATATATCATGTCCTTCCTTTCTGGCCTGCAAAGTTTCTCTTGAATCCACTGATAGCCTTATGGGCTTTTCTTTAGATGTAACTTTCTTTTTATCTATTGCCACTTTAAAAATCCTTTCTTTTTCACTACTTTTTGCCATTTTAATTACTATATCTCTTGGTGTGGACCTCCTTGGGTTGATTTTGTTGGACAATCTCTGTGTTCACTGCATCTAGACCTGTTTCCTTCTCCAGATTAGGGAAGTTTTCAGCTATTATTTCTCCAAGTAACCTTTCTACCCCCTTTTCCCTTTTCTCTTCCTCTTCTGGAATCCTTATCATTCAAATGTCATTATTATTGATGGAGGCACCATGTTCTCTAAGTCTATTCTTATTTTGCATAATTTTTTTTCTTCTCCCCTTCTCAACTTGATTACTTTCCATTACTCTGTCTTCCATGTCACTAATTTGTTCCTCTGCTTTCTCTAGCTTGCTATTTATTCCATCAGGTGTATTTTTAATTTCATTTATTGTGTTCTTTGTGTCTGGTTGGTTCTTTTTCATCTCTTTGTTAAGGGTCTCACTGATGTCTTCTACTCTTTTCTCAAATCCAGTGAGTATCTTTATGATCATTACTTTAAATTCTTTATTCAGCATATTATATAGATTTTGCTTAGGTCTCTTGCTTTGGTTTTGGCCTGTTCTTTCATTTGGGATATATTCCTCTGTCTTCTCATTTTGTCTCTATGTGTCTGTTTCTGTTTGTTAGGAAAGTCAGCTACATCTCTTGCTCTTGGAAGTAATGGCCTTATGAAGAAGATGTCCTGTAATGCCCTGTGGTGAAGTTTCCTTGTTCCCTAGAACCTGGTTTTTCAAGGGGAGTCTCCTGTATATGTTGCATGTGCTCTGCTGTTGTATCCTGGCTGCTTTTTCCTTCAGTCCAATTGTCTGCAGAGGCTTTCTTTGTTGTGGTAGTGTTTGGTCTTTGGCCAGGGTGCACACTTTTAATAAGGTGTGGTCTGGTTTGCTTGGGAAATGAGACCTACAGCTGCTGTTTCAGGGACCAGAACTGCATGGGCAAGGTGCACAATTTTAACAAGGTGACCTTGGGCTTCTGCAGTGCCCACCATCACTGCTACAGCAGCTGCCACTCCTGCTGAGGCTGAGCCCCATAAAGCACTCTAATTGGGAGATGCAGTGTTGGCAAGATTTGTGTTAGTTTTCTGCGGGAGGGGAACCACAGTCCCCATCCCAGGAAAGAGCTGAAGGGCAGAAGGATGGGGCTTGGTGTATGCAGATTAGGTAGTGAACGTTGCCACTCTGCTGGTTCCTGTAGGTGGTCTGTGTTTATGCTGAGGGTCAGGGTGGGAAATGGTACTGGTCAGCTCCTTTGTTCCTGGAGGGGCCTTCCTGTGATCTCTGCCTCTCTGGGACATGCTCTAAGATGAGTAAATAACTCTCTCTGCCGTATGCTCCATTCATTTTTCAAACAGCTGCTTCTATGCTTTAATCCCGTGGGCTATTTGCTGTCTCTGTAAGGGCAGAACTCAGCTTCCTGTGGCCCTCTGGGCTCTCCCAGAACCAAGCCTTCTGATGGTAATAAGAACTCCTGAAATCCAGACTCTCTTGCTTTCAAAGCCAAATGTTATGGGGATCCGTGTTCTCCCTGTGAGTTTCCCAGTGTGATTGTCTGTTTCTCTTCCCCCTTCATGCCCAAGGCTCCCTCCCCATCCACAGACTGTTGTGGTCACTTTTGCTGTGCACCACGTCTCTGCCCTTCTTACTCTTTTGATGTGGCCTCTTCTCTACCCTTAGTTGTGGGACTTGTTCTTCCAGTCTTTGGGTCATTTTCTGGGTTATTTATGCTGATGTGAATATTACCTATTTGTATTTATGGGAGGAGGTGAGCTTAGGGTCCTCTTCCCATCTTCCCAGCCTCCTCTCTTGATCAAAATCTGTCTCTTAAAAATGCAAAATCATTGGTTAACCATGATAAAGGGAGAAAAGTCAAATATATATATGCATACACAACAGATACAAATGTCAACAGAGATTAATATCAGAAACTAAAGAAATTAAATGAACCATGATAAAGCTAGCTCTTTGACAATGTCATCAATTCCACTACCCAGGGAACATTTACAAAAATGACCGTAGATTTGGCCACAGATATTAATAAATTTAAAAACTAGAAATATTAAAGATAATATTTTATGGACTCAAGGCATTTAAGTAGAAATTTTTCACAAAAGGGCACCTGGGTGGCTCAGTTGGTTAAGTGTCTGCCTTTGGCTCTGTTCGTGATCCCAAGGTTCTTAGATGAAGTCCTACATGGGGTTCCCTGCTCATCAGGGAGCCTGCTTCTCCCTCTGCTGTTTCCCCTGCTTGTGCTCTCTCTCTCAAATAAATAAATGCATTAAATAAATAAATCTTAAAAAGAAAGAAATTATTCACATCAAAAAATAAATAATAGATATAATGACCTGAGAATTAGACATATATTTCTTAAGTAATTTATAGAAAGAAGGGAGAATTAGAATGAAGATTACAAAAAAGTATATAAAATAATGTCATTTAATTTTGTGAACACAAATGGGATATAGCCAAAATAATTCAGAAGAAGGACAATGGCCTTAAAAGAAAATTAAAGAAATTTTAACTTATCCAAAAGCTTGCTTTGTCGAAGAAAGAAAAACAATGAAAAAGCAGTTTTTAGGAAAGATTTTATGTATGTATGTATTTATTTATTTATTTGACAGCAAGAGAGTGCTAGCACAAGAAAGGGGAACAGTAGGCAGAGGGAGAGGGAGCATTTAATTATTTATTTGTTCATTTGAGAGAGAGATAAAGAGAGAGAGAGAGAGAGAGAGCGCACAAGTGGGGCAGGGGAGAGGAGCAGAGGGAGAGGGACCAGCAGACTCTGTGCTGAGCATGGCGCGTGATGTGGGGCTCAGCCTCACAACCCTGAGATCATAATCTAACCCAAAATCAGGAGTCAGGCCCTTAACTCACAGAGCCATCCAGGTGCCCTTATGAAAAGCTTTGAGAATCACTGCTCTATTGAAATAGTCCTTGAGATAGTCGTGAAGTGCCTCTGCTTCCTTGCCTTCCAAATAGATGGGAGAATTGTACTTCTTGGCCTCAAATGTTTAGGTTAGACCATGTGACCAGTTTAGTTAAAGTAGTGGTTATCAACCAAGGGCAATTTGATGCACACTTGCTACCCCCTTCCTGAGTACATTTGGCAATGTCTGAAGACATTTTAGGTTCAGGGAGGTGCTATTGCACTAATGGGTAGAAGCCAGGGATACTGCTAAGCATCCTAAATGCACAATGAAAAATTATCTGGCCCAAATGTCAACAGTGCCAAGACTGAGAAATCCTGGCCTAATGACTTCTGAGCTGAAGTGATAGGTGTCCACGTAGGACTATATATGGGGTTGTTGGTGAGAAAATTTGCAGACCAACGTTCCAAACAATGTCATTTAAGTGACTGCAATCTCTGTGTAGGTGTAATATCAGAGAACAGAAGTTTCCACATATTCTGGGCCAAACATAGAGGCATAGCAGTGATGTGAAATTTTTATGGTGACTGGGCTCTAAAGGCAACTCCTTTTTCTTGGTTTTGTATGATATTCAAATGGGCTTCTTGTCTGATCTCTAGTCTCTGTATTAAAGTAGAATATAGATGTTTTCTCCATTTTAAAATATTCTTTATTATCTTTGTGTGGCATGGCCTAATACTTATGCCATGTGTTTTGGAATTATTCTTTGTTTGACCAGATTAGATGAGGCATTAATTTGCTGGGAGAGGGTAAGTTTCTAGGTTTAGAGCTTTAGAGAAGGGCATATAGTGCAGAGGTAAACTTGTAGGAAGATGACGTGGTCAGTCCACCTCTGTGGCATTATCAGTGATAAAGTGCACTTATCATTATGTTGTGGCCCCTTGGTGATCTCAGGTGTAACCTAATTTTGCCCCCTGGAGATTCTGAGAACAAAAATGTCACGTCTTTATTTTGTAAATTGGTTGATACTGAAAATCTGTAGATCAGTGTAGTTAATTATCAATATTTGAGCACGACTATTTTAACTCTTTGTGATTTATGCTGAAACATTGAACTCATTAAGGAATGTTTTGGCAGAAATTTGATACTGTGAATCTTACAAAAATAAAAGATGCACTATTTTTAAAATTTGAGCTACCTTGTCCTATTTATTACTTACTAAGTTTAAATATTACAGAATACAGAACCAACTTTACAATGCAATAAATAAACAAAATTAAAGTTTAAAATCAAGAGCATTACTTTATAATCATATTTTGAAAATGGTTTTGTTCTATGTTTTAAGAGAAGTATGAACTCCAGTTATGATCTCAGTTTAATTCCAGCAGGCAAATTTAAAAGGAAAAGAATGTGGAACTAATTTATCTTTTCCTATGTGGGGGAAAAAAAAACTGATGGGAGAAGGGAGACAGCTTGAGAATCACAAGGTAAGAGGTCAGAGAGAAGCAACTTGCAAAGAAAGAGAGCAACAGTCTGCCAACTCTGGGTTTGCGATCTCCCATTCATCTGTCTTTTCATCTCCAGCAGCACTTTTTTTCTGTATTTGAATCTTTGGTGACAACTGAACAGTCGGGCTAATGAAAATTGGTGCATTGTCTTGTGTTCCTAAAAATAGGTCAGTATTACGTTTTTGTAGCCTGATTGAATGCTGATGTCAAGCATGTCTGTGCTTCACAAATTATCTTGAATGAGACATGAGCCATTTTGGAGCTCAGTATATCCCCCAATCTTGAACTTGGTGAGTAGTAGGATGGGTCCTCTACAAAGTCAAGACCGGGAGGGTCAGGCACTGATGAGGGGCAAGAGGCATTGGAGCACTGGTAGAAATATGTATATGTATGCACACACGCATAAATGTGTGTATGAAATGTATGTATATATACACACATATGGAAATAAACAGAAAATGATAAAACGGTCTTTTTAAAAGAGGAAATTCTAGAAATGCTGTGAACATATTAGACACCACTAAACTTATAAAACAACTTTTTTGTGTATTTAGTTATGATTCTTCTCCTTTTCAGACTCTATATCTTTGTTATAATTTCATTCATTCCAATTTTAAATAAACTAACACATGTAAAATGTACAAGAAGAATATTCAGAGGGATCCCTGGGTGGGTCAGTGGTTTAGCGCCTGCCTTCGGCCCAGGGCATGATCCCGGAGACCTGGGATCGAGTCCCCCGTCGGGCTCCCTGCAAGGAACCTGCTTCTCCCTCTGCCTCTCTCTCACTCTCTCTCTCTCTCTCTCTCTGTGTCTCTCATAAATAAATAAATAAAATCTTAAAAAAGAAAAAAAGAATATTCAGGATTTTGCCTCCCCTCTCCCCAAATATTTACATGACATTTCTATGTTCTTCTATTAGAACCAGTATTTCCCCAGAAATAGAAATTTGCCATGAATTAATTAAGACTTTTGTGTCACACAACGGAAACTCCCACTAGATAGTCAAGATCAGCAGAGAGGATGCTTATGTTTCAAATTTTACTTTATTCTTGTGCCCATGTGAAATTGCAGACATTTAGGGGATTTTCAAAGACAGAAGTAAGGAAAGCAAAATAATGGTAACTTCTCTAAAGCTGTGAAAAAAAGCACTCTGCATTATGTGATAGAAAAATAACAAGACATCTTCATGCCAAACATAAGTTTGGGGCAGCCTGGGTGGTTAGCGACGTCTTTAGCTCAGGGTGTGACTCCAGGGTCCTGGGATCGAGTCCCGTGTCAGGCTCCCTTCAGGGAGCCTGCTTCTCCCTCTGCCTGTGTCTCTGCCTCTCTGTCTGTGTCTTTCATGAATAAATAAATAAAATCTTTTAAAAATTTTAAAAATAATAAAACATAAGTTTGAAAGTTGGACAAATTAAAGATTGGGGAATGAAAGGATGGCTTTCCCCTTTCATTAAGAAATGAATCAAAAAGAAAAGCAAGATTATCATAAACTTCAGAAATAAGAAAGGTGAAATGAAACTGCACGCGAACACTGCAACTGAATAATAGGAATAAGAAGGCAGACCTCCACCTCAAAGTCGGTGCTGTTCTTTACCCAAAATTGCTGAAATTAGAGACTTAGAAGCAGGAAATCACCCAGGGAAGCTGGTCCAGTATGAGAATCAAGCAATTTAAATATGATTATTGGAACTGGATTCAAAATCATCTGAAGTAATAATTACATGTCAGAAGTGTTGTGATCTCTGTTTCATAGAGAAACCAAAAATGTCTCTTAGTAGGAGAAGAGCACTGCTATTCTTTCCCAGTAATAGTGATTAGAGAAAGTGAGTTGTG
The DNA here is from genome assembly GCF_003254725.2 of Canis lupus dingo. Classification (NCBI taxonomy): domain Eukaryota; kingdom Metazoa; phylum Chordata; class Mammalia; order Carnivora; family Canidae; genus Canis; species Canis lupus. The sequence continues at coordinate 1,817,464 of NC_064261.1, read as the reverse complement.
CCCACATTCTCATTCTGCTGTCAATTTATGAGATGATCTTACATGCTCAACATGGCCAGTGAGAGTGCTGGGGCTCTGAGATGCAGCTTCATGCTTTCCTGGAAAGAAGGTGGAACCATAGGTGGAGCCTCGCTGCCTCCCTCATGCACCTAGCTGGTTATAAATCCTCTGTGGAAGGGCCATGAATATTCATACTTTTTCTCTCTCCCTCTTCTGACTCCCTTTTCAATACTGTTTTTTTTTTAAGCAGAGTAAAATATTTACAGAATAAGTAATTGTTTGACACCATTTCAATAAATGTGAAAAAAGTTGGGAGAATCACAGAGAAAAATCTAGTCTGATCCTGTTTTGCAGATGAGGAACATGAGTGGTTGGTTGTTGAGTAACTTTCCCACCATCACATGGTTAGTCCTAGAAGCCTTAGCAAAGAATGTATTTCATTTCTAAAAAGAAAAAAAAAAAAAACTAGTACCTTTAGTTGAAGTAAATTCAAGACCTTTCACTGTTATGTAGTATATTCCCACGCAGATAGGACCTTTATTAGCCAGGTGAAGTAGGTGTTGGCACAAAAGAGTTTATATCTAAAGCAGAGTCTTCCCCTTTTTAGAATTCACTGGCAATATTTCTTGACAAATCTTTTACCAAATGGAAATATTACTGAATGAATACTGAGAAACATGAATAAAAGATGTATTTTGATAAAAATTATTTTATTGGAAATCAATTAAGGATGCGAAAACCTTATTAGAGCTTATATTGTCTTCTTCAACTTGCCTAGACCTAGATTTGACATCCATACGTATTCATTTATATTTTTTAATCATCAGAACTTAATGAAATTCTTCTGAAATAATATTAGAAATTCTCATTTTGAAGTATGGCATTTTCAGACTTGCCTTTTTTAAAATCTCTCTTTATTAAACAAGAAGTGAACTAATCCTTCAAATCATTCTTTCTGTCTGTAGATATATATAGTCTTTCCTAATAAAAGTTATTTTTTCTCTACACAAGGTGTCCAAATTTATGTATATAAATGCCCAAGTATACTTATACAATCCATATTAAACACTAAGTGGGGATCCCTGGGTGGCGCAGCAGTTTAGTGCCTGCCTTTGGCCCAGGGCGCGATCCTGGAGACCCGGGATCGAATCCCATATTGGGCTCCTGGTGCATGGGGCCTGCTTCTCCCTCTGCCTATGTCTCTGTGCCTCTCTCTCTCTCTCTCTCTCTCTGTGTGACTATCATAAATAAATAAAAATTAAAAAAAAAACACTAAGTGACTATGAATGAACATGGAAGAGGAGCTGTAATTTATAACAACTAAGCATGTATATGCTTACATGTGTGTATCCTACATTCCATACCCTGTCCTAGGTTCTCTCTATATAAATAATTCATTTATGTATATATTCTTTATGACAACCTTTTTTTGTATGTGTTTGCCTCCATTTTATAGATGAAGAAACTGGAGCTAAAATAAGTTAAAATACGTTGCTTAGGGATCACACATCTAGGGTGTGGCAGAGACTTTGTTAAAAGTCTTTCTGCTTCCTGAATCTATATTCCTTATGGTAGGCCAAACAATGTAGATATGAACTGAAAAAAAAAAATACCCAAGAAAATAAAATTATGAGTTCTCTGAAAAGCAGGTCCTGATAAACAAAATGTAAAATGTAATTCCCTTAAAACATCTGACTTACAACTTTATTTGGTCCACAAGAGTTTTTTCATCTTCCTATTTATTTCCCCTTTTCTCCAGTGATCTTAATTTATCTTTTTCCTGTCACCGTGAGTTCATTAGAGCAGCTGACATAGACAAGACAAGAGAATAACAGGATCTAAGGGTAATTAGATTCTCATCCATGAAAGACAAGTTCAGAGAGAAATAGACCTGATTAAAAGGAATATCACACATTATGGGGCAAACTTAGCAGCTGTCACGATGGTAAAGAGGACGGCTGAGTGGAGGTGGGGGTAGGAAACTTCTATTTATGTGTATATCCACACATATCAAATGATTTATATTTTTGTTTTTATTAGAAGGGCCATTGCTAAAAATGAGATTAGTTGTGCCCTAACAATTTTGTTGCCAGAGCAGATTCGATGGTGTAACAAATAGGAAGGTAAAGCCCCTTCAAGGGCTACAGCCCCTTGTCAGTTACATGTTGATTTTTAATATGTTCTCTTAGAAGTGAATTCTCATGTTTTGAAACAGGAGAGGAATTGAATGACATCCTGTTAGAGAAAAGGCAGAAAGACCCTTTCAGTAAGTCTGGAATGCGAAAGATTAGGTTGAGCAGGAGAAATGAAACCACAGAGGAAGGTAGGCTATAGTTTGCGAGAGCATCATTGAACAGCCTCGTAAAAGTAGGTAGGAAGGAGTGTGGCATACTGGGCGAGGGGTCTCTGCTGTCATACTGCCGGAGTCTGCCTGTTGGCCTGTTGGGAGACCTTGGGAACGTTGCTTACCATTTCTGGCTGCAATGTCCTCATCTAAGATGGGGTTAATCATGATTACTGTGATAATCAAGAAAGCTAGTTTATGTTCAGTCTTAGGACTTGACATATATTGCCAGGCATATAATAAATGCTCAATACGTATTAGCCATTTTTTGTTTGTAAGATCAGGAGGAAATAGTCCAGGAGAAAAGAGGACTTGCCCTCTCCTGAGAAATTAACTGGCAGGGAAAAGCCTCTTATTAGAGCTGCTGAATTTGCACCGTCCTGTTATTTTTGTTCTTGTTTTTCCTATCCCCTCCAGAGTCACTGCATAGATTGAAAATAAAAAAATCGAAATGGTTGATGGCTCAGTGTAGTAAGCCTATCTGTCCTTCAGAATATGTATTCACCTGTAAATATGAACTCTTCTCAAGGGAGATTTTGATGCTTGGTCAGACCTTCTAATAAAAGTAAAATTTATCTGTGTTTCCATGGTCATTGTTTATGGGACTTTTGGCAATAGAGAATTATTAAATCACTGTTCAAAGACCCACTTTGCTATTAGTAGCTACCACCCATAGACACTTCTCTTGGTTGTATGCTGAGGACACTAATATTCTGGCAAGGAAGTAAAAGGACTTGGGCTCACTTGGGCTTTTGCAGGCAGAAAACAACCTACATTTGAGTTTAAGAAATCAACATGATTGACCTTTGCATTTGTCTACTCCAAGACAATGGAAGGACACTGTATGGAAAACTTAGTTCCAGTTGTTCATTTTTCATTGATTGTTGCTTATATTTTGATGTGCATCTTTTGTGCATGTGAAAATATTCTGTGCATTTATAATGAAAAAAATGTATGCGTACGAAGAGAAGGAAAGACGAGAATCTGATCAAAATGAAAGAACCTGACCATGTCCATCTCGCGTACTGTTAACCTCTCAACTCCAGCCATTGCCACATCTGGCCAGGACTGTTACAGTTATTGGGACATTGGGTTCCTCCTTGGACTCTTTTCTTAATGGAATTGCCTTGAAAGATAGATCATGTCACTTCATGACTGAATGACTGAAGATGGTGTGAATATATATATACACACACAAACTGAAATAAGTAAAAATAGCTTTCTGTATGTATATGTGTATGAATTTGTCTAATATTATTGTTTGCTTGCCCGATCCTCATATATTTCTACTGTCTTCTCTGATTTTCCTCCATTTTCTTCTTTTTTTTAACTTTTAAAAAAGATATTACTTACTTATTTTAGAGAGAGAGAGAGAACACACACAGAGGAGAGAGAGAGAAAGTTGGGGGAGGAGCAAAGGGAGAGGGAAGAGAGAATCTGAAGTAGACTCTGCACAGAGGCTGGAGCCCCATGTGGCTCGATCTCACCACCTTGAGATCATGACTTGCTCTGAAACCAAGAGTTGGGTGCCTAACTGACTGAGCCGCCCACTCTCTCTCTCTCATTTTTTTTTCTTTAAATGTCCAAATTCTGACCCTATTTCTCCTTTGGGTTATGATTGAAAGAAAAAAATTCTTTAACTGATTTATGCCTTCTCCCTCCCATTTATTGTTTATGCTACACATAAACAACAAGCAAACAAAAATTAAGAAAGGGAAATTAAACCAGAGTAGTCATGTTAAGAAAGAGTAAGCAAACATCTAGGACAATTTGTTTAGCAATCATAATTCAAACTAAATGTTGCTCCTAGAGATTTCAAAATTGTTTATAAATATCTAGTTTTCCAAGCTCTCCTGATTCTGTTCATGTAAATATTCATTTATTCAACAGTTACTTATTGAGCGCATTCTATGTATCTGGAGGTGTTTTAGGTGCTAGGGAGACAAAACAGGAAACTCCTCCTTCCCCAAATAATGACCTTTATTATAGAAGAGTGACAACATGAATATAATGAGTAACTAATGTGGGTTATGTCATTAGAAGGTAACCTGTGCTATGAGAGACCATGTAAGGTAAGTCATGAGGATGGAGGTAGGAGAGAAGTACGGTTGCTCTATCTGCCATCACACGGTCTTCGAGAAAAGGGGAGATATTGGAAGAAGTGAAGGAGGAGAGGGGAGCTTGCTCTGTTCTTTTGAAAGGTGGACCCCAGAAGTCGCAAAGTCCTTTCCACTTGTTTTTCACTGGCCGGAACTAGTCACATGACCACCTGTGGTAGTAAGAGTGGGAAATACAGTCTTCAGTGGCATGCTGTGTCCCCAGCCAAAACTAATGTCACCAAAGAAGAAAGGGAGACTAGACGCTGAGGGGACAACTGGCAATCAGTGCTGCTGTCAGTAAACACCTCTGCGGAAAAGGGCAAAGATGAGGAAGGAAAAGGAATAAACACATTTATTAACAATATACATATTACCTGCTCTACTTTGAAGCAGGATATTCTAAGGAAAGGGATAAAAATCCATATCGTTTGCTTGTTAACTCCGTACTGGGGTCTAGGAGCATCATTTATAAATCATATGACAGCACCACTCCCGCCTCTTCATCACGTCCTAAGCTACATCACTCCCATCAGAAATCCTTCCTTCCCTCCACTGGGTGTCCTGGAGCCTTAAATTCAAGGGAATCTTAATAGAAGGTACAGATTGAAGTTAATGGAGCTAAATGTCTTAAACTATGATTTGTGCTCAAAGACTCTTTAAATCTTTGTGGATAATAACATTTGTCACATCCCTTCTCCAGAATATTAGCTTGAGAGAGTAGAACACGGTACTTGCCACATGCAATGGCCCCAAACATCCGCTGTCCCTTCTTTTCCTTTCTCCTCTGTTTGGTCCCCCCTTTTTTCTTTTTCCCTCTTCTTCACCTCTCTGTTTTCTCTCTCTTTTTCATTCTAAGTTTTTCATTCTAAGTTTTTATGAAAACAACCAATAAAGATATATACATACATACATATATGTCCTTTCAATATACAGAAAGTATATAATATAAATTATAGTCAGAGATATTTAAAGACTAAGTTATTAGGACCCCATTATGGGGTAACATTAAAAAAATTGTATGATATGATACATATTTAAATTTTAGCATATTTACTTACAGCTGGATTTTCAGTTTTTAACTCACAGTTAATGAACTGCATTGGCCATAATCTAACATATCTGTAATTAAGTTTCTTTGTAAAAATCATATTTTTAAAATTTTCTCAAATATCCAGAAATGTTTTTTTCTCTTTGTCAATTTGCCAAATTAACTGTATCCATTCTATTAGATATCAAAATGGACTTCTATATGTGTTGTTCTTTACTCCCATTACTCCTATTCATTTATTATCATCATATTCTTAGCATAATTATAATCCTTCTAGCACCCCAAGTCCTTTTTGTTGGTTACTTTTCTTCTTTCTGAACTTACCAGTTTGCATTGGATGTAGAGGCTGGCATTCTGGCACCCTTGGAGATTTTGCATGTAAGCAAAGGAATGATCTAGGTTTAATAATTGTGCTTATAAAATTAATTGCTTTCCTACTATGGTTTGATCTGTCATGGAAAGATTAGAAATCATCACCTGAAACATGAGACATGAGAACTTTACTGAAAACAATGCCTATCTTTCTTCATTGTTTGGTATCTTTTCCCCCGTGAGATCATATTCTTTGTCATGTTTGGTCTTGCCTTGTTCAGGTCTTTCTCCCTTCCTCTGTCATTCCCTCCATTGTTCCCTCTCTTCCTTCCTTCCTTCCTGCCTGCCTTTCTTTCTCTGGTTCATTCTTATTGTTTTATTTGTGCCTGATTTCAGTCTAGAGATTACAGCTGATACACTCTCAGTGCTTAGTGAACAAACACAAAATAAAGCAACTCTTTAGGAATAGGTAGATTAAAATCTGTTGGACTAACTTGATATCTTGTTAAATTCCTTGAAGGTACTATGATTTTTTTTATTTTACTGCTTTCAATTGTATCTGCATGCATTTGAAAAATAGGTAGCATATACGTGAGATAGGTTATTTATTTCGTTGGGAGACAGTGCTTCATTTGAAGATTTCTTGTAATAACTCTTTGCTCAAAACTCCCCTCTCCCACTGATCAACAAAGAGTTTATGAGTCATAAACTGCAAACTGATGATCTGGACCAGGGGTCAGGATATTATATCCAGAGGGCCCCAAACAGCTTGATTTGTATAGCTCACAAGATAAAAATGTATTTTTAAATGATTGAAAAAAGTCAAAAGAATAATATTTTGTGATTTGAAAATTACATGAAATTCAAATGTCAGTGTTCATAAATTAAGTTTTATTGGAAAAGAGCTATGGCCATTTGATAATGTAGTATCTATTGCTGCTATCCCCCTACAGCAGAGTTGACTAGTTGCAACGCAGAGGGTATGGTCCACAAGCCTATAGGTTTACTCTCTGGCTCTTAGAGTAAAAGTGTGCCAATATGGATCTAGGCTTCGTTGTAGGCAAGGGTGCCAGGAATACCAGCCTTTATATCCAATGCAAACTGGTAAGTTCAGAAAGAAGAAAAGTAACTAACAAAAAGGACTTGGGGTGCTAAAAAGATTATAATTATGCTAATATGTTACACATATAACATCTGAATAATTGGGAGTTAATGTTTTCTATTGACTAGAAAATTCACTTATAGAAAGTCGGAGTTAATTGAAAGATATTTTTTAGTTTTTTTTTTAAGATGTGGAAGATTCATATTAAAGAAAGAAACAAAAGCACTATTGAATTTGTATAGGACATGAACTTCAGAAGCATTCACAGTAGAGGCATAAGGATGCTTAGCCAGACACCTTCAGGTGGAAGCTACTACTGGGTGCTCTTTTGAAGGGTCTTTGGCACATGCCTGAAGGGCTGGATGATAGTCTAGAACACTACCTCTAGGGTCTCGTCCTTGCTACTGAAGGCTCTGGTTCTTGGAACACTGTATATATTTTTATTTTCTTATTTCTCTATTTTCTTTCTTCAAGTTGTTGATTTTTTTTTTTTTTTTTTTTACATTTCTGTCTGTAGATTCTTTACATTGCTAAACATATACGTTTGGAAGTTTCCTCTTTATTTTAGTTCTCACAGCCTTGCAGTTCTTTAATGTAAAGATACTATTGGGGTTGTGAAAGTAGTTAGAAATACATTCATTGAAAGAACTTAAACTTTTGGCTGAACTATAAATGTGAAGGTAGAAGCCAGATGACTAGTAATGAATAAAAGTGTATTTTCCTCTTTTTTGTGATGTAAGATGTTACTCTCAGATACAGGCACTGATATAGATGATACGTGTTCATCTGGATGTATATCTGAATTACATATATATATGTAATATATAATTATGTATTATATATGTAATATATTATAATATATGCATAATGTATATGTAATATATGATATAATATATATGTAATATATGTAATATATATATCATGTCAAGGATAATGGAAAGTAAGCTTATATATGTAATATATATGTAATATATTATATATGTAATATATTATATGTATAGTATATGTGTAATATCTGTATAATATATATGTCATATATGTAATATGTGTATATATATGTGTGTGTGTATATATATATATGTGTGTGTGTATATATATATATATATCATGTCAAGTAAATGGAAAGTAAGCTTACCTAAATAGTTGTGGAAAGGACAGAGATTATTTTTTATGGAGCAACAATCAGCTAACAAAAAACTATTGAATACCCAGAGGGAATGAGTGAATGAACTATTTAGTTGGCTAAAATTGCTTCCAGCAAGCAGGCCCAGCGACCAGTTTTATGAGACTATAAATTTTTGAAAACTGTTTGCAAAGCCAACAGTTCAGCCAGAAAGATTCAGATTAGCTGGATTTTGTTTAAGGGAAATTTCACTGAATGCAATCCAGTATGGGAAGCTGAAATTAATACAGTAAAATAGTTTCATTTTCCTTGGACCCAATCGCGAGACTGCTTTTCACACAAAGAAAGTGATAATGTTTATGTGACCCACTAGAATAAAATTGAGGGCAGTTCAGAGCTTAGAGCAGGCTACTCCCAGCCAGATGCTGCTCTTGCTGCCTCCTGCCCTGCCCAGCTGCCCTGGGAGAAGAGGGGATCCGCATCTACTTGGCACGCTAGTTGGGGAGCTTAGGGCTGGGGAACTGACATGAAATGGAATGCATCTCACCCCATATATGAAGCTTTCTCTGACAGAGTCTGTTTATATTGAACCCGTGTCTTTCTGAATCTCTATAACAGACACAGTCCGTATCAGACAACTGAGCAGTAAAAACGATAGTCTTAGAATATTCGGTAGTTGTTTAACAAGTGTATTTCTCATCCCCCAATTGGTATTGAAATCTCTGGGAGAGCAGCGATTATGTTTTCTCATGTCCTCCAAAGTCCATCGCAGATGCTGGGTAGAGAAAAGGGATTTATTTATTGCACTTATTTATTATTTATACTCTATGTACTTCCCAGAAAGATTTGAACTGGCTTATAATAACAGACATAATAGGACCATTAAAGTAATGACTTATAAAAAAACAAAACAAAAACAAGAACCATAGTGTGTATTGAAATGCTTACATTTCACCTTAGGATTTTGCTCCGAGTTTCCTTAGTAAAAGGGCTCAAGAGAGCAAGCAGCGTGAGTATGTGCTGGCTGTACCCCCATGGGCAGAATGGTCCGCAGGGCGCCTGTGGACTTGGAATCCTATGCAGTGTGGGACACACGGGCTGAGTCTAGCTGGACACTCGGGGGCTTTGCTCCAGGCAAGGGGCCTGCCTCATTACCACTCTCTCGCTCTTTATGAGATGAACAGAAGAGCAGCTTTGTGGGTGGAGAAAAATCAGTTTGCCAGTAGCTAACACCTGACACCCTTCAGGGCATTTGAATTTCTGAGGGGAGAAGAAGCTTCAGGTCCAGCTAGCTCACTGCTTCCAAATCATTGATTTTTCTGTCTCTCCATAGGCCAGAATTAAACAGAGGGGTGAAAAGAATTATGTAGTTCATATCACACTAAAAATGAAAATATGAGCTTTTACCAGGAAAAACTATAAGTTGTCCCTAATATTGAATGCAAGACTACTTTTATTACAAGTAGGAATACAATGCGTACTTTCTGAGGTGATAACATGGTCTTACAGTCACAGTGTAGGTAGGACCAATTAAAGGGCCCTTTTATTTATTTTTTATTTATTTTTCTTTAAAGGGCCCTTTTAACATAGATTCCCCAAAGAATATTTTATAGCATAATGGACAAGTACTTGAACTTGAGTCCTATTTAAGATACAGAATTGCTCTTCATGAGATTAAGGTCAACATTTAAAAATTATAGTCCTGTAAGATATTGCCATGAAGAAATGCAGCAAAGTAATCAAGGGATGTAGTTTTCTGCTCTCTGACGTCTTATGTACTAGAACCTGGAGAGCTTAGAAAGAGCACATCCTTGAGATTACTCATTTCAAATGCTGATTGTGGTTTCCGAAGGAACACAGACTCTAGACTGATTCAGTTAGCTTTTAATTTTCTTTTAGCCTGATATCCTTGCTGAATTCAATAGGAAGCAGTTCAGAATTTGGATGCTGGGTGAGTCCCTAACATGCTAGTACTTACTTAGTACTATTGATTTAGAGGGGTCAACAAACTTTTCTAAATGAAGCCAGATAGTAAGGGTACCTGTGTGGCTCAATTGGGTAAGACTTTTGGGGTAAGATTTATTTATTTATTTATTTATTTATTTATTTATTTATTTATTTATGAGAGAGAGAGATCATGAGTGGGGAGAACAGCAGAGGGAGAGGGAGAGAGGATCTGAAGCCAACTCCACGCTGAGCGCAGAGCTGGAAATCGGGCTCTGTGTCCTGACCATGAGATCACGACCTGAGCTGAAACCAAGAATCAGATGCTTAAACCAACTGAACCATCCAGGCACCCCAAGTGTCAGACTCTCGATTTCAGCTCAGGTCATGATCTCAGGGTTGCAGGATCAAGCCCTACCTTGGGCTGCATAGTGCCCCTTCCCCTTGTATACTCTCACACTCTCTCTCTCCAAAAAAAAAAAAAAAAAAACAAAACCTCTTTTTCTCTCCCTTTGCCCACCCCCCAGCTTGTGCATACATGCACACACTCTGTCTCTCTTTAAAAAAAAAAAAAAGGAGCCAGATTGTAAATATTTTAGGCTTTGTGGACCATATGCCCCTGTTGCCACTATTCAGTTCTGTCATTTTAGCAGAAGGAAGATGTCATGAGACAACAGAGGACTCTGCTGTGCATATATTATTGGTCTGGCTCTGGTGATAAGCTTAGGAGAGATATATGATGATAAACCATTTTATATATGAGGAAACTGAGCATTAGAAAGCTCCAGAGCAATCAAAGAATTTAAACACGCCTGTGGAAGTCACTACCACTGGATCTGACTCAACTCTGTTTCCTTTGGTGCATATTTTCCCACATTCATTATGAGATTAAGAATTGTAGGGACGCCTGGGTGGCTCGGCGGTTGAGCGCCTGCCTTTGCACAGGGCCGGATCCCAGATTCCCGGGATCAAGTCCCACATCGGGCTTCTTGCATGGAGCCTGCTTCTCCATCCTGTCTGTATCTCTGCCTCTCTTTCTGTGTCTGTCATGAATAAATAAAAAATAAATAAATAAAATCTTAAAAAAAAAAAGAATTGTACCCCTCATTCTAATAGGGGTCTGGCCAACAGTAGTCTTCTCATAGAAAACACTGTTCTCTCCAAAAAAATGAATTGCTTGACTTCTTTTTTTCGTATAGGTTACTTAAAATTTGCCCAACATATTTGAGGCTATGAAGGGCTTTCTTGTTGGCTCACTGAATTTCAGGGATGAGTCTAAGGACCTTTTTATCGACTTAATTCTGCTAAGGGTTTCTGCCTCTAGAGGGAGAAGTTTAGTGTGTCTCACCTTCCCATTCCAGTCCTGTCCTGCCTGGAATGCTTGTGTATAATTCATCAAAGACATATGTTTACAGTGTCATAGTATATCATCTGTGGGCTTCCAATCTATGTCACCACCACTAGCCTTACACCCCCAGCACCCAGCCTGTCCTGGCCTCCAGGACAGTCTCCAGAACACGCTCTCCGGCAGCTCTCTCCAAGATTGCTTCCATGATCAGCCCTGCTGACTACTTCCTTCTCTCTAGTTCAGCAGACTCATTCCTCTTCCTCCACGGAACCGCAAACAGGCTTGGGCAGGAGTCTATGCACCTGCGTCCCACCACAGTAACTTCCTCATTGTAACGATTACGAGCCATAAAAATAATTGCCAAAGCAAAGCCTATCAACTCATGAAACAGAAAGAAAATAATATATTTTTCCAACACACCCAAAGGTCAGGACAAGACCTCAGCATGTAGCAATAATAATGAAAGCAGACCTTCTGCTCTGTTGGAAAAAGGGAGGAACAGACATCCCACACGCGATGCTCTTCAGAACCAGCAACGTTCAGCGCTCGCATGGAAATGTCATCTTACCATAGTTGTATGGATGAAGTCTTGGAAATAGAGAGTCCTCAACCACTTGACCTGGAAAATGAGATATTGGCTTATGATCTCCAAGGTTATTCTAACATTTCATTATTCAAAAATCTTACTTCATACCCTTAAATATTAGAAATACAGTCAGTGGGGACACCAATAAAATGTAAAATTAGATATGCTGTCGTTATAAATTAACAATATGCTTGCATTTGATTTTGTTTGTTTTTGACCTGGTTGAATGATATAACCTTAGAAATTAAAAAAAAAAAGTCTCCTGAAAATTGGCTAAGATATTGGAGGCAGTACTTTGTGAGAGAACATTTCTAGCTTTGTAAAGTCTATGGTCTAATTTGAGAGATTTGGCCATTTCTACTATCCTTAGTTGAATTGAATTCACTAGCATTGTCTACAATTTGTTTTGTAGCCATGTACAATTTGTATTGTTTTTGTTCTTTGTTTTAGCATTATTATTAACTCGTGGATTTAGTCACATATGGGGTACACAGGGTCTCAACAGCACATTGCTTGCTGTCTCCAGGTAGTGTCCTTGAAGTGTGTCTGGTGCAAGAGTAGTGGGCGGAACACACAGTCCGAGGGCAGGTGCAACTCAAGGGCCCACTGGAAATCACGTCCTCTCGATAACCTCCTCCAACACCACTGCTGCAGTTCTGTCCAAGGAAATTGGGGATGTTCTCATTTTTTCCCTCTACCACTTATTCTACATTCCCGTCATTCTCATCCAGCACTTCTGATGGTGCCACTGTCTTGCCTGGTAGGATCACCCAGACCCTCATGCTTGAGCCTCTGCTTTTCATGACCTTATCAGCCTTTGGTTAATATAATTACCCATTAACAATTAATACTGGGCACGTAAATATGAAGAGATGTCCAACAAATCACCCGAGTGCCACAAATATTCTCAACACCCCCACCCCTTTATTCAGTAGTAATGCAGTATCCTCCTGATGATCATGGTCACTTAACCTTCCCAGTATGGAATTGCTATTTGACAGGTGGTCTCTTGGAATGAGGAATGCAATGTGGTCAGGCAGTGAATTGGAGCCCTAGACTTACAGAACCAAAACCTGTGGAGGTGAAGCACAAAATCCTCAGGTGGGTCCCTATGGTAGATAGTGAGTATAGTCATTCTATCTCCACCACCTCGACTCCTAGACTTAAGAATTCTAATTGTTGGGATGCCCGGGTGGCTCAGCGGTTGAGCACCTGTCTTTGGTCCAGGGCGTGACCCCAGGGTCCTGGGATCAAGTCCCACGTCGGGCTCCCTGCATGGAGCCTGCTTCTTCCTCTGCCTGTGTCTGCCTCTCTCTCTCTCTCTCATGAATAAATTAAAAAAAAAAAGAATTCTAATTGTTACAGACATGGTGCCATATCATGGCCATTAATTTAAGATGACCTTCATCTGGAAGGATTATATTCTATTCTCACAGGGTATCATCCCTAAGCTGGTGCCTCAGTTACACCTCCGAAAACTGGTTCCACTGTTGCAGCAGGCAAGCAGCTTCTGGACAGTGTAGTATGTGGTAGGCCGTAGGGGGGCCGTGGTTCCTGTCCACAGCTGACTATCTTTGGGTGGAAAACAGGTGTTTTGGCCCAAGGAATTATTTATAGTAGGATCCCATGTCAGTAGCTCAGATGCTGTGTGAGTCTTCAAATAGCTGAGAAACTGTGGGAAGGAAAGGCACAACCATGCCTCGAGCACCTCTCAATCCTGGCCAGAAAGAATTTTGTGTTTCTAGGGAGGAAGGAGTTGAATTTGATCAAGTTGCCATCAGGTGACTGAGATTGTGATTTCTTCGAGGGATGATACCGTATCACGGGGCTTCAGCATTAGTTTTTATTTTGCCAAGTCAGATATTCCAGAGCAACAGTAGCTAGATCAGACTTGGTGAGACAAGTAAAACTGAGAAATTGAATGTTTAATTTAACTCAGATTTAATTTATTTAGATTTCTTACTTATTAATTATTAATTTAAAAATATAGCAAATATAGTAGTAAAGTAGGCTCCAGTATAAGTGAAAGGAGCGAGGTGGGATAAAGGTATGTTTTTATGTATGCCACCATTAAATAGGATGATAAATCATAATATTAAAACAAAAGTTTTCTGTTGAGGGAGAAATTACTTTGGAAGGGATAAGGGATCCAAATGACACTTTTGTGAATACACTTTGTTTTATGTTTGACTTTGTAAATATATAAATCCTTAATAGTTAAAACCGAATTTTAGAAATTAATTCTTAAAAATTGGAATGCAATGTAAGACAAATGAACATAAATGTAAATCCAGGTGATGCAACAACTGTAGAGACAGAAAGCATTCCAAATAACTATAAGTCACATATAAGTAATTTGATTGTGTGATTATGTTTTCAGTAATCAAATCTTTGGTGGTTTTATTGTAATTGCTGTTCTCAAACTATTTGTGTGTGATGTAAGATAAATAAGTCTTGGTCAGACTTAGGCTCAGTCTGTTTGGCATGGAATAAAGAAAGACATGCATGGAAGATCGCTGAAGATAAGCCAAAACCTGTGTTCTGGAATTTGAATGAGAAGTATCAGTATGATCTTATGATGATTTTTGCCTTTAAAAACATTACATATATATAATTTTACATGTCTTATATTTATTATAGTGTATCTTATGTATAATACATATAATGTAAGATAATATAAGATTTTATATGATTTTGCTTATATAATATATAAGACTATATATTAGCAATATATAATACGTATGTATGTATATGTATCCTCACTGGAGAAATAGCTGCTTTTAGGTCTGGGGAGTAGTAATAAGCAAGATGTGTCTAGAATATTTTGTGCTAGAAAAGTAGGATATTATTAAAGGCTACTAGAATTCTGTCAAAAGGGCACAGTAGCCAACTTGAACAGGTTTCCACTCACCAAAATTGAGACAATAAGGATAATAACTAGAACAGCTTAAAATACATTAAATGTATCTCAATTCATGAATATAAAATTATACTTAAAACATCTTTTTGATTGTCACTGAGAATACTAGGGAAACAGGTTTTTTTTAAGTTTTTATTAAATTCCAGTTAATTATCATACAGCGTAATATTAGTTTCAGATGTACAATATAGTGATTCAACATTTCTGTATAATACCTGGTGCTCATCACAAGTGCCCTCCTTAATCCCCATCACCTTTTTGACCCATCCCCCCCCACCCTTTTTCTAACCATTGGTTTGTTCTCTATGGTTAAGAATCTGTTTCTTGGTTTGCCTCTCTCTCTGTTTTTTCCCCTTTACTTACTTGTTTTGTTTATAAATTCCATATAAGTGAAATCATATGGTGTTTGTCTTTCTCCGATTGGAGACATTACACATTATATATATATATATATATATATATATATATATATATATATATCCTATTTAATGGTAGTGTATATATATATATATATAATATGTGTGTATACACAAAAAAATACATATATATGTTTTTCTGTTCCTTAGGTAAATACCTCGTAGTGCAATTGCTGGATCATATGGTAGTTTTTTATTTTTAATGTTTTGAGGAGCCACCATATTGTTTTCAGAATGGCTAAACCAGTTTGCATTCCCACCATCAGTGCAAGAGGGTCCTCCTTTCTTTACATCCTCACCAACACCTGTTGTTTCCTGTGTTGTTGATTTTAGCCATTCGGGCAGGTCTAAGGAGATATCTTATTAGGTTTTGATTTGCATTTCCCTAATGATCAGTGATGTTCAGCATATTTTCACGTGTCTGTTGGATATCTGTATGTCTTCTTTGGAAAAATGTCTGTTTATATCTTCTGTCCATTTTTAATCAGATTATTCATTTTGGGGGTATTGAGTTTTAAAAGTTTTTATGTATTTTGAATACTAACCCTTTATCAGATATCTTATTTGCAAATATCTTCTCCCATTCAGTAGGTTATCTTTTAGTTTTGCTGTTTCCTTTGCTATGCAGAAGCTTTTAGTTTTGATGTGTCCCAATAGTTCTTTTTTGTTTGTTTCCTTTGCCTCATGCAATGTATCTAAAAGAAGTTGGTATGGCTGATGTCAAAGAAGTTACTGCTTGTGCTCTCCTCTAGGATTTTTATGGTTTCAGGTCTCATATTTAGGTCCTTAAACCATTTTGAATTTGTTTTTGTGTATGGTGCAAGAAAGTGGTCTAGTTTCATTCTTTTGCATGTTGCTGTCCAGTATTCCCAACACCATTTGTTGAAGAGGCATTCTTTTTCCAATTGGATATTCTTGCCTGCTTTGCTGAAGATTATTTGACCATAGAGTTGTGGGTTCATTTTTGGGTTTTTCTTATCTGTTCTATTGATCTAGGTGTCTATCTTAGTGCTAGTACCATACTGTTTTAATTACCACAGCTTTGTAATATACCTTGAAGTCTGGAATTGTGATGTCTCCAGCCTTGCTTTTCATTTTCAAGATTGATTTGGCTCTTCAAAGTCTTTCATGACTTCACACAAATTTAAGGATTTTTTTTTTCTAGCTCTGTGGAAAATGCCATTGGTATTTTGCTAGGGATTGATTGCATTGACTGTGTAGATTGCTTTGAGTGGTATAAACATTTTAACAAACTTTGTTCTTCCAATCTATGAGTGTGGAATATCTTTCCATTTCTTTGTGTCCTCTTCAATTTCTTTCATCAGTGTTCTAGTTTTCAGAGTACAGATCTTGTATCTCTTTCACTAGGTTTATTCCTAGGTATCTTACTATTTTTGGTACAATTATAAATGGGATCGAGTCCTTAATTTCTCTTTCTACTGCTTCATTATTGGTGTATAGAAATGCAGCAGATTTCTATATGTTGTTGATTTTGTATCCTGCGACTTTACTGAGGTTTTTTTTTTTTAATCAGTTCTAGCAGTTTTTTGGTGGAGTCTTTCAGATTTTCTGTATATGGTATCATGTCATTTGTGAATAGTGAAAGCTTTACTTATTCTTTGATGATTTGGATGCTTTTTATTTCTTTTTGTAGTCTGATTGCTCTGGTTAGGGTTTCCAGTATTATGTTGAATAATAGTGGTGACAGTGAACATCTCTGTCTTGTTCATTACTGTAGAGGAAAAGCTCTCAGTTTTTTTCCATTTAGGATGATATTCATTGTAGTTTGTTTGTTTGTTTGTTTGTTTGTTTTTTTTGTATATGGCCTTCATTATGTTGAGGTTTGTTCCCTCTGGACCTGCTTTGTTGAGGGTTTTAATCATGAATAGGTGTTATACTTTGTCAAATAGCTTTTCTGCATCCATTGAAATGATCATATGGTTTTTACTCTTTTTTTTATTATATGATGTATCATGTTAATTGATTTGTGGATATTGAGGCATCCTTGCAACCTGGGAATAAATCCCACTTGATCTCAGTGAATGATTTTTTAATGTATTGTTGGATTCAATCTGCCAGTATTTTATTGAGAATTTTTGCAACTGTATTCATGAGGGATATATTTCATTTAGAAAATGGATAAATGTAAGAAAACAAGTGTTCCTCTAACTTTTGCTAATAAAACTATTTCCTTGGTGTAGTTCATGTTAGGAAATTTCTATTTCTAAAAATATTCCAATTAACAAGTAGAGAATGATAAAATTAACAAATCATCATTTTCTACCGTAAGGAACTGATTGATCCCACGCCATGTTCATTAATGGCTTCTAACATTACAAAAAAAGAACAAGATTGTACATCAGTAAGCATCTACTTATAATACCACCTATGAAGGAGTTTGTACCCCTCACCCCTGAAAGGGTATCCTGAAATATTCAAGCACTTAGATCTGCTAAATTAGAAGAAAGAGGAGAGCCATGGGAACATGTTAAATGATACAACAGGGAATTAAATCGGGAAAATGCACTGTGGAGAACTTATAGACTACATATAAGTTATTGCAAGGAAACAATTGCAAGGAAAAAAATGCAACATGAAGTAGAGTTACGAACCTATACATTAATATAAGTGATATTTTAAGCAATCCAATGTATGGGCATTGTTTTGATTTTAATTCAAATGCAGAGAACATTAAAAATCATGCATAGTTTAGAAAATGTGAACATTGGCTATTTGATAACAGGGAATGTGTGTGTGTGTGTGTGTGCATTTAAAAATCATTTTTTTGTAAGGGAAATGTGTGTCATTTATATATATATACTGTAATATTTATTTGAAATTGTATGATGTCAGGAATTTGCTTAGAAATTCTTTGGATAGAGAGATAGGAGGTAGAGATGATACAAGAATAGTTATGAGCTGATAATTGCAACCTGAGTGAGTGGTACATGTGGTTTGTTTCATTACTCCTTTTTTATATGTTTGAAATTCTCCATAACAACAAGTTACAAAGACAGAATAGGTATAATGACTAAAAACAAGTGATCTTATTTTACCTTTTGGCTTCTGGTTTAAAATGCAATTAGTAGATGGATAGAGAAATTGTAAGGATTTTTGTGTTTGCTTTCAGCTTTCTCTTCCATAACCTGCAGATCTCCCATTCATTTTTTTTACACACTTAATAAGGAGTTGACCTTATTTTCTTCAAGTTAGAGTGCTTTCTGTGGCATTACATGTCTTCAGGAAATCCCAGCTAAGTGGTTTCACTTCACATATCATCTGACCTCCCAAGAGAAAAATAAAGACCTGGCCAACTTCTTAGATAAAATATATTTTGGGGAAGTGGGGATGAAAACTCCTTTTTCTTTACTCTTTTCTCTTTATCATTATCTAAATTTCACCTTCTTCTTCTGTCATGTGCTACTGTCTTGCCACTTTCTTAATCATTTATTTTCACCAAGATTCCTAAACAACAAAGAATGCCTTATTTTTATCAAAGTGAGCAAGTTCATATTTGGGTTGATGATTTGTGGCTTTCTTGAATTACTTCATCAACATATATTGTTCAGAGCACTGAGGGGACCCCAGAAAGTATATTATATATATTCAGATATCAAAAAATCTATAGTTTAATTGAAAAGACATAACTAATATCTTCACATACACAAAGAAAAGAAAAAGCAAACAGTTTTATCCTAAATGGTCAATTAGTGACTTTTAAACATGGAATGATGATAAAAATGGAGAAAACAGTACAAAATAATGTACTCATAGATGACTTGGTAGTTGAGTTGAATCTTTTTAAATGGATAGAATTTATAGAGATGGAATGAGAAAAGTAAGGGAGGAGAATGTGAGCAAAGATACTTGGGTTGAGATGAACATGTAAGAGGTGGTTCAAACTAGCTTAACTGAGGAGGACATAAGTTGAAAACAAAGAGAAATTGGGTGTAAGACTGTAGAGTCAGATTATGTCGGGTCAGATAAAGCAGATAGAATGATATAATGGTAGTGATATGAAGAAGGCAGACGTTCCATCAAATTTGAATGTGGTCCATTCCTCTGTAGATAGATTTGGGTTGTTTCCACAGTTTAGCTGTTGTAAATGCTGCCATAAACCTGGAAATACAGATAATTCTTTGAGATCATGATTTCCATCCTTTTGGAAATAAACCCAGAAGTAGGTTTTTTGGATCATAAGGTAGTTCTATTTTTAACTTTTGAGGAAAATCCATACTGTTTTCCATAGTGGCTGCATCATTTTACATTTCCGCAAACAGCACACAAGGATTCCAGTTTCTCCACATCTTTGCCAACTCTTGTTATCTTTTGTTTTTTGATGATAGCCATTCTAACATCTCTATCCATTTATCTATTGGTGCACACTTAGATTGCTTCCATGTCTTGGCTATTGTAAAAATGCTGCAAAGGACATAGGGTGCCAAATGTCTTTTTGAATTAGTGGGGTTTTTTTTGGATAAATATCTAGAAGTGGAATTGTTGGATCATATGGTAGTTCTACTTTTAAATTGAGGAAACTCCATACTGTTTTTCACAGTGGCTGCACCACCTTACATTCCCATAAACAATGCACAGGGATTTCCATTTCTCCACATTTTGGCCAACACTTGTTATTTCTTGTGTTTTTGATATTAGTCATTCTGATAGGTATGAGGTGATACCTCATTATGGCTTTGTTTTGCATTTTCCTGATGATTACTGATGTTGAGTATCTTTTCATGCCTGTTGGCATCTTTATATCTTCTTTGGAAAATGGCAACTTGGATCCTTTGCTCATTTTTAAATCAGATGGGTTTTGGGTTTGTTTTTTTTTTTTTTTTTTTATATTGAGTTGTATGAGTTCCTTATATATTTTAGATGCTAACACCTTACTGAATGTATCATCTTTGAATACCTTTTCTCATTCAGTAGGTTATCTTTGCTTTTTGTTAATGGTTTCTTTCACTGTGCAAAAGCTTTTAAGTTTGATGTGGTCCCATTTGTTTATTTTGCTTTTGTTGTCCTGATTTAAGGAGGCAGATCCAAAAATATATTGCTAAGATTGATATCAAAGAGCTTACTATCTTTTCACAGTTTCACTTCTATATGTCAGTCTTTAATCTCATTTCGAGTTTGTTTGGGTATGGTATAAGAAAGCGGCCCAGTTTCATTCTTTTGCATGTACCTGTTCAGTTTTCGCAGCACTATTTATTGAAGAAGTTATCTTTTTCCCATTGTATATTTCTGCTTTCTTTGTCATAGATTACTTGACCAGAGACATGTGTTTATTTTGAGGATCTCTGTTCTGTTCCATTGATCTATGTGTCTGTTTTGGGGTCAGTACTTTACTGTTTTGATTACTCTAGCTTTTAGTATAGTTTGGAGTCCAGGAGTGTATAATCTTCAGATTTGTTCTTCTTCCTCAAGATTCTTTGGCTTTTTGAGGTTTTCTGACATTTTATATTAATTTGGGGATTGTTTTTCCTACTTCTATAAAAAATTCAATTGGAGTTTTGATGGGAACCACATTGAATCTGTAGATTCTTTTGGGTTGTATAGGTATTTTAACAATATTATCTTCCAGTCAGTGAGGATGGGATGTCTTTCCACTTACTCTGTCTTCTTTAATTTCTTTCATCAGTGTATTTTAGTTTTCAGTGTACACATCTTTTACCTACTTGGTTAAGTTTATTCCTCTTAATTTTATTCTTTTTATACTATTATAAATGGAATTGTTTTTATAATTTCCTTTTTAGATAGGTTGTTGTTAATGTATAGATATACAAATTATTTTTGTGTGTTAGTTTTGTATCCTGAAACTTTACTGTATTGTACTTTTTTTTTTTAATTCTAAGAACTTTTTGTAGGATCTTTAGAATTTTCTGTAAATAACGTAATACCTGCAGAAACAATTTTACTTCTTCCTTTCTGTTTTGGATCCCTTTTATTTCTTTTGCTCTAGTTAGAACTTCTGGTATTATGCAATATTACTCAGCCTTAACAAAAAGGAAATTCTATCACTTGCAACAAACGGATGGCCCTGGAAAACATTATGCTAAGTGAAATAAGTCCATCCCAGAAGAACAAATACTGAATGATTCTACTTATATGAGGCACATAAAATAGTTAAGCTTGTAGAAGCTCAGAATTGAATGGTAATTGCTAGGGAATTGGGAAGAAGGAAAAATGGGGAGTTGTTCAGTGGATGTAAGTACAGTTATACAAGATGAATAAATTCTGGAGATCTGCTTGTAAACACGGGTCCTAGATGGTGAGGTCAGTGGAAAGAGTGAGAAGCTATAGAAAAGAAGATGCGTTTGAAGACTGTGGCAGTAGCACAGTAAAGGAGTTATACTAGACCAGACTCGAGTGAGGAATTGAAGATGAAGAGAAAAGGAATGAAACTGCAAAACATTTTAAATAGAAAATAAAATTTGGTGGCAGATTAGTAGAGCAGAGGCTAAGAATCAAAGAGTAATTCAAGGCGTCTATGCTTAAAGACTGGAAAAACGTGCTAAGGTGGAAATAACTACTCATAGTAGAGAAGAAAGACCAGTTTGAAATGCAGATATGTGTTGGGATGTGTGGCAAGTTCTCAATTAAGAGCCCTTCTGATGGAGTAAAGGTCAGTTGTGAAACTCTCCAAATACTCAAGAAAAATGTTTTTGTCTACTTTTATGTGCGTGAAAAGACATTAGAATCCACCTTGTGGGAAGATTTTCATGTATAACACCAGAGGTTGGAAGTTTAAATTTCAGTTATTCCCTTTGGGCAAATTATTTAACATTTCTGAACCTTGGCTTTTTCCCTTAAGAATGGGGTAAATGATATCTCCTTCGTGGTGATATGATATCAACCTGCATGGGGGTTGAAAAATAGTGACAATGTGAAAGTGCCTAGCAGAGTGTCCAGCACAGACTCAGTAAAGGTTTGTTCAACTGAAATTAAATGAAATCTACTAAGGTCAGATTGCTTTGTAGTTTTACCAATCAGATAACTCCATCCTCATTTCACCAGGTGACAGCAGCTCGTTCATCACAGTGCTCCCCTAGGCCTGGGACTCAGGTCTGTGACCGCTATCTTTAGATGACATTTTTTCTAAACTGAAGAGAGTGAAAAATTGGAGGTGTTAACACCTCCAGGAAAAATGACTTATCCCTCTATAATGTACCCACCTGCATTTTAGAAGTCTGCTCTAATACTGCTTGAGGTGCAGTCACCAATAATATTGTGTTTGTATCGTACAGTGAAGTGATGTCCTCTTGAAAATATAAATTAAGACAGCTTTCAATGAGTCTTTGAAAAAAGGAGATGGGAGCCAAGACAGAGAATTTAAAATAGAATGATACCTCAATGATTTATTTGGATAACAATGTTCTTGGCAGCCTGCTAGTGGAGGATGGGTGCAAAATCTCTATTATTCTCCGCTGCCTGTTTTTATGGCCTTCGTTTAACATGATGGAGTACCTGGTCTGTGCTTGCAGGCACCTAATGGCCTTCATTTCTCCCTGATGCTCAAGTCTCTCTCTGGCTTTAGTTAGGATTTTGAAAAAAAGGCTCACTGACTCCTTAGTCCCTGGGGGTACAATGGTGTTGTGTGGCAGTCTCACACTCCATGAACTTATGGGTGAGGGGACAGGGGCCTTAGGCCTTGTAAGAATGGCTCTACGTGTTCACATAGGAAAGTGGTTTTACTCCCTGTGTCTCTGAGGTAGATAGGTAACACTTCTTTATCTAAGCAGGAGAAAAAGATACTCATGGCGACTTACCAAACTCAGAAATAGTTCTTCCAGTGAAAGGTGGAAGTTAGATAATATATGAAATTTCAAACTTGATTAGCAAAAGTGCTTGGAGAATTTGCATCCAGTTACTTGAAATATGCTTAAAGCTTAGGAAAAAGGGCCATATTTTATCTTGGTGAAGAGGAAAGGTGTAATACAACCATAGCAGAGACAGTTCAAGGTAACACAGGCCAGGCCAGGGGCAATGTGGCTCAGTCTTCAGGTTGGCAGAGTGGGTACACATTCTGACTTGATGATGGTGACCCCAAGTGGAAGCATGTAACCATTCCAGAAGGTGTGTATGATCCACTTCAATGACTCTCTCTTTCACCAGTCATATGAGAAGACAGTCATAGAATTCCCGTGTCTGCAAGTTAGAAGATTGGTGACTCTCGTGTTCGTCATTGTTACTTTAGTTTTCCTTAATGTTGAGGCAATTAGAGACTCGTCTTTATCCATTTACCTCACAATTACCTTTTATTTTTCTTCTCCATTTTCTCTCAACAAAATTGAACCCATTCTTGCACACATAGACCATTTTTTAACTTGTTATATGTTCTTGCTTTCCTCAACCTGAATACTTCCCTTTGCATTATTCACACTCATCCCAAAGGCAAGAGTGTAATTGTTTAAATCCATAGACTCACTTTATTCAAATTCCAGGTCTTTCATTTACTCCCTGTGGGACATATAATCATTCTTAATCCACTCTAATCCTTAGTTTTCTCAACTTCTTTGAGTTTTTCTTTTAAAGATTTTATTTATTTATTTATGAAAGAGAGAGAGAGAGAGAGAGAGAGAGAGAGAGGCAGAGGGAGAAGCAGGCTTCATGCAGGGAGCTTGATGTGGGACTCGATCTAAGGACCCAGGATCATGACCTGAGCCAAAGGCAGATGCTCAACCACTAAGCCATCCAGGTGCCCCTCTTTGAGTGGTTTTAAGATTAAATAAAATTTATTTGTTCAATTAGCAATATTTATTGAAAATCTTTGATGGGCCATGATAAACAATGACCAAGTTCTAGCGACAGGATGGCTGAAACAGCAGTAGCTTGTCTCTCCTGATGGAGCTTACACATTATCTAGGATAACAGAGAATAAAATTTATTAATATCAAAACAAAAGATTTGGAATAGTATGAAGCAGTGTATAGAAAAATAGGGCCAGGGGATAAAGCAGGGCATGGAGTGCTGGTTTAGGTCGGGTGACATGAAAGTCTTGTAGGGAAGCTGAGGTCTCAGTCAAGTGCTAGGATGATGTCATGTAAAGTCTGAAAAGAGCATACCAGGAAGAGAAAAGAAAAAGTTCAGACTCAGGTGAAAACATGCGTGTTCCTCATGTCTGAGGAATAGTAGGAAATGGCTGTAAGCTAGAATTTAGCTAAGAGCCTCATACATAGTAATTGATGAGCAGACTGTGTTTTTTTTTTTTAAAGCTCTCTATATTTATTTGTTTATTTGAAAGAGAGAGAGCGAGAGAGAAAGAGAGCACATGTGCAGAGGGGGAGAGAGAGAATCTCAAGCAGACTCCATGCTGAGAGCAGAGCCTGAACAGAGCTGGAGCCCATGACCCTGAGGTCATAACCTGAGCCTAAAACAAGAGTTGGATGCTTAACCAACTGAACTACCCAGGTGCCCCAGCAAACTGTAACTATTATTAATACTATGGACAGAGGCCAGATTTAGCTATTAGTGGAAACAATCGTGCACACAGGTCTTTTTAGTGTCTAAGCTCTATAATGTCATAAGTCTTCTTAGCTTGTTAGGTTTTGCTTGGCTCTTGTGATACCTGAGTTTCACTTTCTGATTTCCTATTATCTTTTGAACAATGGTGAGTATAAGCCTCAAGCCTGGGTTCCACATACAATTTATATGTGATATTAATCTGTTTTTTTTTTCTGTTTACTTTTCTTTATTGAAAGCCATAAACTTCTTGAAAGGAAGCGGTCTTTGATATTTCTACTAAATTCCCCACACACAGCCTGGTGCTTTCCATACAGCAAGCATATGACACATATTTGTTGAGAGTTAGGGAAGGACTCAGTATTTAAGACAAGGGGGGAGAAAACTCTGGCAGGGTAAAGGTTTTAAAGGCTTTTGGGCCCAGCGGACAGACTTGTATTCTGGGAGATAAACCTGATGTCTAATTAATTATTGAGTAAATCTGGGAAGAGTGGCGTAAGTGTGACCTAGAGCCACCTAGTCTCTGGATGAAGTCAGCAGTTCCAGTCTTCAGGTGCTGTGTCTGCAGCAGTGAGTGTGGGTGGGTGTACATGTGGTTTGCACATGCCTGTGTATTATTAACCAGGTGGATTTTCCTTTTCCAATAGACTCAACTTCCCATTTGCACTTATTATGTAGATCTAAACTATAGCAGCATTATTTCACAGTGCGATAACCACTTTTAAGAATTGTTTTTCTTAAAAAAAAAAAGAATTGTTTTTTTTCTTACGGTTTTCTTCTATAATTTCTGGCAAGTGATAGTGGTGTTTCAGGTGTAGTGATGATGTATTTCCATCTCTAATAAATGTACTTATGAATCTAAATTAGATATTTGAACATAAAAATAAAAAATATAAATGATACATGGAAATGCTTAATATTTTAAAGTTGGTGGGAAAATAACTAAATTTTGGAAAATAAGACCTCAAGTATTTCTTGAGAAAATGAAAATGTAATATTTTTATTCTTTAAAATTTCCCCCTAATTCTTAAATATCTTTTATGAAAAACAAGCTACAGCCTATTTTTTTTTCCTCTAATTGTTATTCCATTCCAGGAAGGAGGAAAATCAGCTGCAAAGAAAACAATTCCTTATTTGTGCATGTATGTAAAGGACTTTTTATCCTGTGATTTCTATTAGTGCCAGTAAAAAATATTGTTACTTCTAAAGCTGATAGATGGACGGAGAAACAGAGACAGGAAGGTGGAGCAAGATCCAGGCATATCTAATATTATTGACCAGCTTTGCACCTGTAATTTAAACAATTCTTTCCTATAGATCTTGAATTTCCAAGACACTTTGCTCAGTACCGATGACCAAATAAATAAGATATGTCAGAATCTGAACTCAGACTAGAGAGACTGAAATGTTCTTTCACTTGTCAGTCTGAACTACTCAGAAAAAGAAAATAATTTCCTGTTTTGATTGCTCTCTAAATGATGCATGTCAGTCAATTCTTCTTTTCTGTGTTTATTTTTAAATTTTTATTTATTTTTAATTTTTAAAAAGATTTTGTCTATTTGAGAGAGAGAATGAGTGATGAGAAGGGGGAGAGAGAAGTAGACTTCCCACTGAGCGGGGGGCCTGACTCAGGGCTCCATCCAGGACCCGGGATCATGAGCTGAGCTGAAGGCAGACCTCAACTGACGGGGCCACCCAGGCACCCTTATTTCTATGTTTAAATTGAAAGTTTCATCTTTGGTTGATTCACCAAGTAAAATTTGCATTTGGTTTTGGGGCTATCTGATCTCTGGGTATTATTAAATATTTTAGGTGACAAACTCTTTGAATGTTTGCATAGAACCATCTACCAAGAAAGGCAGTGCGGATGAGAGAGAAAGGGTACCCATTCTCTGGTAAAGGGTGGTGGAAGAGAGCAAGTCCTAATTCCACAACCTTCATCTAAATTAGAATGCCTACACAGGATATCCAGGTTGTTCCTTTCTCAATATATGCCAGAGATAAAGTGATGTTTTTAGAGCACATTCCTTTCTATATGGGTGATTTTATACCCTCTTCATTTAGTTAAGACTCTGAAGACATGACATGTTTTAGAAATTATCATGATAATTATTAAGATAATTAAAATGAATTATTTCCATTATGAAGTTGTATGTACCATTCCTTTCTAAGACCAATTTATCATTCCTTGGCATCCAATTACACTATTAAAAAGGAAGAGAAGCTTCTAGTCAATTAAGCAAACAAGCTCAGTGTGTAGTTTTTTATGGCACCTTTTCTGACTGATTGCAAAATTACAGTGCAAGCAAGTTCAAGCCTAATCAGAATAAATAAAAAATCTTTCCTAGGGAGGTCAGAGAAGAATGCTCATGTCTTCTGGTTAAATAGTTGATTTTTTTTAAAGATTTTATTTATTTATCTATGAGAGACACAGAGAGAGAGGCAGAGACACAGGCAGAGGGAGAGGCAGTCTCCATGCAGGGAGCCCGAGGTGGGACTCGATACCGGGACTCCAGGATCATGCCCTGGGCTGAAAGCAGATGCTCAACCAGTGAGCCACCCAGGCGTCCCTAAATACTTTTTTTTTTTTTTTTTTAAGATTTGTTTAGCTTAGTATCTTGAATAGATAGGTGTTTTTAATCATCCCCATCATCATTTGTATTATTGATGGCTTATAAATGAGAGATGGCATCAGAATTAGTATGGCTGGGCAAATAGCTGGTTCAAAGCTCAGACAACTGCATATGAAAATGACCTTACCAAGTACAGAACACAAATACTGAACGCTTAACACAAAGCAATTTTGGGAGGTGCTCCCTCTAATCTGAAACAAAACGTCTCAGAGATCCCGGAGTGTGGGAGGAGCACAGGCTGAGGGACAGAGCAGCATAAATCCGTACAAACTTTCACGCTGTTCTGTGCTATTTTGTATATTGTCAAAACACGGTAAATGTCTGGTTCCACAACATGTGAAAATCACCCAGTTTTTATGGCAGTTGGCTCTGCTTGATGGATCTCAATTTCCACATTTCTTTTGGATCCCCTGCAAGTGGCACATACATGTTTGTTTGTCTTGGGCAGGTTTCTGCAACATTTTTGCTGAGTGGGATGACAGGATCCGAAGACGCTGGCCAAGATTTCTTGGCCCGTGACTGTGGCTCTATTTCAGTTCATCTTGGAAGGGCCTATTTCATCAAGATTCACCCTCACAGAAATGTGTTAATTCTCTATCAATCAACACCGAGCAGCAAATTGCTTGTTTGTAGCCGTAGCAACATATTTTTGCCTCTCGGTGAAATGAACAGTAGCCAAGGAGATAAACACTATAATTGTCTGCCAAAAGGATACTCTATACATCCAAGTTGTTTTCCTAAGTATATTGTATAAATGTGTCATCAGTCAAGTTTTACTTTAATAGTTACATAAAATAAGGGTTGTGGCAATATCTTGCTTTGCTATATCCAAAGCTGTATATGATTTTATCTACATTGTTTTAGGATGACAGTTTATTCAGTGTGTAGAAGACTTTTTGGACAGATTATTCACTTATCTTTGTCTCTTTGACACGTTTCTTAAAATAACTATAATAAAAGCATATATATGTCTGGGAACTAACATAAGGAATGGATTTTTTTAAGGAATGGATTTGATAAAATATCTCATTCTAAAATTATTGTAAAATTGGGGATCCCTGGGAGGCGCAGTGGTTTAGCGCCTGCCTTTGGCCCAGGGTGCGATCCTGGAGACCCGGGATCGAATCCCACGTCAGGCTCCCGGTGCATGGAGCCTGCTTCTCCCTCTGCCTGTGTCTCTGCCTCTCTCTCTCTCTCTCTGTGACTATCATAAAAAAAAAAATAAAAATTTTAAAAAAAAATTATTGTAAAATAAAAATTGACGGCCTTTAATATTTGTTCATTTACAGTTTCAAGCAAGAAAAATTAATTCAAATGATGCATATAATATTCTGATATGAGCTAAAACTCAAGTTTAAAGGCATAACACTACTATAGATTCTTCTGTATATGTAAACAAATGTAAACAATTGGTAGAATATGGTAAGGGAGTCAACAATTACCTATTTGGCCCTTACTATTCTGGCTTGCACTGAATTTTTTTTTATAATTATTTTTTTATTGGAGTTCAATTTGCCAGCATATAGCATATCACCCAGTGGTCATCCTGTCAAGTGCCCCCCTCAGTGCCCGTCACCCAGTCACCCCCACCCCCCACCCACCTCCCTTTCCACTACCCCTTGTTCATTTCCCAGAGTTAGGTGTCTCTCATGTTTTGTCTCCCTCACTGATATTTTCACTCATTTTCTCTCCTTTCCCTTTATTCCTTTTGACTAATTCTTATATTCCCCAAATGAATGAGACCATATAATGTTTGTCCTTCTCCAACTGACTTACTTCACTCAGCATCATACCCTCCAGTTCCATCCACGTTGAAGCACATGGTGGGTATTTGTCATTTCTAATGGCTGAGGAATATTCTATTGTATACAGAGACCACAGCTTCTTTATCCATCATCTGTTGATGGACACCGAGGCTCCTTCCACGTTTGGCTATTGTGGACATTGCTGCTGTGAACATTAGGGTGCAGGTGTCCCGGCGTTTCATTGCATCTGTATCTTTGGGGTAAATCCCCAGCAGTGCAATTGCTGGGTCATAGGGCAGATCTATTTTTAACTCTTTGAGGAGCTTCCACACAGTTTTCCTGAGTGGCTGCACCAGTTCACATTCCAACCAACAGTGCAAGAGGGCTCCCCTTTCTCCACATCCTCTCCAACATTTGTTGTGTCCTGCCTTGTTAATGTTCACCATTCTCGCTGGTGTGAAGTGGGATCTCATTGTGGTTTTGATTTGTATTTCCCTGATGGCCAGTGATGCGGAGCATTGTCTCATGTGCTTATTGGCCATGTCTATGCCTATGTCCTCTGTGAGATTTCTGTTCGTGTCTTTTGCCCATTTTATGATTGGGTTTTTTTGCTGTTGAGTTTAATAAGTTCTTTATAGATATTGGAAACTAGCCCTTTATCTGATAAAGCAGTCCATGTGATGGATCATATCAACAAGAGAAAAAACAAGAACCAGATGATCCTCTCAATAGATGCAGAGAAAGCATTTGACAAAATGCAACATCCATTCCTGATCAAAACTCTTCAGAGTGTAGGGATTGAGGGAACATTCCTCAGCATCTTAAAAACCATCTACGAAAAGCCCACAGCAAATATCATTCTCAATGGGGCAACACTGGGAGCCTTTCCCCTAAGATCAGGAACATGACAGGGATGTCCACTCTCACCACTGCTATTCAACATAGTCCTAGAAGTTCGAGCCTCAGCAATCAGGCAACAAAAAGAAATAAAAGGCATTCAAATTGGCAAAGAAGAAGTCAAACTCTCTCTCTTACATGGTACTGTACACAGAAAACTCAAAAGACCCCACCCCAAGATAGCTAGAACTCATACAGCAATTTGGCAGCGTGGCAGGATACAAAATCAATGCCCAGAAATCAGTGGCATTTCTATACACTAACAATGAGACCGAAGAAAGAGAAATTAAGGAGTCAATCCCATTGACAATTGCACCCCAAAGCCTAAGATACCCCAAAACCTAACCAAAGAGGTAAAGGATCTATACCCTAAAAACTACAGAACACTTCTGAAAGAAATTGAGGAAGACACAAAGAGATGGAAAAATATTCCATGCTCATGGATTGGAAGAACAAATATTGTGAAAATGTCAATGCTCCCCAGGGCAATTCACACATCCAATGCAATCCCTATCAAAATACCATGAACTTTCTTCAGAGAGTTGGAACAAATCATCTTAAGATCTGTGTGGAATCAGAAAAGACCCCGAATAGCCAGGGAAATATTAAAAAAGAAAACCATAGCTGGGGGCATCACAATGCCGGATTTCAGGCTGTGGTCATCAAGACAGTGTGGTACTGGCACAAGAACAGACACGTAGATCAATGGAACAGAATAAAGAATCTAGAAGTGGACCCTCAACTCTGTGGTCGAATATTAATTAATATTTGACAAAGCAGGAAACACTATCCACTGGAAAAAAGACAGTCTCTTCCATAAATGGTTCTGGGAACATTGGACAGCCATGTGCAGAAGAGTGAAACTGGACATTCTCTTACACCAGACACAAAGATAAACTCAAAATGGGTGAAAGATCAAAATATGATACAAGATTACATCAAAATCCTAGAGGAGAACACAGGCAACACCCTTTTTGAACTTGGCCACAGCAACTCCTTGCAAGATCCATCCATGAAGGCGAGGGAAACAAAAGCAAAAATGAATTATTGGGGCTTACTCAAGATAAAAAGCTTCCTCACAACAAAAGAAACAGTCAACAAAACTAAAAGACAACCTACAGAATGGGAGAAGATATTTGCGAATTCTTTTTTTTTTTTTAAGTAGTAATTCTCTAGCTAGAAGGACCCTGCAAAATCATCTGCTATAAAACAGATCCAGATGGACTCAGCAAATTACTCAAGGTCACCCAGCTTGGCAGGTATAGATTCAAAAGCAAAACCCTGAGTCTAGTTAGTTGGGTCCATGGGCTATTGACTTAGTCAATCCCAGATCTGATTTCTGATTTTGACAAATGACCTAGAATTACTTCAGTTCCTCAGTCATAAAAATGGGTTCAATGATCTATCGTACAGGGCCCCGTGCAGATTGACCTAATACTAATGAGGCAGTGTGCAGTAAGTGCCCAGGTATTGCCTAGAACACTCAGCAAGCATGACTCCCTTTTTCTCCTAGGCTCTTTGCAGGATAACAGTGAGAAGCAAATGTTCATTTCACCTATTCTTTCAACTTCCCACTGGTTAATCCTTTATACGATAGGATGTCTATCTATATTTATAGGTTTCTGTAAGCGCCAGGACTTTAAGAATTTGTTCTTTACCAAGGAATGTAAGTCATGCTTTTACCATTCTTGTTGACTTGGATTTATCTATTCCAAACTCTGAAATACAACCTCACAGTGATTTTCAAGAGCTTGTGAGCTTAGTTTTGGATTTGGCACTGAAGTTTAAATGATCTGAGGTGATGACAGATCTAGTTTTAAAGTCCTGACTGGTGTTATTCACTTTTCAGCTGTGTTCAGGAAACACTGAGCTGAAATAAGCTAAATAAATTTTTTTCTAAGTGCCATGGTTGGGGTTTTTGTCATTTAGTTAAATAGAGATTTTTCAGATTAGTAAAAAGTGAATATTTGTTATTGCAAACAACTGGTTGAAGAGGCATAGGATGTAGCTAGGTCCTGCTAGATAGAAGTGGCGTGGTAGCCAGGAAAAGGAAAGCTTTATTAAATAATAGGCAAACTTTAGGAGTACTGCCTGTGTGCAAGGTTGTGACCTTGCTAGAGAGAATCCTCTTCAGAGGATTAAGTTACATGACTAAAGTCCTATAAGGCTAAGCTAAGGTTAAAAAAAAAAAAATTGACATCTGACTATCAAACCAGTGCTCATGTCTTTGCCAGTTGTTTCCAAATCAACCCTTTCTGTGGCTCCGTTTCCTACAAAATAAGTTCATAATTCAACCTGAATATGCTCCATTCAGAACTAAAAAGTCATGGTATATTTAGAATGAAAATGTCAATATTGATTTTTTTTATTATTCTTGGTTTATGAGTTTGTGAGCTATAAGTTTATTGCTCTTGTTCTAAAAAAAAAGTCAGGTTTTCACATAAATTCGAGTCTATTTGCTTATACGTTAGCATGATAAAGCAGTTAGAATGTGGCTTCCTTGGGAAGGGCTGAAGAGATTCCAGGCATTTATGGATTGGGCTATAAATGTTCACCTCTTAGAGAAGGAAGTGTGATAATGTAAATATGTTTTTCAAAAAAAATTAATATATTCAGCTCTGAATTTGCTGGGACCATGGCAGTGAAGTCCCATACTTGGTAGGTAACTTAGGGTGATAGAAATTCATCATCCCAGAGTTCTGGAGGCAACATGTTGAAAATCAACATGGTAACAGGGTTGCTTCCTTCAAGGACTGTGACAGAGGATCTCTTCCCTGGCTTCCGGTAGTTTGCTGGCCATCTTCCACTTTCCTTGGCTTCTGCCGACATAATTCCAGGCTCTGACTTTATCTTCACATGGTAACTTCCCTGTGTCTTCACATAGTTTTCTTCTGCACATGTCAGTGCCCCTCCCTTCACAACCCTGTCCCAGAGTTCAGTCACATTTTGGGGGAAGACTGAGAGTGAGGGGTTTAACATAGAGGTTTTTTTTTTTTTTTTTTTTTTTCCAGGGGACACGATTCAACCCAGAATTTAGATCAAAACAAATAGCATGCTTCTTTGCGTAATTAAACCTGCAAGATCCTGGATGATTCCTTTGAGTGAAAGAGGACCAAAAAAAAAAAAAAAAAAGAGTAAGAAAGAGAAAGTGAGTAAAGGAAGAGAAAGGAAGCAAGGAAGAGCAAGGAGGTATAGAAGCGAAAGGGAGGGCAGAGGAGGGAGAGGGGACCAGAAGGTCACTTGATCCAATGAACATTCTCATTCGTAGGCGGGTTCAAATCCACCCCCCCTCCCCCCCTTCTCTCTGCAGGTCTGGTCCAAGCTTGACCAGAGAGCTCTGATCTACTGAACTATCTTCCCAGTTATAGCTAGTTTATGAGTTTGATAATTACTCACATCTTATGTCCACTCAGTAAAGAAAAATGTGTCTTTAGAGTCTTTTTAAAATTAGATTGCTTCTGCTGGTAAAAGCCTACAGGAGTTTTAAATTCAGACCATTTGTTTCCTAGTAAAGAGAACTGGTTTTTTTGTTGTTGTTGTTTTCCTTTGTAGAACCCGTAGCAGGAGTCACCATGTGCCCACTCCAGATGTGAATTAGCTCAGTAGGACATTATAAGGCATATGATCGCCCAGTGCTGGGATGCTGTTGTTTCCACTACCTCAGAAAGTAGAGATTAAAAATTCCCTGTTCATTCATCCAGGAAGTACATCTTTCTGCCAAAGCCAAATGAATTTTAGCACGACTTTGTGTAGTTCATATTTTAAAGCATCAAGGTCATGCCATCTCCAGAAAACCTGATCTATCCACATAGTTTAGGGTGATGATGCTGAAGGACAGGTTTATTAGGGCTCATTATGAACCAATGTATGTGAATGAGAACAGTAGAGCTTAATCATGTTTTATATTCTGTTAAGATTACTGTAAAGCATCTTGCATGGGATTTTGTTTATTAAGGTATTTTTTTTTCAAAAAGGTTTTATTTATTTATTCATGAGAGACAGAGAGAGAGAGACAGAGTGAGGCAGAGTGAGAAGCAGGTTCCCTGCAGGGAGCCCAATGCAGGACTCGATCCCAGTACCCCAGGGTCATGACCTGAGCTGAAGGCAGATACTCACTACTGAGCCACCCAGGGGTCCCTTAAGGTGTCTTTTTTTTTTTGTCCATGTATCATCTCAGTTGGTTCTTACTGCATATCTGAACAAACACATTTAGAGTTATAAGCGGTGGAGCCAAGATAAAAGCTCATGTCTCTACTTTCTCATCTGTTTCTTTCCCCATTTACCTCATTGACTCAGCAGACTATGGCAGATTTCCTGTTTTACTCCTGAATGCTCAGTAGTTGCTTTGAATACAATTTACATAAAAACCATATGAGAGAAAGTAATTAAAGTCACGAAATGTGAGAAAGGGGGATATGCCTATGATGAGAGGAAGAGGAAACTATGAAGTGATTCTGAAGTAGAAGGGCTATCTAAGCATATTTCCATGGAGGGCTGAAAGGCATGTGTTCCAGGAAGAACCCTCTGGAGTGGAAGATTTGAAACTGAAATCTGTTCCCAGTCACAAGCCTTCTTCCATTCTTATCAACCTCTTCCTATTTTATTTGCTCTAATGTTTGTCATATTACAGTATTTCCATGGTGATGAACTATGATATTATAAACACTAACCAAATCGGTCTGGATGAAGAAGAAGAGCAGAGAACAAAGGACTTCCTGTTTACACAAAGATAATCTGTTCATCACTAGTTCTGAGGCAGTTTAAAGAAAAATGAAAGAACACTCTAGAAAGAAGTTTGACGATTGCACCTGATTTGAACAAGAGGAAATTCTGATCATCTGACTCAGCCAAGGTCTTAGATGCAGTAACAGAATAGTCAGGTCTCAAATTCAGGAAATTTAACAACCAGTTCTCGACACACTAAACATGATCTTCTTAATTCATTTGCATAGTTTGAGCGATAATAAATTCAGTGTTATTTTTAAATGGCTAAGAAATAGAAAAATGTGTTGAAGATGTCCCAAGCCAAAATTAAAAAGAAAAGAAAAGAAAAGAAAAGAAAAGAAAAGAAAAGAAAAGAAAAGAAAAAGTGAATCATCAATAACAATTAGAAAACATCCCCAAAGTCTCTGTCTTTTTTTAAAGGCTAACACGCAGTTACTGCTTCCTCAGGTGGAGCAAACATAGTTGAGGCACTAGCTTGTTTGTTTGCAGTGCAGCTATCTGTCTATGTTTGGAAATCTTTCAGAAGATTAATGTATTTCTTGTTGTCCCGAACAGATTGTCACGTGTAAAAAACAATCAAATGTTATTAAGTTCCATGTCAGATGATGTATACCACTAATTTCTTATTTTCTCTTTGAAGAGTGGAATGGTTCTGGATGAATCAAGCCTATTGCTATGAAAGGAGAGGGAGAGTCAATCATATGTGCTACTGAATTTCCAAAACGATCTAGAACCCCAAAGTTCATCAGTGCATCCATTCATACGTCTAATTCACATATGCATTCACTTGACAGATATTTACTCTGTGCCTCCCATATGCCAGGCCCTGGGCTGGCATTGAGTCCTCAAATATTATAAAAGCCAACAAGAGATCATAATGATGATCTGATGGGTAAAAAAAAAAAAATAATGATGATAATCTGTTTAGTTTTTCAAAGACATTTGATGCAAATTGCCTACATTCCACAATCATAACCTCACTTACATACTAACACTTGGACATATTTGGCCACACTGGAGGATGTGAACTAGACTATGAACCCATTTAGGAAGCAATAAGTGCTCAACAACCCTTACTTAGAAGATAAACAATACCTAGTGGTTCTAAGAATCTAGGATTTCATAGAAAAGGAAAGGAAACAAAAGATGAAAGGACCAGTAGAGGGTTGCCAGCCATTTATGTTGTCAAGGAAGAATATTAAAGACATCCCCAGACAAAATTACAATTTGCTATCACTTATATTCCTTCCAAAGCAGCGTATGAAAACACTCTCCACTCCAACAAAGGAAGGGCTAGTTCTCAGGATAAAGTTAGACCTTTCAATTGGTTGTATTTAAGCTGAATGAAAAACTCGTCCTATTGTCTTTTTTTCTTCTGAATTTCCTTCACGAATACTTGTGCTATTTCACTTTGTAAACATTCCTCGGGCAGTGACGCCGGGCTACAAACCACAGTTTGGGAAACACTGGTGGGAAATGCAAGAGCTACAGCCCTGTGATCAGTCAGGAGACCCTTGAACGAATCTAGTCTCCGGCACTTATTAATGTGAGAGCTTAGTCAACTTGGTTTTATGTTGTTCAGCTGAAAGGCGGGAATTCCAATAGAATTTGTAAGGATTAAATTATATATAACCCATATAAAAAAACCCTACACAGGGCCTTACAGAGATGCGAAACTAACAGCTATTGTGGCACCATACCTAGAGTAGTTTAGGAGATGCAAATGCCTACATTTTGGATTTTATGCCCCTACCCTATCCATCAAAAACTGAAGAATCTGAGAGTTTGCCTAACTTCCAAGCTGACTAATTAGTCTGATGCTCCTTCATGGATCCTGGCAGAAGGTAGGAGACTCTTGGATCAGGGAAAGAGGACAGAGCAAGAGCGGCAGCCAGAGTATCGGTGTTTGTGGCTGTTTCCGGGCACCGGTGTCTGCAGGGTGATGTTATGAGGGCCAGGTGACTCTTGGAAAACCTCATGATCCTCCGAAGCCCGTTGTCTACCTTTGTATTGGACATTCTCTGAGTCTGGACAAATGCATAATGACATGTATCCATCACTAGAGTATTCCACAGAGTAACACTCTCTACTTTCAGAATCTGTCCTCAGTTGATTATAGCTCTTCTCTACTGTACGGTTGAAGTCTTCCTCTCTTAACTGAATATTCCCCATAAACATTTAACATTCTTTTTTTTTTTGACATTTAACATTCTTGAATAATTTCTTCCTAAAAAAGAAAAAAAAATCATGTGAGTATCCAATTTTCCAAACACCATTTACTCATTCTTGTGCTGAGTATTCTTGGCTCCCTCATCACATATTAGTTGATTGAATATCATGGGTTTATTTCCAGGTTCTTGATTATGTTCCGTTAGTTTTTGTATCAGTTTTTATGCCAATATCATGCTGTTTCAATTACTATAGTTTTGTAATATAGTTTGGAATTAGGAAGTATGATGACCCCAGCTTTGTTTCTTTTCAGGATTGCTTTGGCTATTTGGGGTTTTCTGTGGTTCCATACAAAATTTGGAATTATTTGTTCTATTCCTGTGAAAATGCTATTGGAATTTTAATAGGGATTGCATTGAATCTGTAGATGGATTTGGGTAGTATGGACATTTTTAACAATGTTAATTATTTCAATTCATGAATATGGGGTATCTTTCCATTTATTTGTGTCTTCTTCATATTTCTTTGTCAGTGTCTCAGTTTTCAAACTACAGATCTTTTACATCCTTGGTTAAATTTATTCCTAAATACTTAATTGTTTATGATGATATTGTATGGGATTTTCTTTTTTTTTTGTAGTTCATTGTTAGTATATAGAAACACAACTAATTTTTGTATGTTGATTTTGTCTCTTGCAAATTTATTGAATTCATTTATTAGTTCTAAGGCTCTTCAGTGGAGTCTTTAGGATTTTCTATATATAAGATCATGTCATATGCAAGCAAAGACAAATTTATTTTTTCCTTTCAGATTTGGATGCCTTCTAATTTTTGCCTAATTGCTTTGATTAGGATGTCCAGTACTCTGTTGAATAGGAGTGGCAAGAGTAAACACCTTTGTCTTGTTCCTGCTCTTGGAAGAACATTATAGAGGTTCCTCAAAAAATCAAAAATAGAACTATCATTTAATCCAGCAATCCCACTCTTGGTACATATCCAAAGGAAAAGAAATCACTATCTTGAAAAGATATCTGAGCCCCTGTGTTCATTGCAGCATTATTCACAAAAGTCATGACATGGAAACAACCTAATCATCTGTCAACAGATGAATGGATAAAGACAATAGATAAAAGAAAATGGATAAAGTAGGGGCAGCTGGACGGTTCAGTCTGTTAAGAGTCCACATTCGACTCAGGTCATGATCCCAGGGTCCTGGGATAGAACCCTGTGTCAGGCTCCCTGTTCAGCGGGAAGCCTGCTTCTCCCTCTCCCTCTGCTGCTCCCCCTGCTGTGCTTGTTTGCTCTCTCTCTGTCAAATAAATAAATAAAATCTTAAAAAAATAAGAAAGAAAATGTACGTATATAAATAATGGGATATAATTTAGTCATAAAAAAGAAGGAAATACTGCCATTTGTGGCAGCATGAATGAAACTTGGAGGCATTGTACTAAGTGAAATAAATACAGCAGAGAAAGTCATATACTATATGATCTCACTTATATATGGAATATGAAAAAGCCAAATTCGTAGAAATTGAGAGTAGATGGTGGTTATCAAGACTAGGGTGTGGAAGAAATGGGGAGAACTTGGTAATCATTGCACAATATGTACAATCAAATCATCACATTGCACACTTTTAACTGACACCAAATTATAGGTTATTGTATTTCCTTAAAGTTGAGGGAAGAAAGGAAAAAGCAAATTAACCAACCTCTCTCTGCTTCTTATCTCCCTCTACTCACTATTGAACTCTCCTCTCCAAACCAATTTCTTAAGGGGTTTTATGCTTGGTTCCCCCATTTACTCACAATCCATTCACTGATTTCTATAATGCAATATAAATACAGAAACTGCACACAAATGATATATGTACAATTTAATAAGTAACTGTGTAACCTCCACTCAGGTCTAGAGACAGAACAATATTGATACCCATGACCCAGTGATTCCAGTCCTAGATACATAACCTAGAGTATAGAAACCAGGAAACACGTGCAAGGATGTTTATAGCAATATTATTCAGTCTTATGGAAGTGAAATAACCATTTGCAGAATGAGTATATCTATTATACTCCCTCATAATCCTTTCCAGAAAAACTCACTCCTTTTATAGATATCCATTTTCCTTGCTTACATGACAATAATCTTGTTATTATTCCCTAAACTTAACCAATATATTTGAATCTTTCCTGTTTTGAATTTTATGAAAATAGTCATTATGTGTATTCTTTGTGTCTGCTTCTTTCACTCAACATGTTTGTGATATTTATTTATATTCTTGGGTATACCTGAAGTTTACTGCTGTCGTTTATTTCTTTTTATTCTGTATAGTATTTTATTATATGTCGTCTACAATTTACTTACCTATTCTTTTATAGATGATTGTTTCCATTTCTGTAATATTAAACAATATTGCTATAAACACTCTTATAAATGGGTTCTACTGTATGTACTTTGGTTATATGTCTAGAAGCAGATTTGATGTATTACAGAGTCTATGCATCTTTAATGATAATAGATCATGTCAACTCTTTCCTAAAGTGGTGGTTTCACTCTTCACGCCTACCAGCAGAGTAGTAAGGTTTCTGTTTTACCACATTTCATTTTATTAAAGAATAAACCCAATAATATTTACTGTGTGCCAGGCTATATGGTAAGCACATTGATTTAAATTTTATAATATAATTAGGATTGGGTAGTATTGCTATTTATACTTTCCAGATAATGAAATAAAGGCATAGAGAGGAGGAATGATAGAGAGGAGGAATGACTGGCCCCTATTCACACATTTGAATGTGGTGGAGAGTTCAGTTTAAGAGTTTAGATCACTCTGCTATGGTGCCTCTCCTTCACTCTCACATCTATTTTCATACTCTTTGTGCTAGTTTTGTAGGTCGGTTATAGTATTTTTAATAGTGGTTTTATTTTATTTTTTTATTTTAAAGATTTTATTTATTTATTCATGAGAGACACACAGAGAGAGGCAGAGACACAGGCAGAGGGAAAAGCAGGCTCCATGCAGGGAGCCCGATGTGGGACTCGATCCCAGGACCCTGGGGTCACAGCCTGAGCCAAAGGCAGACATCCAACCACTAAGCTATCCAGGTGTTGTCCCTTTAATAGTGATTTTAATTTTTCATTTACCTCAGTATAAATGATATTGTACAGCTTTTCATATATTTTTTTAAGATTTTTTTTTGAGAGAGAGAAAGAGAGCACATGAGTGGGTAGGAGGGGGAGAGAGAGAGGGAGAAGCAGACTTTCTGCTGAACAAGGAGAGCCCACAACATGGGGCTCAATCCCAGGACCCCTGAGATCTTGACCTGAGCTGAAATCAAGAGTCCCCTAGGGCATCCCACTACCCATATTATTCTATGTATATTTTGTTTCTGTTGAGATCTGTGATACATTACAAATTTATATTTGTAAATGGTATTATTAATTCTTAATTTTATATGTCAACTTGGCTAGGCTATGGTGCCTGGGTGTTTGGTCAAATAGTTTAGATGTTGCTGTCAGGGTTTTGTGTAGGTATGATTAACATTTATAGTCTGTTGACTTTAAGTAAAGGATACTACCTTCAATAGTGTGGATTGGCCTCATTCAAACAGTTGAAGACCTTACAAGCAAAAACCGAAGTTTCCCAGAGAAAAGGACATTCTGCCTCAAGCTGTCACATAAAAATCCTGCCTGAGTTTCCAGTCTCTGGCATATCCTGTGGGAACAGATTCAAGACTGTAGCTTCAACTCTTATGTGAGTTTCTAGCCTTCTGACCTGACACACAGATTTCAAATTTGCCAGGCCCACAATCACATGAGTCAATTCCTTAAAATAAGTGTCTGTTTGTGTATGTCTATACATATACATATACCCTGTTTTATTGTACTCTATATAATCCCTTGTTTTTTGTTTGCCTGGAGAATCCTGGCTGATGCAGATTTTGGTACTGAGAAAGGCTCAAGAGGAACAGAATCTTAGTTTTCTGAGTTTGTTCTGGGGTTTCTGGGATTGATTGTCTAATACAATAATACAATTAGATTTAAAGATGCTAATGACGCTATTATGAAGGCACTAACAATCTATGGTATGATGTGATGATAGAGATGTGAGAAATATTGCTGTCAAATTGGCTGGTTGCTCCTAATTGTACTCAACAAAGTGGAGAAAGTAAAAGATGAGTTCAAGTGCTAAGTAAATGACTAAAAGTTTCTGCATCTGTCTTATATCCTGTATCTGCAGAGATGGAATTTCTGAAGACTAAACCCGGTTTAGTGAGTAGCTGAATTACAACATAAATTGAATTCCCAAGCTCACAAGATGTTTGCTGTTAAAGTAAGTATATTGATTGTGAAGCATGGGATCCTGAGAATTGGAATGGAAGCATGTGGGCAGATCCTGATGAAGGTGGGGACATGGTATTGAGGGCCTAAATTCTGATGCATCTTCTTTGCCAATGGAAGCAGCTGCTCTATCTCCATTTGAGGAGGTTAACTGTATTTCACCTGAGGAACTTATAATGAGCTCCCCTAGAGTAGTTGCCTCACAAGACGCTATTGATTCTCTTCAGGACTTCTCCTCCCCTGCCACCTGTCTTTGCTTCTAGCCCCATCAGTAGACTCAAGTCTTGCAGTTCCCAAAAGGTAAGGCCCACAATCAGACATGTAAGGAGATGTATTATACTCCAAAAACGACTTGATTTTTCTGGTTCGTATACATGGAAATCTGAAAATACGTGTAAGAATGGATATTAAGGGCTTGGAAATTGGAGGAAGGAGTGTAAAGTCAAATCAGGTACAATTTATTGGAATGGGTCCACTAAGCAGATACTCTGGATTCAGTGTTGTAATTTGAGGAGTTAGAAGGGCCTCTAACACTTTGTTAGATTGGTTGGTTAAAGCATGGGTTGAAGCATGAAAAATGGCCTATTAAATAAGTTGAAATGACAGAAGTGCATTAGTATGCTTTATAGTATGGTATCTAAAGTCTTAGGGAATTGGAATGTTAGAGTAGATTTATCATGTAAGACTTGCTCACCCACCCCAGAAGTTCGCAACTTGTAAGACTGTGAAAAATAAATTTTGAGAAGGGCCCTATACCCTTGAAGAACACTGTGGTCAGTCTTCTCTGGGTCAGGGATTACAAGGGGAACTGCTGACACTGAACTGGCGTTCTTAAATGCAATGGATATAATTAGATCCTGTAGTGGCAAGAGCCAAATGGTGGCACTTAATGACTAAAGACAAGGTGGGCATGGTTACCATAATGGACAGCAGAGTCAAAGCAATAATTAGAACAGTCTGATTCACAGATCTGTGGCATTAGCTAATTGATCATGGTGTTCCTACAAGTGAAATAAATGGTCAATCTACTAATTTTTTTTCTTGATCTAGGTCAATTGAACATATCTCTAATTTGAATCATCAAAACAGAGTAATGTTCTCTCAATAAATTTCCATATTTGAGCCAGTTTATAGGCTCACAATCTCTCAAAA
Organism: Canis lupus dingo; assembly: GCF_003254725.2. Lineage (NCBI taxonomy): Eukaryota > Metazoa > Chordata > Mammalia > Carnivora > Canidae > Canis > Canis lupus. The sequence continues at coordinate 1,775,099 of NC_064261.1, read as the reverse complement.
TACAGGGGTAGCTGGGTTTTCTTAAGCAAGAATCCTACTAACCTGCCAAAAATTTATATTATTGGTCTTTTTTCTAGCCTTCCCCAAGGGATTCATGGCCTTACCAAGGTAAAATGAGGGAAAGGAAATAATCTGATTTTTTAGGGATTACTGGATCATGGCTTTAAAATGGTACTAATTTCCGGGGATCCCAAAGTGTCACTGTGTCCACCAGTCAGAGTAGGGACTTATGAATGTAGGATAATAAGTGGAGTTTTTGCTCAGGATTGCTCCACCATGGGTCAAGTATATTCCAAATCCATCCTGCCAAAGTAGTTATTTCTCCAGTATCAGAATGTCTGTACTTAGCAACTGATAGAATCTTCATATTGTTTCCCTAGAGTGAGTACTATTATGGTAGGAAAGGCTAAGTGTAAGCCACTAGACCTACTTCTACATAGTGAAATAGTAGCCCCAAAGCACTATTCCTGGAGAGATTGCAGATAATTAGGACTTGAAGGATCAAGGGCTGGTGATGCCCACCACATCATCCTCAGTTTACTTAGTTGGCTTTGCACAAAACAGATGGATTTTAAAGAATAACCATGGATCATTGTAAATGTAACCAGGTGGTGACTCCAATGGCAGCTGCTCTTTCAGATTATATAGCTTGAACAAATTAACACCCTCCCCCCCCACCCCCGGTACCTAACATGCAACTATTGACTTAGCAAATAGTTTTTCTCTACTCATTTTAGTAAAGATGATCAGAGGCAGTTTGCTTTCAGTTGGCAAGGCCAGCAATACACCTTCACTGTTATACCTTGATATATAAGCTCAAAAGCTCTATAATTTAATCTGCAGGGAACCTGATCCACCTTTCCTTTCTATAAGATATCACACAAGTCCACTACATTGATGACATTATACTTATTGGATCAAGTGAGCAAAAAGTAGTGACTCCTGTGACATATTGGTAAGATATTTGCATTTTGGGGGGTAGGAACCAAGAAAATTCAGAGAGCTACCTCAGTGAAATTTCTAGGGGTCCAGAAGTTTGGGGCATGTCAAGATATCCCTTCTTGGTAAAATTAGGATGAAGGATGAGTTGTTACAGGCTGCCCTCCTACAATTAAAAAAAAAAAGAAGGACAATGCTTAGGGGTTTTCTTGGTTGTTGGAGGCAACATAGTCCTCATTTGGGTGTGCCACTCACACCCTTTTACCAAGTGAAAAGAAGAAGAGAAGATTCTGCAACAAGTCAGCTGATATGCAAGCTGCTCTGTCTCTTAGATCATATGATTCAGCAGACCTTATGGTCCTTGAAGTAATATTGGCTGGCAGAAATGTTTGGAGCTTTTGGCAGGATTCTATAGTGAACCACAGCACAAATACTTAAGAATTTGGAGCAAAGGCCTGCCATCCTCTTTGGATAGTCACTCTTCTTTTGAGGAAAAGCTTTAGGCTTGCTACTGGGCTTACTAGCTGAGTATCTAACTGTAGGACCTTAGCTACCTATCAGTACCAGTGATATCTGACCCACCAAGCCGTACATTTGGTTATGTACAGCGGTAATTCATCCAATGGAAGTGCTACATATGAGACTGAGTTTGAGCAGGATCTGAAGCCACAAAGAAGTCGCATAAGAAAGTGGCCCAAATGCCTCTGGTGCCTATTCCAGCTACATTACTTTCTCTCACCCTGTCTATATCTGTGCCTCATAGGAAGCTTCCTCAGTTGACTTCGGCCTGGTTTACAGATGATTCTGTGCAATATGTAGACACCACCCAGAATTGAATAGCTGCAGTACCTTAGCCCCTTCTTGGGACTTCTATGAAGGACAGTGGTGAAGGGAAATCTTCCCAGTGAGCAAAACTTCAAGTGGGTGTATCTGGTTGTTCATTTTTGTCTGAAAGGTGAAAGGGCCAGAAGTGTGACCATATATACATTCATGGGCTGTAGTGAGTTGTTTGACTGGATAGTCAGGAAGTTGGAAGGAATATGATTGGAAAACTGATGACAGGGAGATCTAGGGCAGAGGTATGCGGATAGACTTCTTCGAGTGGGTGAAAACCATGCAAACATTTATATCCTGTGTGAAGGGTCACCACAGCATGACCTAGTAGAGGAGGATTTTCATGAGTAAGTAAATAGGAAGACCTGTTTTATGGATACCAGTCAGCCTCTATCTTCAGCCACCCCATTATTCCTTCAAATATTGCTTCTACTCCATATTCTCCTTTCAGGAACTATGTGAAGATGAATGTAAGACTTTCTAAATCTCTCTTTTTTTGTCTACTAAACAGCTCTGTTTTTGCCATCTATTGGATATCTTCATTCTAAATTATGAATCATTTCTATTAACTTTACCATCTAGTTCACTGATAATTCTCTTTTCTGTTTTGCATAATCCGCTACCATACTTACCCACTGAGTCTTACACTTCAGTTTGTTTTTCAGTTCTTAAAGTTCTCTTGGTTCTTTTCCAAATCTTCCACATCACTTCTTTTATTCTCCTATTTCATGCATATAGCTTCAAATTTCTCTTTTGTTTCTCTCATGCACAGCGAACATCCATTTTTTATAAGCCACCTGATAATGGCAGTATTTGCAGTCCTCTGCCTGTTATTTCTGTTGTTTATTGCTTATGGCAACTTATTTACTTTTATGGTTAGTTATCTTTAATTGCACACTGCACATTGTCCTTGAAAACAGTATTTATGGAAATTCCCTAAGGCTTAGCATATATATGTTTTCCTTTAGAAGTGATTTACATTTGTCCCTTTCAGGTGTTTAGGTGCACTGTGAGCTCAATACGACTTCAAATTTATTGCTTATGGTTCCTTTGAACACTTTGATGATAAAAAAATAGATTGCAGCTTCAGATACACCAGCCATGATTCCAATGCCTCACCTCAGGACAGTTTTCTTACCAAACTTTCTTCCTAATCTTCCAGTACATTTTTTGGAAGTTCTGGGATTTATGGCAGTGGAAGTAGGCTCAGGCCTCCTTACCCCAAAGGTGTAGCCCCTCGGAGCTCTACCTTGGAGCCCTACCTTAGCATCAAGGTACAGTCCTTTGGGGTGCTGACTTTAAGGTGGGCAGTCTCCAGTCCAGTTTTCTAGTTCATTTTGTCCTGAATGGATAAAAGGTTTCTTGGCCAAAGTAGCCCTTGAGTATCCTGCTTACATGGTTTTCTGGGTTCTTCTTTTCTCATATGTTTGAGCTGATAATTCTTTACTATATGGTAAGCTTTCCAATATTAGGACACTATTTTATCCGGTATTTTTTGTTTGTTTTGTTTTTAGGGTGCTGTGTGTGTGTGTACAGTCTAGCTGCCATGACTAAACAATGGAAATCTAGAGTCTTCTTTTAAGCATGGTAAATTTGGGTTTAGGAAAAGATGAAATGTTTCATGTAGGTTTGCAATCATAGGCTTCTAAGCTATCATTCTACACTGTAAATTGACAATGCACTTATTTTCCCTTAAGATGACTTTTTAGGGGGCATTTTAAAATTATAACTATAGTGAAAAGGAAGAGAGTCTGAAAAATCTAAGGTAAGATTATAATCAAAATAAGATCAATCTTTTTCAATATGTTCTAGTCTGGCATGGAATTCATAAATAAGTGCAAATGTGCAAATAGCTCTTTAGAACCAAAAGCCAGTGTTCAATAAATGTTGGCAAGGATACAGAGAAAGGGGAACCCTTTTACACTGTTGATAGAAATGCAAGCTGGTGCAACCACTCTGGAAAATAGCAGGGAGGTTCCTCAAGAAGTTAAAAATAGAGCTACCCTACGACCCAGCAATTGCAATACTAGTAGTGGATCAAATGTAATGATCCAAGAGGCACATGCACCCCAATGTTTATAGCAGCAATGTCCACAATAGCCAAACTGGAAAGAGCCAAGATGTCCATCAACAGATGAATGGATAAAGAAGATGTGGTCTATACACACAATGGAATATTACTCAGTTATCAGAAAGGATGACTATTTACCATTTACATCCATGTGGATGGAACTGGAGGGTATTACGCTGAGTGAAATAAGTCAATCAGAGAAAGACAATTATACGATTTTACTCGTATGTGGTATATAAGAAACAGTGCAGAGGATCGTAGGGGAACGAAGGGAAAACTGAATGGAAAGTCATCAAAGAGGGAGACAAACCATGAGAGACTCTTAATTATAGGAAACAAACTGAGGGTTGCTGGAGGGAAGGAGCATGGGAGGATGAGCTGACTGCGTGATGTGATGAGTGTTGAGTGTTATATGAAACTGACGAATTATTGAACTCTACATCTGAAGCTAGTGATGTGCTATATGCTGGCTAATTGAATTGAAATTTTAAAACAGCCACTGTTCACGCTAACACTGAATATATATGTTTGAAATCCAAGTGATGAGTGAGTTTTGCCCCTCTGATGGAAGTGTTATTGTCATGGTCTCAGAGTAGGAAAAGGATCCACCTTCAATGATGGTTGCATGGAAATCTGTATCACTCAATCCCTTTGCATAACTTAATTTAGAACATAGCCATTTCATAAGTGCTATTATATATAGTGCTTTATAACTATCAGAAAGAAGTTTTGGGTAATAATGGAACCTATCTGACCCTGATAGTATTGTTCTTAATTCATTTCTACATATAGAGAATTTGGCAAAGAGCTTCAAAAGAGCTAGTAAAATAATTAAAGTAAAAATATTACAACTGGAGGGAAAAGGTTAAGGAAACTAGGAGTTATTTGAAGAAATAGGTGGCTGAGAGAAAGATAACATTAATTTGAGAAGAGACATTAACAGTGAATTGTTTCCTTTTCTAAGACAATAGTTCTCCAATTTAACCTCATATTGTAATCACCAGGGAAGCTTTAAAAATATACTGATGCCTTGGTCCCATCCCCGGGACTTCCAAGTTAATTGGTCTGGGATATGATTTAGGCATTAGAAATTTTAAAACAGTCTCCATATGATTCTATGGTGCAGGGCATTACTCACTATAAAATTACTTTAGGAAGCAAATTCCTGTAGTGCAATGACAATTTGTAATACTTCAGTTTAAGTACAGCTGTTTGGGCACTTCAGAAATAGCATGACCCAGAGAATATTAGCAGATCGGGTACCTGCAACTAGCAGATTGGGTGCCTGCATTTTTACTATAAACAGAACAAAAGAAATGGCACTTCTACAGTAGTACAAGAAATTTTAATTGGGAAAAAGAAAACACTTCCTCAGAGTTTGATATGCAAAATTCTGGAATGGCTAACATAGGCATGCTGTGGCATCTTGTTATTTGTTCACGCTAATTCGAGACAGTTTTGCCTCAGGCTCTAAAGGCAAAGTTGAGCTTGAATTCCTACTCCTGACTAATCATTCATATGATCACGAAACAAATATGTATCAAACAATATCAGGCAGGTGCGCACAAAGTACTAGAGATACAGCAGCGAACAAAACAAGGTGTGCCAAATGGGGTGACACACCTATCTAATCAGGTTATTTCCAAGGATGACATTAGAAATAAACGCAAAGTGGTTAATAGAGTACCTGGTTGTTGTTGCTATTATTATATCACGTGAAGTATTTTCTCTAAGAGATAGGGAAGCATGAGATCGGAGTTAAAATCGGTGGGAATTTTTATTAATAATCTGCAACAATGATTATGAGTTTTTCTGCTCTATGTATTTCAAACAGACTTTAAAGAAACACAGAGGCTCACCTTTCCTATAACCAACCATAGCCTATGATACGTCCTGGGACACCGAGCAATCAAAATGTCTCAGAACCACTTTGCAAACCATCCATAGTATGTTCATCACAAGATGTAATGAATCACTGCTCACCTCAATCTCCTTTCATTTCCAGGAAAGAGGATGTTACTGATAAAAAGAAATAACATTGATTTGTGTGTATTATACATTGCTAAAGCATTTGCACAGAAATATGGAGTTGAGCAACTGACTGAGGAACAGTTTGACTGCTTCATTAAAATGCAGAGAATTCACCTGGGTGGCTCAGTTGGGTAAAGCATCATGTCTGCTCAGGTCATGATCCCAGGGTCCTGGGATGGAGCCCTGCATTGGACTCCCTGCTCAGCGGGGAGTCTGCATCTCCCTCTGGCCCTGCCCCTCCCTTGGCTTGTGCTCTGCTCTCTCTCGCTCATTCTCTCTCAAATAAATAAATAAATAAATAAATAAATAAACAAAATCTTTTAAAAAAATATAGAGAATTTTTCTTTAAAAGGATGACAGGCAAAACATCTCAGAAATATCTATGTTGCCCCTTCCGATGTGGACTGGATGAAACTTTGGAATAGAGAAATCTGTTATGAAAAGCCAACAGGTGTCTGTAGAGATTTCATTAGTCGCCTTTTCTGGGAACCTGGGAAATGTAAACTGTTTACAGATAATGAAACTTTATCACATAGTTGAGCATGTGAATTTTCATGTAAAATCTGTGCTAGAGTTACTAATAAAGTTAGAGCATTTGAATTTTTCTCAGGTTATTACAGCTCTTGACATACAGTAAATTCTTTTTTTTTTTTTTAAGATTTTATTTATTTATTCATGAGAGACACAGAGAGAGAGGCAGAGACACAGGCAGAGGGAGAAACAGGCTCCGTGCAGGGAGCCCGACGTGGGACTCTATCCCGGGACGCCGGGGTCATGCCCTGAGCCCAAGGCAGATGCTCAACCGCTGAGCCACGCAGGTGTCCTGGCATACCATTAACTCTTGACACTGTTATTTTCTTCTCCTCACTCCCTTCACAGTCTTTACGTGCTCTCTTCCATACAGTAGAAGATTTCAGAAGGGACGGGAGTAAATGAATACCGCACTTCACTTTGAGTCAATCTCAAGGGCTCCTGTCCAGCAAGAAGGGCCAACAGATGTCATACCCACTCTCCTGTTTCCTTTCTCACAGGCTTGCTTGGGTTCAAATTGATTGGTTATTTAGTCAGTCTAATTTGGCTGTTGAGTTGATGAAAATCCTCAGTATGAATCCTTTCCGGCCCATGATTTACACTGCAGAGATATGCCCTGAGTTTCTAACCCGTGCTGATCAAGATGCTAAAATGATCTGCATTAGGAAATCATAACTTCTTTTTGAAACATTTAAACTTGAAAAATAACTGACCGTGTATGGCTGTAATGGGATTATCCAAACATTGTTGAGATGGAGTTAAATTTAGGTAGTTTGGAAGCTGTGCAGCTCTTGATGGGCCCGTGCTCATTGGCATTGAGTTTTATTGCTTTGTTCTCCCAGAGGCCAATGACTTCTAAGTGTTCCTCTTTCATGAACTGTCATCCTCGCTCCCGTCTTTGGCACGTCAGCTTCTGTTTCCTTCCTGTTCCTCACTCTTGACCTCTTGACCAATTACTCAGTTATTCTTTTTCTATTTGTATAAGCAAATGAGAATAGGACAAAAAGGGGAAAAAAGGATTTGAAAATTTTTAAATTAAAAGATGCCAATTTTGTCCTTTTATTTCAAATTTCTTAAAAGTTAATGAGAAAATGAGGTATAATATATTTTAAGACTGTGTATTTACTCAAATTAGTATTTATTAGAAACCTAATTTGCATCCCATTATAATATCTGCTGAATTTAAACTCTGGGAATGGGGACGCCTGGGTGGCTCAGTGGTTAACCACCTGCCTTCAGCCCAGGGTGTGATCCTGGAGTCCTAGGATTGAATCCCGTATCAGGCTCCCTGCATGGAGCCTGCCTCTCTCTGCCTGTGTCTCTGCCTCTTTCTCTCTGTCTCTCATGAATAAATTAATAAAAATCTTAAAAAAAAAAAAACTCTGGGAATGTTCTTATTACCTGGATTTTAACATGATGTCACTAAGAAATAGGATTTGGTAAGAAATACAAAATTGTGATAGCGGGCAACACGCACACAGAGTCTATGTTCTATTTTCTTTAAACAAAACATAAATAAATGAAATGTTGACTATAAAATGGCTATAAAAATCTGTACTTCTTCATTTCCTGTTGATACTGAAAGTAGAAAAAAAGACAAGAAAAAGTGAGTTGTTTTAGGCTTAGGCTTTCTTCATTTCCCATAGTAGTCACTTATGCCATCAAATCCAGCCAACAGCCCCTGACAGTAGCACAGCAGTGAGAGGGTCTGGGGAAAAGGGGAGATAATGGGACTTGATCCAATTAAAACTGGTAGGAAAAATGTAGCTCTTCACATTAAATGACCGAATGGCTTCTTTACCCCATTTGACGTCCAGTTAAACATTTGAGAACTATTCCCAGATGCAGTTGCAACAGCTAATGCTCAACGCTTGTTTAGTCATTAAGATGGATTTCCAGAGATTCCATTTTAAGAAACTTGGAGAGACAACTGATTTAAAGACTCAACAAATATTTTGGGAAAAAATATCTAGAGTAGCATAGTAATGGTCTAACATACGTTAGGTTATATTGTGCCTATCGCTGCCCTCAGCCTAGTTGTGACTTCTAATAATATCTGTGAATGTGTAAATTCAGACAATGTTGTCTTAAATCTTCGGAACAGTAACTGGTCTCCCACACAACCCTCAGATCTAGCATGCCGATGGCAAAGCTTCCTCCCGCAGTTTGTCTCCTCTCCGTCCTTTGGTCCACCTTCAAAGCACGTCGCTTCCTTCAGCGGTCAGTACAGATTTGTTCAAGAGGAGGCTTCTTCTCATTTTGTATGGACTAAATTCAGCATCGTGTGGTTAGACAGTGGGCCTCGAGGGACTTGGAATCAGGTCCATTACCTTGGAATGAATTAACAATTTATTTAGGCAAAACATCCTCCTTTAACTGCTGACGAAGGGAAGGCTGAGAGGAGAGGTGACTTACCCAAGGGCCCCGTACTCAGTGACCTCAGGGGAACTTCTCCTGACCGCCCGTCCAGTGATTTTCACTCCACCAGGGAGCCTGTTTTCCCTCAACTCTTCTGGTGACTCCACGTGTTATAGAATCAAAGACTCCTTATCTGTGAAATGGAGATTCCAGAATAGGCATTTTGCAGCATTGTTGTAAATAGGAAAGAGTTTTTAATGCCCCTTGTGTAGTTTAATGGCTCATGTGTTCAGTAGATTCATTTCATCCTCCTGCGAATGGTATCGACTCCTTCAACGCAGCGGCAGCAGAGGGCCTGTGCCAAAATAGGTCAGAACTTCTCATGTATTCCAACTGTGGAGAGTTTTGGCTAGTGAATCAGATTGAGTCTATTTTATACAACATGGTTGTGAATTATCATTTTTAAGGTCTATCCCCTAATAATAATTTTTTAAAAAGGTAGCCTGGGCATGAATAAAGCATATTTCTAAAGTGCATTACCTTTGGATTGGAAGCTTCTTGAATGTTATCACTTGATGTCTGGCAGCATAAAGGGCATGATGTGTTGGAGCCCTGGGCCGTAGTCCTAAGACCTGGGCTCAACCCAGCTGCTGTGGTGCAGTCTTGGCCGCTCTAGTACTTTAGTACTTTAGTTAGTCTTTAACTGCTCTAGTATTCCGCTGCTCTTCATGTGAAGTGCAGACAGGGCTGGATGACTTCTAAATTCCTTTCTAATTCTAAGACACAGAGGAATCTCAGCCAAAACAAATGTTTGGGGAGCAATATGACATTTTCCAGGAGAATAGATGGTCTAACACATTTTTTTAAATTGAAGTCACTAAAAAATCAAAGGAAAAGAATAGAAAAGTCTTAAATTAGTGTCAATGGGCCTCTCTTGCTGGAAACTTACAGTAGTTGTATAATGAAAACACCCAGTAAACCCAAGTTGACTTAGTACATTCAGAAATACAAGAATAAAACCTATTAATGGCTTGAAGAGTTTATCTGAACACTGTGAGTAATCAAAGAGAGGTCTTGGGGTGAACTCCGAGAATACTCATGACTGATTCTCACGTAACAACTTTCTGTGAGTGAGGAGCTGAGTTCCAGCTGTGTGCGTGCTGAGTTGATTAAGGAAGCTGAATTTCCTCGACGTGGATATGTACACGTATTGCCGTGGTTTCTTTTCCCAGAATATCTGGGACAGCCTGATGCTGCCTGGAAGAGGACAGGAAAAGTCCTATCTGGCACTGGGCCCCCAGGGCCCCTCCCTACCTAGACACCTGGAGCCACTGACTGTGGGCGTCCCTCCAGGCAGGGAGGCAGGGTGGGAGGGCAGAAAGCCGAGTGACGGCAGGCCGACCTAAGGGGTTGAACTCTGGCTCTGCTCCCTTGACGGCTGTGAGAACGAGGGCTAGTCATTTCACATGTCTGAGCCTGTTTCTTCACCTTCAAAATGACCTTGATAAATGGTAACCGTTACATTGCCCTGTCCCACCTTTTTGGCTTAGTCTTTGCTGGGGTTTACATTCCGACTTGAGTTTTTAGTCTAGTTGATCCCTGGTTCTCATGCCTCTGGACTTAGTCTATGGACACACAACCCTGCCTCATACCTAAACGATGTCCTCTATTCCTTTACTGGTGTTTTAGCCCCAGATCCATCTCTTCTTGACATCTAAGCGTACCTACATGTGTATTATGGCCAGGCAAGATAGAACAAACCTTCAAATGAATGATAGGTTTTCTTTTTTTTTAATAATAAATTTATTATTTATTGATGTTCAATTTGCCAACATACAGAATAACACCCAGTGCTCATCCCGTCAAGTGCCCCCCTCAGTGCCCGTCACCCATTCACCTCCACCCCCCACCCTCCTTCCCTTCCACCACCCCTAGTTCGTTTCCCAGAGTTAGGAGTCTCTCATGTTCTGTCTCCCCTTCTGGTATTTCCACCCATTTCTTCTCCCTTCCCTTCTATTCCTTTTCACTATTATTTATATTCCCCAAATGAATGAGAACATATAATGTTTGTCCTTCTCCGATTGACTTACTTCACTCAGCATAATACCCTCCAGGTCCTTCCACGTCGAAGCAAATGGTGGGTATTCATCGTTTCTAATGGCTGAGGAACATTCCAGTGTATACATAGACCACAGCTTCTTTATCCATTCATCTTTTGATGGACACCGAGGCTCCTTCCACAGTGTGGCTATTGTGGACAAATGATAGGTTTTCCAAGTAAAATATGATTAGTATAAAATCAAGTATTTGTTCACTGTTAGAATCCAAATGCTCAGATGAATTGATCCTTATTTTTTTAAAGATTTATTTCTTTAAGAGAGAGAGAGACAGAGAGTGCACACATGTGCAAGCTCGGGGAGGGACAGAGGAAGAAGGAGAGAGAACCTCAGGCACACTCCAGACTGAGCGCAGAGTCTGACTTGGAGAGTGGATTGTGCTCATGATCTTGAGATCATGACCTGAGCCGAAATCAAGAGTCAGACTCTTAACCAACTGTGCCATCTAGGAGCCCCTGGGTCAACTGATTCTTAAATATAACCACATATACCTAGTTATTAAGTCCCAGCCTTGCAACCACCTCCCTCTAAAAAGAAATCACACCTCCTAATAATTCATCTATCATTCCAAGAAGCAAATAGTTGGTTGTTCTTATGAATCACTAAGTGTTGAGCTTGGCCGTTCTTCATCCTTCTGGATTGTTGTCTTGTGCCATTTGTGGGGAGCCTCAGGGAAGTCACCCTGTAACTGAACATTGCTCACATGTGTCATGTTTTTCCTTCTTATGGGATCATAGAAAATTGATAAATTATGATTGGTATTCTTTTTTTTAACCATTGATGATGCAGTGGGTTTTTTTTTAAGATTTTATTTATTCATGAAAGACACACACACACACACACACACACACACACACAGACAGGCAGAGGGAGAAGCAGGCTCTATGCAGGGAGCCCGATGTGGGACTCGATCCCGGGTCTCCAGGATCACGCCCTGGGCTGAAAGTGTCGCTAAACCGCTGAGCCACCCGGGCTGCCCTATGATAGGTATTCTTAAAATGGACTAAATCCACTGAATTTTTTTTTTTTTTTTTTAAAGATGGCCTGTTTCCACTGATGTAAAGTGAGCTGATTCCTTGGTCAGTGGCCCTCTTGTTGAGGAAAGCCACATGCTCACTCTGAAAAGAAGTTAAGGAGAAATGTTCACTTTTTTTATGCCAAATCAAACAAAATGGAATTACAGTTGGATTTCACTATGTACCCACAATTTCTGCCTGACAGAGAGTAATGGAAAGCAGGAGAGTACTTACATTTGCTGAGATTAGTTCATTCCGAACCTCCAGGCTGTAGGTGAGGGCAGCCCCTTTCTCCCTAAGGGAGCAAAGTCGTCCAGGTGTCCTGGAAGAGTCACATACCCAGGGACTCCCATCTTAAGAAGAGGGTTGGGAAGGGGAGTGGGGACTAGGGAAACTGGTGAGACCTTTTAATTGGTTGGTATGTCACGTTGTCTTGAAACATCAGCCTCTTTACCATAAGGACACCAGTATGGTCCAGCTCACAGATGGAGGAGGCCCGAAATGTTGTAGACTTTGAAAACTGCACATTCGGCGATGTTATACAAAATCCTGGGGACACGTCTGTTCATGTTGGATAGTAAACATTTCGTTTTCAGATCTGTGTTCACGGCTACCCCTCAAAAAGTCTCCTCTAACAGAGCAGAAGCCCATATATATATAGGAAAGAAACACCCCATGTGGTAATGCGAGCCAATCAATATTTATGACAACTTTCTACAGCCTTTTCCCCAACCTCCTACCTACTGAAAATCTTGCTCGCCATGATGGTTAATCAATCGGAACTACCTTCTAACACGTGACATTGAAAGATGCATGGCGACCCAAGACCTATTTAACATCTGTCTAAAACTTCACTCTGTGTTGAATTAAAGAAGCAATGTATTTCTGCCCAAATACTTTGTTATGGATCCTTGGTAGTAACTGCTTGGTTTCCATTCTCCGCTGGACAACCTGCATTTCTTCGGTAACGCTTTCCCTGCTGTGTTAGTTAGGCCACAACTATGCTGAGCATTACTGCTGGATCCGCAACCACAATCCACTCTCCTTCAATAGCATTTTCACCTGATGTACCACAACTAGAAAAGAAAAAGGCACAAGCCTCATGTTCCTGGACTCTCCTGAATTCCTTCTTCCCACTCCTTTTTGAGCCATTACCATGAGGTTGTACCATTACCCCTCTATTGAATCGGCTCTGGGAAGAGTGATCTTCAATTCCTTTTTACTATACAAAGGCTTTGACTTCTGAAATACATTTTTTTTTTAGTTTATGAATAGTAAGCTTTCTATTTTCCTCTAAAAATGGTTTTCTATTCCTTACTCCTGACTGATGGCTTAGCTAAATGTAGAAGTCTAGGTTGACAGAAATTATTTTAGTATTTTGAAGATATTATTTCTTCTGATTCCTAATGATGCTAGAAAGGAGTTTGCTATCAATCAGACTGTTTCTGTTTTCAAGGTAATTTTTCTTCTTCGGTTGCTTTTAATTCTTGATATTTGGTGTTCTGAGGTTTCATCATGCCACCATTGTGGATTTGCTTCTGTTTATCCTTTTGTGCTTATTGCATTTCTTCAAGCTGAAGACATGTCTTTTTCTTCTATCTGGAAAATCCTTGCTAGAGACTCAATGTTTGTGTTCCCCCACTCCAATCCGTATGTTGAAATCTAATCCCCAGTGAGAGGGTATTTGGAGGTGAGCTCTCTAGGAGATGACTAGATCATTAATGTGCAAGCCTCCTGATGGGATTATCCCCTTATAAAGAAGACTTCAGAGAGTTCTCTTGCCCCTTCTTTCATGTGAGGACACAGAAAGAATTCTGCAGGCCAGAAAGGGCCCCTCACCCAACCATGCTGGCACCTGATCTTGGAATTCCGGACTTCAGAATTCTGAGAAATGTTTCTATTGTTTAGAAGCCACCCAAACTGTGGTATTTTGTTACAGCAACCAGAATGGACTAAGATAAATGTCAGTATATATTTCCATGATCTTGGCCATTTTTTGTACTCTGTAACTTCTACTGCAACCAAGATACAGAACATTGCCTTACCCCAGAGAGGTCCTTTATATTCATCTCCATCAATCCTCTCCATCCCTTGACCACAGGCAACCACTGATTTGCTTACTATCTCTAAAATAGGTTATGCTTCTTTTTTTGTAGTTTTATTTGACTTCCCATTAATATTAACATTTAATCACTATTTGGGGCAATGGACATGTTCCAAAATAAGATTGCAGTAATGGATGTACAAGTCTACACATTTACTAAAAATTATTGAGCTATGTCCTTACAATGGATTAATTTTCTGGTATGTGAATTATACCTTGATAAAGCTATTAACATTGGTATAAAAATTTTATGACTATAAATATTTCCTTTTAGAATTTTTTTGGCTCTATTTTTAAGTCTTTCATATTCACCTCTTCTCTCATAATAGTTTCTTTTCCTTTCTCTTAACCTCTTACGCATTTTTAGTGTATTTGTTTGGTGAACTCTTCCTAATTACTTCATTTGTTCTGTTTCTTAATAGAGTTTTAAATTCCAGGGGAGCCTGGGTGGCTCAGTCAGTTAAGGTCTGCCTTTGGTTCAGGTCATGATCTCAGGGTCTTGGGATTGAGCCCCTTATTGGGCTCCCTACACAGTAAAAGAGCCTGCTTCTCCCTCTGCCCCTCCCCCACGCTTATGCGAGCTCTCTCTCTCTAATAAATAAATCTTTTTTAAAAAAGAATGATAATTCCATTCATTATCTGTAGACTCTCCATTCTTATTTTTTGCTTCATTATAAGGTATGCAATTTTTTATTGTCAACTCTTCTTCAGAGGTTAACTGTGGGAATACCTTGTGCCCTGGGTTTTAAAAGTGTCCTATTGAGATATTTTGATATTTCTGGATCATGTTTTTTTATTAGTTCTCAACCTGCAGGTAGTATGTGTCCAGATGCTCTAGACGACTATGTGTTTCTTTCATTGCTATTTAGGAACAGCAAATTTCCTTATTGCTTTCTCATCCAGTTGTACACAATTTTTTTACTTTTTTTTTTTTTTAAGAAAAAAAACAACACAAAACAGGACAGCCTTTGAGGCCTTACCTGCCTGAGGCTCTGTCTCAAGACCTGCATGGGTATTGAAAACCAGGACTCCAATCCCAGAGTCAACATAGGTCTGAGCACTCAAATTCCCAACACAATATTACTTTCTACTTCCTATTAAGTATTTGAGTTCAGTCTTATTTTTGGTATTTTTGGAATGTTTTCCCTTTCCTTCTTTTGAGCTCATCTTTTAATTAAAAAATATTTTGGGGGATCACCTGGATGGCATAATTGGTTAAATGCCTGAGCCTTGGTTTTATTTCAGGTTGTGGTGTCAGGGTCCTGAGATTCACCCCCTGGAGTCTGGCCCCATGCTCAGTGGGAGTCTGCTTGAGTTTCTATCTCCTTTTCCCTCTGCCCTTCCCCTCTACATGTGTGTTCTCTTTCTCTCTTTCCAAAATAAATAAATAAATCTTTAAAAAAGTATTTTTGATTACCTTTATCCATAATTTCTATGTATTTTTGATGTGTTCAATGCTTAACTACATTAACTTCATTCACCATGATTCAAGAGTTACTTAGTCTTCAAATCATAGGGTTGTTTTTCAGTTCTTGGTTCACTGATTCCTTGAAATGTTGCATGTGTCAACTTCTAACATGGTAGCTCCTTATACCTTGGTTTTTGTGACATCATTTGCTCTCATCTTTTCTATTACTCACAGAAAACAGTAGGAACTGTTGGAAGAGCATGAACTTTGTCATCAGACACACTCAAATTCAAATACTGATTCTTCTACTTATGTATCATGTGATCTTCACGTTCATAATTTAACTTAGTTTTTTCCACTGTATGCTTTTGTGACTTGAATCACAGTTGAAGTTTGAGAATCCATAACTAATAGTAACAGTATTCTTGGTGGCAGAGAACAGTAGTGATGGGCTACTTTTTCCTTGTCTTTTAAAAATTTTCACCTTTCAAAAAAAATAATCTTGCAACAAGTTAGTATTTTTTTAAATTGAGATAATAATTGACATAGAACATTATATTAGTTTCAGGTATACAACCACGATTGTATATATATGTATATTGAGAAATGATCACCATAGTGACTGGTCAACATCCATCACCACACACATTTACAATCTTATTTCCTTTGTGACGAGAATTTTAAGATATATTCTCTTAACAACTTAACACTGAGGTGCCTGGACCCCTTTGGGCAGATCTGGGGCTGCCTGGTGCTCTAATCAGGGGATTTGGAGGGGGCTCTCCTTTAGGGAGATGACAGGACTGCCCCCCCCCAGGTTAATGATTTAGCTTTAAGATCTTTATCTGTAAAAGGGAAAAAAAATACGTGTTCTTTAAAGTTATAATGAAGAATAAACTAAGTAATGTGTATAAAGGACAGAGAGTACCTGACAAAGATTAAGTGCCTTAATATTAGTTGTAGCAGCAGATATTTATGATACTCTTGCTTTCAACTTAAAAGTGATAATTCTTCATGTTTCTTACTTTTCCAGATTCTTCAAACTGGATCAGTTCATAGAGTTTTTGAGGAAGAAAAAAAAAAAAAAACAGAGAGGATTCCTATTATTTTCTGACAAACTTTTTCTATTACATCATTGACCAGTCCAGAGGAGAGTGTTGTTGTTGTTGTTGTTGTTGTTGTTGTTGTTGTTTTTAACTCATGCAATTGCTTTTCTAAAGACAGGGATTGTGGACAGTTAATAATATCCAATTGAAAATCTCCTGGGTTATTTGAGGTAAGCTCAGTGGTAATATCAATAATAAATCCTTTCCTTCATTGGAGACACAGGTGAATAGATTTTTCTTCATTTTCCAATAAAAGCAGACTAAGTCAATGTACCATGCTAACATACAGGCTTTGCCTGAGAGGACTTATCTTCGTTTTTGCTCAATGGTGTCTATCATCTAGGAAAGGAGCACACAGATGTTGTATTTACAGTATTTTTGTACCATTAATTACCATTCACAAGAAGGGAAAAGTCCCTAGCTGCTCTCTTTCTTTCTCATTCCATATTTCTTCCTCCTAGAATAATCCTTGACACTCCCATGATTCCCGACATCACTTACAAACTGTCTACTCTCAAAATTATAATTCTAGACTTCATCTCTCACCTCTCTCCTGAATTCTATATCTAGATGCTGTTAGAAGTTCCTGTTGCCTGAATAATCTCAACTATGATTATTTTCTTTTCTGGTTTCCTGCAAGAAAGAAAACTTACAAAGGTAATAACCAAAGTAGAAAGTACCATGTTGACAATAGTTCAGGAATTATCCAGTAACTTTGTGAAAATCTCTAGTGAAAGTAGCATGGAAGGCTTTAATCTGAGAAATGTCTTACGTTGAAGCAACATTTCTTGGTACCTTTACCTTGAAATAGTGTATACTTCACTTTCAACCTCCATGCAAGTATGGCTCCCTTGACTGCGCTGACAGAGATACCAATTCGAAGCACATCAACAAGTCAGAAAAAGAGAAAAATGAGTAGATATTGGAGGTCCCAGTTTTCTTATTATATCTGCTACATGGATCCAGGAAGTAGAAGGCAGTTTTCTGATTTTCAAAAATATACCCACTCCCGTCTTGATGTTTCACAGATAATTTTTAGTCAGCTCCTAGTGCTTAGTCTGTAAAATCATCCTTTTCTGCTATTAGTAGCCTCTTTCACTGCAGGGCTACCTCTCTGCCTCTCCTTGTGGTTCCAAGGATGCTAATTCCAGAATTGTCGTACTCTGATATACAGCCCAGAACTGGGCAATCGTATTATCCATCCAATTGACAATAGTGTTTGGTCAGAGCATGAACATATTAACCAAGCCAGTCAGTCTTTTTCTTCAGTTTCACTTTGGGAGGGGGGAAAAAAATCTCTTTATCCTTGGATCACAAGCTGTAATGATAGACTCCAAAGCTAGATCATCTGTATAGCTGCAATGTGGCAACATCTAAAAGGAATAGGCCTACAATTAGAGAGCCATAGTGAAATGCAAAGCAAAGGACATTGATGATGCATTTGGATTTTTCAGTTACCCTTTTTCTTTTCATATAAGCCAGGGTTTCTGTTTGAAGTGGTTTGAGTTAGATTTCTGTAACTTGCAAGTAAAAATTGTAAAACACATCTTAGCATATCAAAAGTAGAACTCAGCATTGCATAAGTCCCAATTCTCTCCTCTCTCCAGTCTGTGCTGGTTGCTGAAATCTCCAGTTCCCTGATCTTCCATGTCCGAAACAAAGAAGTTATTGTAATCCTGTTACTGCTGCTGCTGCTTTTCCGTGTGAATGGTGGTGCTCCAGACTCATTAGTCCCATCATTCTCTGATGGTGGCAGTCGTGAATTCCTTACACAATTAGTGTTCAAGTGGATGGCTTTGAATCCAGCTTACAGGATGACCAGAACTGTCTGAGAAATCAGTAAGTGCCTAAGCACTCACAGAAATATCTGAAAAGGAAAACCTTGACAGAGTCAGCTATGTGATATGCAAGGACCCAATGTGAAATGAAAAGACATGCTCCTCATTCAAAAGACAGGAAAAAGAAATGTCATAAAAGGTATTAAAATATAAAGCTTTTCCCTTTCTTCCTAGGTCTCTCTTCACCTTTCATAGTGTATTATTTGCTATTTAATGTTGAGTCATTGGGATAGAGATACTCATTGGGTTTAGAGGCTCACAGGTGCCCCTTGATTTGTCTAGTGCACAGTCCACTAGCAGCAGGGCTTCCTCCCTTCCTCCCTCAACCATCGCTGCACAGCACCATGTGAGAGAAATAAATCTCCCCTTCCCATGACCTGCCACCCCAATTCATAGTGGGCTGGAGATGGCCAAAGACAAAAACCTCAATATCTGGATGAGCCCATTCTCAGGTAGAGTAAGAAGCTCAGAAGCCCATCTTTGCATAGTGACAATTGACTGTATGGATGTACTGCTGGCCCATGGCAGGGACAGCCACTGCCATGTCTGCCCTGAGATGTTGTCTCAGGTACTTGTCTCATCTGGCACCACACTTAGGCCCGCAGAAGAGGGTGAGTGTAGTAGTGCTTACTGGGCAGAGAAAAGAGTGGATGAAGTGGGGTGGCAGGGTGCAGTGGGGCAGGGATGGCCTGTGGAGCCCCTCTCTAGGGAAGGCAAGTGGTGGGAATCAAGGCTGCACATAAGCAGGACCACCCAAGAGCCATGGCTCTCAGCCCCTTATCCATGCTCCATGGTTCTATTGACTTCACTTACAGCATGGAAATCCAAATATAAAATTATTGGAAATTTTAAGATGGTGACCAAAGAGCAATAAACCCCAAGCACAGGGCCCTTCTGAGGTCACACAGGACCCGACCTGCATGAAGTCCACTCTATGAACAAATGGCCTTTTTGTTGATTTGGCCAAAGACAGCTCAACAGAATTATAATTTAGAAGCAGGAGACTGAGCTGTAGGTCCTCCCAGTCATGCTCTCTTGCCTCATTCTTCTAACCCTACCTGTGGCCCAGAAAGCACCAAGTACTCCCTGAAACACAGTTTGAAAATTAAAAACAAAACAAAAGCAAACAAAAACTAAAATTTTTATTCTTATTCAACAGTCTAGGAAAATTCTGGCACTTCAACTTTAATTTGCTTTTGTTTTCTATTAAAAACTCAGATGACAGCCTGTATTTAATAACAAATAATAATTTTAAATATTTTTAAAAAAACAAAATGCACTTGATCCTGTATTTAATTATTAAATCAAAAGTAAAACAATGTTCGTGTAATTATTTTAAAATCAGGAATTTAACAAATATTCACTTCCTTTACTACACACCCACTTCCTATTCTTGTGTTACTTTTTCCTGAGATTATGATTGTAGACCGTGATTATGAATTTTCAACATCAAGGTTTAACTACAGGAATCTTTCTGAGTTTTCACTTTAATTTTGAGAACTTTCAGAAGACACATTAAAACATGTTTGCATATTTGTAGCTAAGTTCATTGTCAAGTACTTCTCCATTTTAGAGATCTTGATGATTAAACTTCCAAGTGGGTGGAGTACATTTCTGAGGTTTTGTTTCATTTCTCTCATTCATGGGAGGAAAGTGGGTGTTATATTTTTTTGGAGTTTCTGCATGTATAAGATGTTTTTTGTTACTATCTGACATGAATGACATTTGATTTGATTTGATTTGGGATTCTGTGTTCTCCATTTTTAAACCTCAGATCACTATAGACATTCTATTCTTTACTGGAATTTAAGAGAGCATTATACTCTTATACTTGTAATTAAAAATATTTTATTAATTTTTTGTGTAACAAACAGATTCTGGCCTTTCCTGCCTGGAAAAGTATTCTTCTATCATATCTTGGATTATAATTTCTCTATTACTTGTTTTATTTCTTTTTTTTTCTTTTTAGAATATCTTTGTATCAGGATATTGGATCTCTCCTCTCTGTTCCTCATATGTCCTCATATGTTGTCACATTTATCATTTTTATGATTTCTCCTTCTTTCTCCTGTCCCTGGGGGACATTTTGAAGTTTTTTGTTTGGTTTGTTTAGCCTCACTTCTGTTCTACATGACTCCAATGAAAATTTTAATACTGCTATTACAATTTTTAAAATTTCTTCGAAGTGTTCTTGATCTCATCTGCTCTTATCTTACTTTCTGCTGTTTTTTTTTTTGTTTTTTTTTTCCATTCTGCTATGAAGTGAGCTATATTTAGGCCTTGGGTTTGCAGGTACATTGCTGGTAAGGATTGTCCATGGTCATCCTTACTGTCACTTGTGTATTGGTAAAAACCATCCTCTCAGCTGTACACAGCTTTAGCTCAATTTATGATACCTCAGAAATATTCATCTGGCACTGAAATGGAAAATTCTGTTTTTACTGTTTTTACTTCTCCATTTCTTTACTCTAAGGGAGATAGCATAGATCCTAAAACAGCCCTCCATTATTCAATCTGGTGCAGTCCATGAAAGATTGGTCTCCCCTGCAAACACCACTCCCAGCACCCTTCTTGTCTCTGCTACTATTTATGTGGCTTTACCTAAAAGGTCATCTTCCTGGGATACAAGGGCCACTTTCCCTTGCTGTCTGCCCCTGGCCTTGTTGAACAGACAGAATTATCCTGGATAAGAGGAATTGAGAAGGGAGGTGCAAGATCTCAGCTGTCTCAAAAGACAGTAGAGGAGGGGTTACTCAGTTTTCTTTATTTCTTTCCTTTTTTTAAAGATTGATTTATCTACTTAAGAAAGAGAGTGTGTGCAAGCAGGGGGGAGGGGCAGAAGGAAAAGGAGAGCAGCAGGTTCCCCACTATGGCGAACTCCAAGCAGAACTCCAAGCAGAGCTCCATCTCACCACCCTGAGATCACAACTGGAGCAGAAATCAAGATTCCAACACTTATCCAACTGAGCCACCCAGGTGTCCCTCAGTTTTCTGATTAATGTGATATTTATTGCTATAAAAACAAGCAGTAAAAATGAGTCAACGTCTCTTTCTCTTCTTTTATTTTCAGTTGTGTCATTCTGGTTCAGAGAGTAAATTGCAAGCAGGCCACTGATGATGTTGCTCCATTCAACTGCTGCAACATCAAAGTCCATGGAACTATCAGTGTCTGGCATGTACATTTGATTCCTGTCTTTATGTTTTAAGCTATTGCTAATTATTGCCTTTCCTTATGATTTTTCCTCTAATTGATTTACAAGTTGGGAAATTGTGATCTCAACCCAGAAATCAGAGTCTTCTAAATGCAAGTAAAATCAACAGGCTAAGGAATGTCATAGTCATTTTATTATTTACAAGGCAACAGTTAACACATCCAATTTGAGTGGAAAGAATGCCAGCGTCAGAAAACTTAAAAGTCGAGTTTTTAACCCTGTTTATTAATTATGTGACCTTAAACAAGTTGCTTAGCCTTCATGGATCTCTTTATTTTTTCATAAAGTGGCAATAATCATGTTTGTTCTAAGGATCTCATATGGGTATTGTGAGGACCAAATGATTTAATACTTGTAAAAGACCTTTGTAGTCATTAACACTCTAGATCCAATTATTACTATCACTCCCATGACCTTGGCTTCATCATTGGCAAGTTGAAACAGCTGAGCTAACTGAGCTAACAGGTCACAGAAGTGATTCATTAATATTTATTTCTAATTTTTAGCTGTTAGTGAATATAGATTTCGAACATAAAAAGTAAATGGTAATTGTGAGTACTGTAGACTCTGTCATTAAAATAAAAAGGAAAAATAGACATCTTTTATTTTTGTCAACTTGTTAAATTCATATGAATTTTACCTACTGCCTCCTAGGTTCTATAAATAGAGGGTTTCTTTCATAATTTTTTCCTCTTTACCCATAAGAATATGTGAATTTTCAGAGTCTGTACTACCCCTCTTAGGTGCATAAAGAATACATCAAATGAGACCAAAGAGTCACAGATAAACTTTTGCTGTTATTAAATTTGATTTGAACAGAAGAGTAGACAATTAAAATTGGAAAGTGTTTTGTAGAAAAGAAAGCAATGAAAAATTGGTCTTTAATTGTCTTTAAAACTAATTGGAGGCAGAGACTTCTAAATAGGGTTATAATTTATAGGCTAATAAATGCCACAGACATCTTGTTATTAACATGAAAATTAGCAAACATATAAGGAGAGACCAGTTTGGAATATGGCAGTTCTAAGCACATGGAAATAAAACACAAATCAATTATACATTTTATTATATTTTATTTGTAATTGGAGTATAATGTACTCCTCTAAGAAGAGACAATAATAAAATCTTCCAGGCTTTAAACCTAGTTACAAGTGAATGAGATAGTCTGCTTCATGGCATAGCAAACACTTTTTTAAGAGCAGGATTCTTTGCTGAAATATGACAAAAGTTTCTCTCTCTTTTTTTCTCTTCCTCTCTAAGTTATTGAAAGAAGTCTGTAAACTTGTATTCATTTTGCATGTAATGTGACTTTTCCCTTCATTTTGTGGATAGGAAAACCGAGATAAAGAGAAATGGAAGAATTTCAATGTCCTTATCATTTTACACTTTGTGTGTCTTTTTCCTATGTATTTTTAAAATAAATTAATTAATTCCTTGAGTTAAAAGCTGTCTTATCCATAATAGGTCACCACAGCCTTGAATGCAGTTACTCATTGTACACTTGCCCCAGAGCTGTAGCCCTGAAATGCATGTTGCAAGGAAGGAAATGGCTAACAGCAGGTCTATGATCTTCCTGGTAGCCTCTGGGATTCCTTAAAACATTAACCTATGAAATTCATAGAAGGGTATTGAAAGTTCTGGAGGTTTCACAACACCACACTTATGTGCAAGGATTTGCTAGAAGGACTCATAGAAGTCAGAAAGGCTGTTATGCTCACAGCCACAGTTTATTATAGCAAAATTAGCAAAAGAAAGAGGCACATAAGGGCAGGTTCCAGGAGAGTTCCAAGCATGAGCTTCCAGTTGTTCTCTCCCAGTAGAGTCTTGTGAACAATACTTACTTCTCCCAGCAATGATGTATGACAATCACACAGAGTATTGTCAACCAGGGAAGCTCCCCCAAGCCTTGGAGGTTTCTTTCTCCAGCTTTATTGAGGTAAATTTGGCAAATAAATAAAATAAGATATTTAAAGTGTTCATTGTGATTATTTGATATATGTATACATTATGAAAGGATTTTTCCCATCTTATTAACACATCTGTTATATCACATATTTATGGTGTGTGTGTGTGTGTGTGTGTGAAGATTTTTCATTTTTCTTTACTTGGAAAGGCATCAAATAGCAAATAGGCAGGAAAGACCTTGTTCTCCAAATACCGGGGATATGAATCCTGATTGCTGCTTCTGATCACAAAGATGGAAAGAGATGAGCTGCCTGGGTTGCTGCACTTCCTACTATTGCTGCAAGCCCCTCCCTCTCTGACTGAAATGACCTCCAGGAAATTTAAAGAACCAGTGTCCTTTTCGTTCCTCTTCATTTTCCTCTTTTCCTCCTTTGGGAGCAATATGTTAAAGATTAGAACATTCGAAAACAACTGCAAGGGAAAATAAGGAAATGACTGCAGCCCAGGAAAATTTCAGAAAAGACCTAAGAGGTCTTAAATTTATACCAGGCTGATCCTCAGCATGGAGTAGTCTACAACAATCAAAAACAAACAAAAATAACAGCATATAGCAAATACTGGGGAAGGAGAAAGGGGAGAATCTGATTTCCATGTTACCATATTGTGAGATTCAATTGCCTAATTTTCAAAAGTCACAAAACATATGAAGAATCAAAAAAAGTATGGCTCATTCAAAGAAAAGACTATATATCAACAGAAACTGTCCCTGAAAAAGACCTGATCACAGATCTACTAGGAAAAACTCCAAAACAACTGTTTTAAAATTACTCAGAGAACTGAAGGAAGTTGTGAAGAAATTCAAGAAAATTATGGATGAACAAAATGAAAATATCAGTAAGAGAAAAGATTTTAAAAAACTAAAAAGAATTCTGGAGCTGAAATGTACAATAACTGAAATGAAAAATTCATTAGGCTACAAACGCATATTTGAGCCAGCAGAAATACGAATCAGTGAACTTGAAGATAGAAAAGTGGAAGTGATCAAGTCTGAGAAAAAGAAAAAAAAATGAAGAAAAGTAAACAGAATCTAAGGGACCTGTGAGATACTATCAAGTAGATCAATATAGGTATTCTGAGAATTACAGAAGGAGAAGAGGTAGAGAAAGGGAAAGAAAAAAATATATGAAGAAATAATGGCTGGAAACTACCCAAGGAGATGAATATACACACCCAACAGGCTCAGACAACTCCAAGTAAGATAAAGAGACCCATACCAAGAGATTTAATACTTAAACTTTTGAAACATAAACACAATGAGAAAATCTTGAAAGCAGCAAGAAAGAGATGACTAATCACACACAAAGGATCCTTAATAAATTTATCAGTAGATTTCTCATCAAAAACTTTGGATACCAGAAGTCAGTGGACTGATGTATTCAAAGTAATAAAAATAAAAATGTCAAAATCAAGAATTCCATATCCAGCAAAATTGTCCTTCAAAAGTGAGGGAGAATATAAAATATTCCCACATAAACAAAAGCAGAGAGAACTTGTTGCCATTAAATCTGCCCTGAAAGAAATGCAGTAGAGTATTCTGCAGAGTGAAATGAAGACATTAAACAGTAATTTGAAGCCATATGAAGAAATGAAGGTTTCAGTACAAATAAACATATGAGAAATTATAAAAGCTAATGTTATTGTAATAATGGTGTGTAACTCCACTTTTTTTCCTACTTGATTAAAGAGACTAATTTAAAAGTATATATATAAAATCTAGTGTAACTTTGGTTTATAACTCCAGATTTTGTTTTCTACATGACTTAAGAGACTAATGTATTTAAAAAATTGTTAATTTATGTTTTGAGACACACAGTGTATAAATATGTAATTTTGTGATTTCAAACAACCAAACAGGGTGGGGATAAAGCTGTGATAGATGAGAGCTTTTTCAATATTAATGAAGTTAAACTGATATAAATTCAAATTAGAGTGTTACAACTTTAGGATGTTAAATGTAATCCCCATGGTAACCACAAAGAAAATAGCTATAGAATATACGCAATAGAAAATAAGAAAGGAATTTCAACATTTCAAATCGAAAGCAAATAACAAATGACAGAAGTAAATGCCTTATTATTAATTACCTTAAATGGGTTAAACTCTTCATTCAAAAGACAGAGATTGTGAGATGGATAAAAACACATAATCTAACTATATGATGTTTACAAGAGCTCACTTTAGATCCAAAGACACAGATGGGTTGAAAGTTAAAAGATGGAAAAAGATATCCCTTGCAAATAGTAATCCAAAGAGAGTAGGAGTGGCTGTACTAATATCAGACAAAATAGACTTTAAATCAAAAAAAGGTTATAAGAGACAAAGAAGGATGTAATATATTAATAAAATGTTCAATGTAACAAGAAGATATAACAATTATAAACATTTACAAACCTAATGACAGGTATTCAAAACACATAAAGCCAAAACTGACAGAATTGAAGGGAGAAAAGGACAGTTCTACAATAATGTTCGGATATTTCGATATCTCATTCTCAATAATGTATAGAACCAGTGAAGATAAATAAGGAAAATTGACTTATACAACACAATAAAACAACTAGAGATTATATATATATATATATATATATATATATATATATATAACATATACATAATATATATAACATAATACACAACAACAGCAGCACACACATTCTTCCCAAGTGCACATGGAACATTTTCCAGGATAGACCATATGTTAGGCTACAAAGGAAGTCTCAATAGATTTATTTATTTATTTATTTATTTTTCTCAATAGATTTAAAAGATAGATATCATGCAAAATATCTTCTCTGACCACAACAGGATAAAAATTAAAAATCAGTCACAATTAAAGTGAGAAAATCCAGAAATTTGTGGAAATAAAACAATAGATTCTTGAAATAACCAATGTGTAAGAGGAAGAAGCTACAAGAGAAACTAGAAAATAGTTAAAGACAAAGATGAAAACACAGCGTACCAAAACTTATAGGACACAGTGAAAATGGTGCTAAAAACTTGTAGCTATAATACGTTAAAAAACAAAGATTTCAAATCAACAACCTAACTTTACTTAAGGAACTAGAAGAACAAAAACAAACTAAACCCAAAGTTATTACAAGAAAGGAAGTAATAGAGACACCGGGTGGCTCAGTGGTTGAGCATTTGCCTTGGCTGGGGCATGACCCTGGGGAACTGGGATCGAGCCCCACATCAGGCTCCCTACAGGGAGCCTGCTTCTCCCTCTGCCTGTGTCTCTGCCTCTCTCTCTCTGTCTGTCATTAATAAATAAATAAAATCTTTAAAAATAAATAAAAAAATAAAATCCCCATGATGCTTTTGCAGAAATAGAAAAAGTTATCCTAAGATTCATACAGAATTTCAAGAGACTGAATAGCCAAAGCAATCTTGAAGAACAACAAAACTGGAAAACTCACACTTGATTTCAAAAGTCACCATAAAGCTACAGTAATCAAAACAGTGTGGTACTGGGGCATCTGGGTGGCTCAGGGGTTGAGTGTCTGCCTTTGGCTCCTGGCATGACTCCAGGGTCCCTGGATCAAGTCCCACATTGGGCTCTGCAAAGGGAGCCTGCTTCTCCCTCTGCCTGTGTCTCTGCCTCCCTCTGAGTGTCTCTCAGGAATAAACAAATAAAATCTTTAAAAAAAAAGTGTACTGGCATAAAGATAAGCATATAGACCAATGGAATGGATTGAAGAGCCCAGAAATCAGCACTCACATATACAATTAAATAATTTTTGATAAAGATGCCAAGACCATTTAATGGGGAAAGAATAGTCTCTTCACCAAGTGGTGCTGGGAAAACTGGATATCCATATGTGAAAGAATGAAGTTGGGGCCCTTGACTAACACCACATACAAAAATGAACCCTAAATGGATCAAAGCCCTAGGTGTAAGAGATAAAAACTGTAAAACTCTTAGAAGAAAACAAAGGGTGAAGTCTTCATGACACTGCATTTGTCAGTGATTTCTTCCACGTGACACCAAAGGCATAGGTAACAAAAGAAAAAATAGGCAACCTGGACTTCATGAAGTAAAAAAAAAAAAATGTGCATCGAAGGCAATACCAACATACCAACTGAGTAAAAAGGCAATTCACAAGATAGAAGGAAACATTTGCAATTATATGTCTGATAATGGATTAGTATCTAGAATATATAGAGAACACCTAAAACTCAACAACAGCAAGAAAAACAACTCAATTAAAAAAATAAGTGAAAGACTTGAATAGATATTTCTCCAAAGGGGACAATATGCCAATGAGCACATGAAAAGATGCTCAACATCATTAATCATTAAGGAAATACAAACCAAAACTACAATGAGAGTCATCTCACACCTGTTAGGACAGCTACTATCAAAACAACAACAACCACCACCAACAAAAACAAAACAGAAAATAACAGGTATTGGTAAGGATCTGGAAAAATCTTGTGCGCTGTTGGAGGGAATGTGAGATGATGTAGCCACTACGTATGGTAGCTCCTCAGAAATGTAAAAAGTAGAATTGCCATGTGACCCAGCAACTTCACTTCTGGATATTATCCAAAAGAATTGAGACCAGGGTCTCAAAGAAATATTTCTACACCCCCGTGTTCATGGTAGAATTATTCATAATAGCTGAAATATGGAAGCAACCTAAATGTCCATCAATGAATGAATAAGCAAAATGCATAGAGATGTTATTCAGTCTTAAAGACGAAGATAATGCACTACAACATGGACTCTAACGTAGGTAGGAAGCGTATTACAGAGATACAATGAAGCTGGACTTTCCAGATTCTTAAACCTGAGGCAGACAAATATGGTGGGGCCTGGATGGTCTTTCCAACAAAAAACATGTCTTGAGCGCTATTCATTGCACCAATGAAAGCTATTTCAAGTTAACGCCTATCACATATTTCAGGCTAATTAAAAACCCCTCTGATGAGGATTTTGAGAACAATATGTTGAAAGCAACAACATCTGGAGTGTGAATTTCTGATGAGGGCGATTTAAAAGTTAGCCAACCCGCCCTAGAATATAGATTAAAATCCACTTTTCTGCCCGTGCATTGAGCCACTGACATTTCTCTGTTGGCGCAGTGCTCAGGCCCGTCCCTCTTGGGAGCTCTGGAACCCACTCCCTTCCAGGCAAACAGGGACTGATTCTCTCCCATTAGCTTTCAAATAGAATGCAATCTATCCCATCTTTAAAATCAGAACTAATGTCCCTGCTTTTGACTCTCCCCGCCACCTAGGCGCTGCCTTGACTTGCTGTCACTCTTATTACCACCAAGCCATTGAACCTCGCAGTAGTGCCTTAATTTCCTTTCTTATAAAACAAGCACATTTACTTGCAGAACTTCACTTTCATCCTCTCCTTTTCAGTTTTAAATATTACTTCCCCCGGGAAAGCCCTCCCTGACCTGGCTGTCCTTCGTTTCCGTTGTAGTGCTGTGTTTCCCCTTCTGCATCACTTCTCGTACTCCGTTATTCCTTTACTTGTTTATGTGCCTTCCACAGTGCAAGCTTTGAGACCAGAAAAGGGACATGAATTACTCACAACTGTCTCTCTAGTGCCTGACACAGAATGGAGGCCTAATAGTATTGATTGAATGCATTTGATGCATTTTGTATTCATTTAGAAATATCTATAGGGTTTGCAGCCGAATTTGCTGCTGTATAAAGAAACACGTCTTACTCAAGCCTCCTTATTCAAGTGATCTCTTTTTTAAAGATGCAATTCACCTCTCTGAATGTTAAGTGCCTGTCAGGTTTAGAGGTGCCTTCTGGCTAACTTGGGAAAGGACATTTGCAATATTACATCTATATATCTTCTTCCCATCCATATCCCACCACCACTACCTCCTCCCAAAGAAATGCACCAATCTATTTTCTCTGGACATCCACGATTGATAGCTACAAGAGACTCTCTGAAGGCTTGGTCATAGTAGCCAGGGTGTCACTCAACCAGGACCGATGACAACAAGATTGGATATCACTGTTTATTGAGTTTAATTGTCCCTGCAAAACCTTCAGACATTCCCTAGGGAAAGACACAATCATAAGACTTTAAACTTCCTCCAAGAACACTTTATTTTTTAAAAAATAAGAATCACTCGTGTCATCAAAATTGCCACATGCACACATACACACAGCCTGCTTAGTAATCATCTTTTAAGATCCTTTTTACCCCTGTGTTTTCATTTTATAGATGACTAAACAGGCTTAGCAAGAAGAATTAACTCAAGGTCTGGAAGCTGGTGGGGAGGACCAGTTTGCAGACGTCAAGACCTGAGCTCGTGCACTTCGCCACAATGTGTCCCGGGAGGAGTAAAATGCCTCCCTCTTAGACACATACGAAACTCAGCTGAAACTGAAGAAGGGCAATCATCTCAGTAATATGAATTTTCTCTGGGATTTTCTAGTACTAGCACTGGCCCTTTGAAATGTAGAACTACCTATAAAAGGAAACAGGACTTGAAATGCAAACTCAGTGCGACTCTCATTCTTAGACATAGACGCTATGATTAACTTTCATAGGAATAACTGAAATATGATGTCGAACTTTATTGTTTTGGAGTGCTAAGAAGAATTTGTATTTTGGAATTTACCAAATAGTGTTTAGTGTTCTTGGTGGTCAAAGGCCAAGGGTGATCTTTCCTTGGTGTCCTGCATGTCTGAGATGGTGCCTGGCGCCTCACAGGAGCTTAGTGCATGTTAGCAGATGAAGGGGGAAGACCTGCTGGCCCACTCGAACTTTTGTAAGTTTACTCTGGCACACTCATCCTTTTTTAAAAAAATATTTATTTATTCATGAGAGACCAGAGAGAGAGAGAGAGAGAGAGAGAAGCAGAGACACAGGCAGAGGGAGAAGCAGGCTCCATGCAAGGAGCTGGACATGGGGCCGGATCCCGGGTCCCCAAGATCACGCCCTGAGCTGAAGGTGGCGCTAAACCACTGAGCCACCTGGGCTGCCCTGGCACACCCATCCTAATGACAGGCGGTGTGCATAGTTGTGCAGTGTGGACTCTGAAATCAAGCTGCCAGCTTGAAAATCCAGGCCTGACATACATGTCTGTAAACTGGCTACAATTGCAATATCTCCATTATAGGGTTACATCACTTTGAAGAGTAAATAACTCATATGCACTTAGTGCCTGACATTAATAAGTTCTGTATGGGTTTGTAGTTATAAAAATGGGTCCTAAGGTCATTACTGTGGATGTCAGGATTTAACAGATGTTACATGGAAAAGACTAAAAGATCGTATAAGATGCATTGTATATACAGATGCATGAATTTAATTTGGGTTTTATTACCATAGATGATTTTTATGAGATTGGTTTGTAGTCATCTGTCCTTTAAAAAATTCCTTCCTGCCTGCCTTTACAAAAGGGAAGTGGACACTAGGGGTTTATAGTTATGTTCTCTTAATCTAGTGTGATACTTAGTTGATTAAGCCAAAATAAGTATTAGTGAAGCAGTATTATATAAAGGAGCTGGGCTCCTGATTTGTATAGGTTGTCAAGTACAACGTGCCATGGCTATAGGAGGAGGGGACTGTCTGACCCAGGTATTTCTCTAAACAATACCAAGAGAGGATATCTACTGAGATAAGAGATACTGGTTACAGTCGACTGAATCCTCATTATGGAATATAGAGTAATATAAACATAAATTATAAATGCCTATTAGGTGCCCGATACATAGTTCTTGGAAGAATGAACAGAAAGGGATAGAAAATGCTGGTGGAAATCCTTACCCTGCAGTAGGATTTGTCTTATCTAAGATCTTGTCTTATCTAAGTTTTTCTTTTCTCATTTGCCTCCTCCCCCCTCCCATTGGCCTTGTTATGTGTTGGTATGTTCTGGAATGCTGCTTTCTAGAATCAAGGTCCTATTTCCATTTGGGGAAAAAAATATTTATATATGGGGTTATTGCCAGCAAGGCTTCTCAACGCAGCTTATGCAACAAGCAGCGTCCCGAGGTCTGTTCCAGGCTGCCTCACTTCCCATCAACCTGAGCACAGTGGGTTTGGTGTGTGCTGTCAGGAAGGCAATGTCCTTGTCCTTTGCTGGGAACAATGGCTTCCCAGTTAAGATTTAAGCTGAAAACAAACTGCAGGCCCTGTTTAGATAGAAGTCTGGGTGCCAGATGCACTTTATGTGACTATTACACAAGCTACAGGCTACAACAATTTAAGAGTAGTAAGTGTTTAACCATCTTATGGTCAATGAGACTGTGCTATTCTAGAGTTAACTGGTCATTTGAAAGAGGAGCATTTCGTTCCAGAAAGACAGATGTCCGTGGTTGCACTGTATTCTCAGATTTTGTTTTTTCCCCCCCTTTGGAAATACATAATAAACAAAATACCTTAATAAACAAAATGTTTGAACTATTCAATAATATGCTGAGGTTGTCACTGTTGGTATCAGCAGGCATGGAAAACACAGAAGAGGAAAATTAAGAAAAAGTAAAATTATTCTCACGGACAGAAATGAAGTCATACAAAGTCATACAAAGTCAAAGTACTTAGGGAATACAAACACATAAAATGTCAAACGATCCATTAAAACTGGTATTTTTTAATCAAACTGAGGGAAAAAAAGTGTGTAGATGAAATTATGTGACCCTTTCATACTGAGTTAAACAGGAAGCATGTTTACAGAGTTAATTCATCTAATCACAATTTCTCTATGAGAAGATTTTTTAAAATATTGTATGCTTTCTGTGAAAGATGTGTTCCTTCAAATCTTTAATCAAGCTCAATAATTCATTTCATCAACATGCTATAACACATGCCATCAAAATATAATGTGCCATAGATCATTCTATTGACAGAGCGCCATAAACCAAGGAGTCAGTGAAAATAAATCACATTGTCTTCTATTTTGCCTTGAAAGTAAACATGAAAACTCACAGAAGAGAAATGCAAAAGAAAAACCACATTTTGTGCATAAAATGTAAAATGTCATTAAAGGCTTTAATTAACATTGAGTACTTCATCTGAAAACAGTGCCCATTAAAGTTTAAATGTTCACGGGATTAGTTTGTTATTATACATTTCAATTCTGCAACAACATTTTTAACTGTTTTCATTCTAAAATGGAGTTGGTTACTCTAATGGAGTGTTTGTGCCTTAGTCAAATATTTCAGAAAGAATCTTGAGTTGTGGAGGGGTCTTTGCACGAAAAGGTGCTGGAAGGGGAAGGGATAGGAGAGGGGTGGAAAAAATATTTTCAAGCAATGTCCAAACACATTGCTATGCTGGAGAATAAGACTGATTCACATCAAACATGACACATTATTTTCCTTAACTAGTAATACTCAGAAATGGAGATATGATCTCCTTGGACTTGGGTTACAGTTTGGCAGTGGACTCAACACGTAGATTCATTATCCTCTTAACATGCCCTCAGGGTCTTTGTCCACGCTGCTCCCTCCGTCAACAATTTTTTCCCCATCTTTACATGCCAAAAGCTAGATAACTCTTTCCCAGCCATTATTTGCATGGTCAAACTCGAGATAACTTTTAGGTCTCAATCAAATACAACTCTGTTATGAAACCTTCTCTCCATACAAAAATCTCTCTTCCAAACCCCTATAAATACTTCCTATACTAAATTATAATTGTTTTCACACTTGCCTTACTTAACTCCTTTACAAAACCATAAGCTCCACGAAGGCAGGACCTATAAGAGACTAATTTTAGTAAAAATGCCTTCAAATGCATTTGATGGAATAGTTGCTGATGGAGATTACGTCGTCTTTGGGATTTAAAGAGTTGATTCTCATTTGGGTGATTCCTTTTCATGCTTACTTGCATCAAGCACTCTTAAGAGATGAGGGCGGGATAAAGAAGAGAACACTCAAAAGCAGTGAGTTCCCTCTGGTTTCTCTCCTAAAAAGAAAAAAAGGCCCAGGTTTTTGCCTTTGACTAGACAATTGCCTATTTAATTATTTACTCTCATTTCAAGTTTTGAACTGGTTACTTAAACCTTACAAAAAAAAACAAAAACAAAAAAACCTTACAAATAAGTGAGTCTAAGTAAAGCAAAATATCAAATAATTCACCATTACAGACAATAAGAAAATATTCTTTCAAGTAGAAGAGAAATGTAAAATGGAAATGGAGCACATCCATTTATGTTCCCAGTAGGTGAACAACAGAGTTAAAACATAAGACGTTCAGAGTTGCACGATTTCCCACAATTCCCAATAAAAAAACATATCTTCCTCAGTGATGGAAAAATACAGATACATTTTAAAACATTGCAAATGTATAAAATTGGAGAAGATCTGATATTTAGTTCAGACAGTGAAATTGGTGTCAAAATAAAAGTGGAAACACGAATTATTACAGCTCCAGATTTTGGAGGGAGGTCACAATTTAGAGTTCAGAAGAAAGATAAATCCTAGATTCTCTAAGCGGACATCATTTTTTCTAATTTTCAAAACTATTTGTCAACCTGTTTCATGCATCAGGTGCAATGAATCACAGCACAGAAACATCACACTTGGATTGGAATCAAAGTGAGATTAACCCATAGACTCTATCTTGTTTTTAAGCACTCGACTCCAGCATCAGATAAAATTAAAAAAAAAAAAAAAAAAAAAAAAAGAAAGAAAGGAAAAAAAAAAGACTTTTATCACCTTGGCATTAATGAAAACAGAGTTTATTCTGGTAAGTGTTCCTTCCCTTTCAATCTTTTGGGAGAAAATTTCAATTATTTTAAGCCAGCTGAATAACAAAACCCTAAAAGTTTACGATTCACCTCTCCCCCAGAGCACTGATAAATTAGTGTGTGATAGCCTAGAAAATTTAAGAGGTCTGTCTTAGAATTGAATGACTATGAAATTTGGGTCCTCTTTGGTGCATTAAATGACCAAGGGTATTGTGGGGCTCATTTTAATAGTACTAAAGTCTCACTCCAAGTCCATGCCCTATATAATATACAATATCTTTTGAAGGACTTTTAGTCCTTCGAAAGGACTTTTCACTTATAAAAGTGGTAGTAGAATGTTCTAAATTTTCAAAGCCTGGGGATTCATCTTTTATTCTTTTTTTTTTTTTTTTGTATACTTTGCCCTACATGGCATGATGATTGCTGTCAATCCAACCAAATGTTGCCTTTCACTCTGTTTTGCCATCTTTTTTTAAAAAAGATTTTATTTATTTATTCTTGAGAGACACAGAGAGAGAGGCAGAGACACAGGCAGAGGGAGAAGCAGACTCCCTGTGGGGAGCCTGATGTAGGACTCAATCCCAGGACCCCAGGGTCACGACCTGAGCCAAAGGCAGATGCTCAACCGCTGAGCCACCGAGGTGCCCTGTTTTGCACATTACTTGTGTTCTTCTGTTAATATTTCCATTGAATTGACCATGATAACACTATTTACAACCTCAAAATCAGCAAATGATGCAAATCAGGGATTTTTTTTTTAAAGATCTTGTTATTAAACATATACCAACACATCATGGCAGGGGGACCTTGGCATTTGTTAAGCGTCAATCCTGATGGGACAGTGTTACTTGTTACAACTCAGTAGCCTTCAAATTTTTTGCACTTACACAAGTTGAAATGACTTTGGAAAGTTCGAAACCATGTATTTTCAAGCTGACATCTGTGTTAGATAGTATTATTTTTCAAAAATATCCACTGCTCTCCAAGGAGATAGTTGTATTTCTCCACAACGTTGAAGTCAGCCTCATGGCCTGCTTTGGCCAATGAAATGTGAGAAAAAGTGCATCACTTCTGCATAGAACCTCTGAGCCAACTGTAAGAGAACAGCATTCTTTGTGTTTGTGGTTTTTGTCATATTTGGGAGAAAGAAAGAGAGAAGAGAGCACGCACACATGTCAGGGTGGGTGGGGACAGAAGAAGAGGGAGAGAATCTTGAGCAGTCTCCTCGCCCAGCTCAGAATCCAACCCTGAGATCACAACCTGAGCCGCAATCAAGAGTTAGACACTTAACCAACTAAGCCACGCAGGTGCCCCAGGACAACAGCATTCTATTCCCTCTAGCAATAATCTAGGTAAAGGTTGCTCTGTCATCCTGGATCCCAAAGTAAATTCTTTTCTCATGTATTATATTTTTATGTTGAAAATCTTTTACTGATTATGCTCCTGTATAAATGTATATAAATCATACCCATACTTCCATTATGAGTGTGTAAATTTTTTATTTATATGAGAATATATGTAATTAGATGTGTATATACATATATAAAATTGTGTATGTAAACACTTATATACACAATTGGATATATATATTATATATACATTTATTTATGTATTTATTTATTTGTATAGTCCCAAATCTAACTTTTAAGCTTAACATCTTATTATATCCATATGCTCTTTCTTATTCATGTACTTGTACCTTAATCAACCCTTTAAATACATGGATTCTGAAGCTTCTATGTTAAGGATGAAATACCATGTCCACCTAGAATGTCCTATTCTCCTTTTCTCACTCCAACCCTACCTCCTTGCAAAGTCACTTCAAAGTCAAGTTCAACTCTCATCACCTCTGTGAAGGTTTCCCGGATACTCTTACCTCATACAAAATTTATTTTAGCCTGATTTATATCTGATTTATATCTGCCTCCTTTGCTATATTGTGAGACATTTTAATAAAAATATTAAACTTTATTTAAATTTATTTACCTTGACCTTATTTGTATATCCCACATTGCCTAACATATTGTATAGTACATGGTTTAAGTTTAATAAATGTTGAACAAATGAACAAGTTTGGGAGAATTTGTTAGATTCACATTTCATAGCCAATATAAAAGGAAGTCCCAGATGGACTAAAGATTTGAACATAAAAAAGGAAATTGTTTATATACTTGCAAAGAGCCTTTCTAAATAAAACGAGAAACTCAGAAGCCATAAATACAATTATTGACAGATTTGACTAATTCAAATTAAAAACTTATGTGTAAATCAATCTCAAGAAAAAGTCTGAAAAGAACACAAATACATGGAGGTTGAACAATGAATGGGTCAACCAAGACTGAACATGCTACTGAACAATGAATGGGTCAACCAAGAAATCAGGGGAAATAAAATATACATGGGCACAAATGAAAATGAGAGCACTGTGGTCCAAAATCTTTGGGATGTAGCAAAAGCTAAGAGGGAAGATCATACCAGTACAAGCCTGCCTCAAGAAGCAAGAAAAATCTTAAATAAACAACCTAACTTTACACTTAAAGGAGCCAGAAAAAGAAAAACAAAAGCCCAAAGCCAGTAGAGGTAAGGAAATGAAGATTGGAGCAGAAATGAAATAGAGACTGAAAGAACAATAGAATGAATCAATGAAACCAGGAACTAGTTCTTCAAAAACATTAACAAAATTGATAACACTTCAGTCAGACTCATAAAGTGAGAGAAGGAGGGAAGGGGAGAGAGAGGGAGGGCTCAAATGACTAAAACCAGAAATGAAGGAGGAGGGGAAAAAAAAAAACTGATGTGTAGAGAAGGACACCTTAAGTGAGAAAAAAAGAACTGTGAGAATATAATTTTTCAACAGAGATAACATAAGAAGAATTTATGATTCTATATTAAGAAGGAAACCTATATAAAGAAGAAGACAACCCAATAGAAAAATAGACAAAGTAATGGTAATAAAAAGAAGAAATAGGGGCGCCTGGGTGACTCAGTCAGTGAAGCATCTGTTTCAGCTCAGGTCATGATCCTGGGGTCCTGGGATCAAGCCCCACATCGGGCCCCCTGCTCAGTGTGGAGTCTCCCTCTCCTTTTGCCCCTCCCCCTATTGCTCATGCTTACTGTCTCTCTCTCTCTCTCAAATAAATACATAAAAATCTTAAAAAAGAAGAAATAGAAATTTCAAAACCAAACATACCAAGATGTTCAGTTTGACTAATAGGAAAATGCAAATTAAAATGAAATCCATTATATTAGCAAATATTAAAAATATCTGTAGTATCCATTGCTGCTGATTCAACAATAATCATAAAGCGAATAGAGAACTTAAGTTATTTCAATTTTGTCATTCCACGTGACCACTTGGAGTTTTTGTTCACTTGATATTTTATTTATTTATTTATTTATTTATTTATTTATTTATTTATTTATTTTTGTTTGCTTGATATTTAAAAGCACTCCGCTTTCCTCTCCTCCTGGACACGCTAGTCACATTGGCATTTTTCCCCCACTTCTAAAATATACTGAACTTTTCCCAACTCGGGGCCTTAGCATATGCTTTTATTCTGCTTAAACCTGCCTTCCTGAGCTCTTCCTGTGGCAGGCTTCTCATTTTTCAGATGGAAAGAAAATGTCATTTCAGAATCTGCCTCATTTCTCCACAGAATGTGAATTTCAAAGTGTAATATTTTGTTAAGTACAAATATTCTAGCACACATGGAATATTGTTTGAATATTATCTTTCAATTTAACATGTACTATTTTAAATTGTTTTAAAACTAAAGGATGGATAAAGAAAATAATAATAATCATGATTGCTACATGATTATTAATGAAAATAATGATACCATATAAAGGAGGGAGCTGGGGACACCTGGGTGGCTCAGTGGTTGAACGTCTGCCTTTGGCTCAGGCCATGACCCCAGGGTTCTGGGATTGAGTCCCATGTCGGGCTCCCTGCATGGAGTCTGGTTCTCCCTCTGCCTGTGTCTCTGCCTCTCTCTCTGAGTCTCTCATGAATAAATACATAAAATCTTAAAAAAAAAAAGGAGGGAGCTGTATACCTACCCAGGTGTTAAATACACATAGGCATTCACCTGCTTCTTACTTAAAATAATTTTAAGTAACTGGAGGTGATGTGATTTTTTTTCTGCTCCTAGAGCACTGAAGGAAGGAATACAATACTATGAGGTGGTACAAAATCAGCTACATTTCACAATTATTAAGTATCTTATGAGGTTAGTTAAAAAAATCAAAATAAACTGATTTTTTTCTTTACCATATTTGTAGTACTTTTGTTTCTATAATATTGCAGTACATGATAGCTATTCCCTTTATAGAAAAGGAATTCTTAAAAAACCCTTTTGATGATGGGGAAACAAAGAATACCTAAGCAAAATCATAGGTATTTTAATTTCCTGGTAAAAAATGTCTTTTTAGATTATATTTTGCGACACATTTTTCCAGAATTTGTCATTCTGCAAGTGAATTTTAAAGGAGTAAAAACACTTGGGAAAAGTAGATCCATACAAATACAGTCAACTGATCTTTGACAAAGGAGTCAAGTCAGTGCAATGGGGAGAAGGTAAGCTCTCCGGCAAAGGGTGCTGGAGTGACCGGATGCACACGTGCAAAAGAATGAATCTAGATATAGAACTTACATCTTTCATAAAAATAAACTCTAAATGGATCCTAGACTTAAATGTAAAATGCAAGACTATAAAACTCCAAGACTGGGATCCCTGGGTGGCGCAGTGGTTTGGCGCCTGCCTTTGGCCCAGGGCGCGATCCTGGAGACCCCGGATCGAATCCCACGTCGGGCTCCCGGTGCATGGAGCCTGCTTCTC
This sequence comes from Canis lupus dingo, assembly GCF_003254725.2. Lineage (NCBI taxonomy): Eukaryota > Metazoa > Chordata > Mammalia > Carnivora > Canidae > Canis > Canis lupus. The sequence goes on along the minus strand of NC_064261.1, from coordinate 1,736,061 downwards.
CCTCTGCCTGTGTCTCTGCCTCTCTCTCTCTCTCTCTGTGTGACTATCATAAATAAATAAAAATAAAAAATAAAAATAAAAATAAAAAAAACTCCAAGACTATAACCTAGGTTCTAGAAGAACTTGGGTTTGGCGGTGACTTTGTAGGTGCGAAACCAAAGGCACAATCCACAAAGGACATCATTGATAAATTGAACTGCATTAAAACCAAAAACTTTGGTTGTAAGGAAGATGCTGTCAAGAGAATAAGAAGACAAGCCATGAATGGATAAAGAAGATGTGGTCTATGTATACAATGGAATATTCCTCAACCATTAGAGATGACAAATACCCACCATTTGCTTCAACGTGGATGGACCTGGAGGGTATTATGCTGAGTGAAATGAGTCAATTGGAGAAGGACAGACATTATATGTTCTCATTCATTTAGGGAATATAAATAATAGTGAAAGGGAATAGAAAGGAACGGAGAAGAAATGGGTAGGAAATATCAGAAAGGGAGACAGAACATGAAGACTCCTAACTCTGGGAAACGAACTAGGGGTGGTGGAAGGGAAGGTGGGCGGGGGGTGGGGGTGAATGGGTGACGGGCACTGAGGGGGGCACTTGACGGGATGAGCACTGGGTGTTATTCTCTATGTTGGCAAGTTGAACATTAATAAAAAATAAATTTATTATTAAAAAGAAAAAAGAAAACAAGCCATAGACTGGGGGAAAAAAAATTTGCAAAAGACACATCTGGTAAAGGACTGTTATCCAAAATATACAAAAGAAGAAACTCTTAAAACTCAACACTAAGAAAACAACAATCCATTAAATAATCTGCAAGAGACCGTAACAGACACTTCACCAAACAAAGTACACAGACTGCAAGCGTATGAAAAGGCGTTCCTCGTCGTATGTCATCAGGGAACTGCAAGTGGAAATAATGAGCTATTATTATTTCGGAACCCCAAACACTGACAACACCAGGTGCTGACAAGAATGTGGAGCCCCAGAAATGCTCTTTTATTGTTGGTGGGGATGCAAAATGGTATGGTACTTTGGGAGACAGATTGGCGATTTCTCACAAAATGAAACACGTTCCAGCAACTGTGGTCTATAATATTTACTCCTAAGAGTTGAAACTTAGATCCACCGAAAACTCTGCTCATGGATGTGTATAGCAGCTTTTACGTATAATTCCCAAAACTTGGAAGCAACCAAGACGTCCTTCAGTAGGTGAGTGAATAAATAAACTGTAGGCACATGCAAATAATGGAAAATTATTCGGCACCAAAAGGAAATGAGCTGCCAAGCCACAAAAAGACCCGGGCAGGGTCGGGTGGGAGTCTTCAAATGCATCTTACTAAATGGATGAAGCTTATCTGAGAAAAGCTCCCTACTGTGTGACTCTAATGGTGTAATATTCTGGGAAAGGAAAAGTCAGAGAGATGGTAAATAGATCAGTGCTCGCTAGGGGCTCAGGGTAAAGACAGATGGGCAGGCTGAACAGAGAAAACTTTTAGGGTAGTAGAATGGTGGGTACATGTCATTACACATTTATCCAAACTCATAGAATGTCCAATCTGAAGAGTGACCCCAGTGCAAACTATGGACCTTAAACTGATAATAATATGTCAAGCTAGGTTCATGGGTTACAACAGATGTACCCCCGGTGGGGATGTTGACAGTGAGACAAACCATGAAATATGGGGGCAGGAAGTATTTTGAATCTCTGTGCTTCTGCTCAATTTTGCTATGAACCTAAAACTGCTCTAAAAAAATGAGATCTATTTAAAAAAATTTTTTTAAATGAAACAAGCACTTGGGCACACCTTTACTTATCGTCATCTTTACACTGGCCTTAAGTCACCGTACTCTGAGGGCTTCCTTGGAGGCCTTTCAGGAGGAAGTGGGGGTTTTCTCACATACTGTGAACATTGGGTATAGAGGAGAGATGCTTATCTTACTCTCTGTGACTGCTTCCAGAACTTTCCTGTCTCCCATCCTGTAAAACCTCTGCTCTTTCAATGGTCACACACATGCAGACATATCCCCCTATTCCTCTTATTTCTATCTTCTCCAGAATGCCTTGCTTTTGCCAACCTGACTTCTTCCCAGTGGCCTAGCTCTTGCCATCACTGCCAGTGACTGCATCAGCCACGTGGATATCTGGTCTACCACCTTCTCCTTTTTTTCCTACTTGTGGTGGAACTGAGGACCTATGGTGCTCCTTTTAAAGACTTGTTCCTCTGCAGGTGCTCAGGATCCTGGCAACATCTCTATCACCTGCTCAAGGATTTTGTCTCTCTAGTTACCACCTCTGCCTTCTGGGCCTTCAGTTATTCCACATTAGTACATAGTTAACATCAGCATAAAGATATCTTCCTCGGGATCCCTGGGTGGCTCAGAGGTTGAAAGTCTGCCTTTGGCTCAGGTCGTGACCCCAGAATCCTGGGATCGAGTCCCACGCCGGGCTCCCTGCATGAAGCCTGCTTCTCCCTCTGTGTCTCTGCCTCTCTCTATATATCTCGCATGAATAAATAAATAAAACCTTAAAAAAAACCTGATATCTTCCTTGATCCTGCATTTCCATCCAGGGACTATCTTATATCTCTATTCTCTTTCACAACCAAACTTTTTGACTCTGGGTTTTAAAAACATAAACTATATTTTGGTCATTCCCTCCTCTAAAAGCCCTTTATGATTAACCTTGATCCTTTGTATGAAACCTGATCTCAAAAAAAAATAAAATAAAATCTGATCTCCTAACAATGCGCCAAAACACCACAATAGGTCTGTCTACCACCACTTCCCCAGGTGTGTTTTCCCACTAACCCTTTGCATTTAGGACACACTCGCTTTCATGCCAATTTTATTCCCACCTCCGACACTTGGTGCACACATTTAACATTTAACAGAATCCACCTTCTCCAATTCTCCTCCAGGCTCAAGTAAATGTCACTTATTTAGAACGTCCCTGACCTACTGCCCTGTCATATTTATGTCCTTCCACCCATTCTCTGTCATTGCATCCTGCTCAGTGTTCATTTTGATTTTTATTTATAGATTAATTTGTTTAATATTTTTGTTCATTTCTCCCTTTAGTGCATCCTGAAGCATCTATATACATAGATAGATATAGATATAGATAGTTGTGAGCAATACCAAAAACTATGATTAACAATGGCCCAAATATAACTCCTTTTGTTTGGATTGCAAATTCGAGGGTAGGCTCAATGGATCAGAATGTCAGACCCGGGTCTCTGCAGATTTCTTGACCTAATCTGTCTGCATGGTCCTAAGAAAGCTGCAATAGCAACAACCTTTATGTCTTCATTCCACTCAGAAGGAAGACAAAGAAAGGCAAGAGGTAGCAGCATCTATACCAGAAAAGAAAAGAATTTCCAAAAAAATTCTAGAAGATCAATCATGTTGCATTGGCCAGAATCCTGGCACGTGGACATGCTTGCAAAGAAGGAATTCTGCTAGCTGGTTTGCTACATTTTTTAGCCTCTATAATTTGTAGATTGAAGAAAATTCCATTGGAATTGGTATTGAGTGAGCTGCTCCATACCTTTACCACTGTTTCTTGCCCATACATATATATATTATATGAAATATATTAAATCTTTTTTTTCTAATGGAAGATAGACTCAAAATTATGTCCAAATTTTCATTCATTCATTTATTCCTTTAAAAATATTTATTGAGAACTTATGTAAGGCCAGGAACCATCTATGCTTTTGGAACACATCGGCAAACAGTGAGTGGTCCCTGGCCTCATGGAGCCTTTACTCAAACTTCCCAAGGTTGAAATCTAAGACCTCAAGGTCATGTTCAGACCTCTCCCTTCCAGTGGGTCAGAGTGTGGCTTCTCGAGGTCTTTCATAAACTAAAAGATCTGTTATTTTCCCTCAGCATACTTGATATACTATGTGAACAAGTAAAGGTATAACTCCAATAATTACGCCTATTCAATGAAAGAGTTTGGCCAACTTTCAGCAGTTTGATACTGTTATAACTTTTGATTCTTTGAATATGATTCATTCTTTTTTTTCTCTTTCTGGAATCTTTTAAGATATTCTAAGATGTTCTCTTTGTTTTTAAAGCTCTGAAAGTTCATGCTAAATGAAATGTTGGGTTTTTTTTCATCCATTGTGCTTGGCTTATCATAGAACTTTTCTATCTAGAAGCCAGGGTTCTATTCTTCAGTTATGAACACATTTCAAGACTTTTTCAAGTATAATTTTCTTTCCTCTATTCTCTAAAACTCTTACTAATCCATTGTAGGACTTAGTGACTAGAATCTCTAGATTTATGACCTTATTTTTTCTGTTTTGTTTCTGTTCTATAGAGTATAGTGATTCTAGTACATTTAATTTCTATAAGCATATTTAAAAATTCCTATTTTTAAAATATTTTTGGAATGTTTTACACTATTACTTTCTACTATTTTTTCATGTATGCAATACTAATTGTAGATTTTTAAATTTGCCTCTACTGTCTGCATAGCCTCTGTTCCTAGGAGTCTTTTGTTGTTGTTGATGGTGGTATGTTCATTTTGCTGCCATTTTTGTGAGAGAAAATCTCCAACATCTGTTGATCTGTGGCTGACAGCTCATATTTAAGACATGCACAAAAAGTTAATTGGATACAAACATCCAAAGAAAGAATAGATAAATTGGACTGCAACAAAACTGAAATTTATTTGCTTCAAAGGACACTATTGAGAAAGGAAAAGGACAATCTACAGATTGGGAGAAAATATTTATGAATCATATATCTGATAAATGTCCAGTATCCAGAATATACAAGGAATTATTACAACCAAACAATAAAAAGAGAAGTTAATTTTTTAAATGGGCAAAGGATTTGAATATCTTTAAGATATATATATTCAAATAGTCAATAAGCACATAAAAACATGTTCAACATCCTTAGCCGTTGGAGAAATGACCAAGAAAGAAGTACAAGAAACCACTGACCCATTAGAATGTCTAATTAAAAAAAAAAAAAAAAAAAGATGGACAGTAAAAATGTTAGGTTGTGGAGAAATTGCGACCTTCATATACAGCTGGTGGGAATGTGAAATGGTGCAGCCATTTGTATGATTTCACATAAAAACTGGTATTTGATTGTTAATAGCAGCACTGTCTCCACGATAGCAAAAAAATGGAAAGCACCCACATGTCCATCAAATGATGAATAGATCAATGAAATGTGGTCTATCCATAAAATTAAATATTATTCAACCACAGAAAGGAATGAAGTACTGATACATGCTACGTAAGGGATGAACCTTGAATGCATTATGATAAATGGAAGGAATCACACAGAGAAGGCCACATATTATATGATTCCATTTATATGAAGTGGCCAGAATAGGCAAATCCATAGAGATGAATTAATGTTTGCCAGGGGCTCGGACTAGGGAGGAATGGGGAGTGACTTCTAATGAACATGGGGCTTCCTTTTGGGGTGATGAAAGTATTTGAAATTAGGAAGTCATGATAGTTGCACAGTACTGTGAGTGTACTAAAACTACTGAATTGCATGCTGTGAAAAGGTGAATTGTATGACAGTGAAAAACTAAAAAAACAAAACCTTAATTGGAAGTTCTGTGAGTATGGACAGAACTTTGACTATGGTAACCACTGGGCTTCACGTTAGGGTGATGAGGTAGAAAGGTTGGGTAATTTGAATCTGGCTCCCAAAAGTTGTTATCTGTGGGTCTTTATTTGGGGCTTAGTTCATTTTTCCAGAAGTGGATTTATACTGCCCCAGAATTCTCAAGGCTAGCAGGAAAAGGAGACGGGGGTCTTCGGCATGTAACGCTGAGACTTGTGCTGCACCCACCTACCTGCATGCTACTTCATCAGCCTGCTGTGCCGAGAGTCCTGAATCTAAGTCTTCCTGAATCCGCCTCTTGAGATGCATCTCGTTTCTGAAGGAATAATGAAGAGGCAGTTACCAGGAAGCTGAAAGTTGAGAAGAGGATCTGGAGGTGCAAGTTTCATGCTATAAATACACTGAACTCCACTTAACTCTTCTAATTTTTATGGTTATGAGACAGGAATCTGCTTGCTTCTGTACTTTCTCACATGCTGACGAAAATGTTAGCATTCTCTGGTCTGCCAAATCTGTTATCACAATTCTCAGTTTATAAATTTGTACTATTATCTCCTCACCTCTTCTCTTTGGATTTAGAATTGATGGCCTTTGTAAAAAAAAAAAAAATCCCTTTACTCTCTGAGATGGGGAGAATGATGGTCTTCCAAAAAATTCTGTAGCCCAATCCTTCAAATCTGTGAATAAGTTGGTTTATATGGCAAAGGGAATTAAGAGTCCAAATCAGATGAATTTAAGATGGGAAGGTTATTGGATTATCAGGGTGTTCCAGTGTAATCACAAGGGTCCTTAAAACTGGAAAAGGAAGGCAAAAGCAAAAAGTTAGAGGGAACTATGCAGGAATAGTAAGAGATGCAATGTTGCCAGCTTTGAAGATACAGTGGAGGTGCCATGAGTCAAGGAATGTGGGTGTCCTCTAGACCCTCTAGAAGCTGGAGAGAGCAAGAAAAGGGATTATCCACTAGAGCCTGCAGGAAGGAATAAATTTGGGTTTAAGCCATTGAATTTGCATAATTTACTCCAACAGCAAGTAGTATGTCGTCATTACATTTAGTTTAGGAAAGTGTAGTGTTTAACCTTTGATGTTTGTTTGTTTTTAAAGATTTATTTATTTATTCATGAGAAACACGGATTGAGAGTGAGAGAGAGAGAGAGGTAGAGACACAGGCAGAGGGAGAAGCAGGCTCCATGCAGGGAGCTCGATCCCGGGTCCCCAGGATCACGCCTTGGGCCCAAGGCAGAGGCTCAACCATTGAGCCACCCTGGCGTCTCCGACCTTTGATGTTTAACTAGAAATCTCTCCCTCTGTATTTCACGTGCTGAAATCGATTGGCCATACCCTACATCCTCTGTGTGGCTTGCACACAGGCTTCAGCCTCTCTGTCCTATAATTTGTTTTTTTCTTTGCCATTAACGCGGGATTGACCTCATGTGCACCAAGGTAGACTGACCTGTAGTTTCAGTTCTGATGGGTTGGTTTCTGCACCATAGCAGTCATTAGATCTTTGGAATATTACACCTGACTATAAACCATGACAAACTTTTTTCTATCGTGGACTTGAACTTGGAATGCTCTTCAAAGAATGTTTTGCTTTTTCTTCATTCAATACCGCAGCCCCTGTCCCTTCTACACTTGGCATTTGCTAGACATTCAGGTCTGCAGTGTGAATTGCTGGGGAAATTAGGGAATTTCGAAGATCAGGGAATGCAACTAATTATTTTCTCACTGACTGTAAGCTTCCCTGTAAATCCTAAGAGAAATTTCCTAAAATAGACCTCCTTAAACTTGAAAATTTAGTACCCTTTCAGCAATTTTATGGTAGGATTCTCCTTTCTAAAATGACTTTAATGTGCTTCTATCTTATACCTGCACTGAAATTTTGATAGATTGGAATCAGCATGGTTTTTTAGCATGCCTGTCATATCTCTGGTGTTATGAATTTGTTTCATAAATAGGCAATTTGAAGCCTTCAAATAAATCAGAAACAATCATATTTTTATATGCTGAGCCCTTCTGCATTCTAAAGCTGAACCAAGATTCTAAAGCTTTCCAGGGTATCTCCTGGCCAAGAAAATCAAATATTTCAAGGACCAGATCATAGGTTCTAGTGCTCACATCTTATCCAAACTCTGGAGTTGCATCCTCGCATTTGATTCCACCTTGATCCTTGGCTGAGCTACAGCTAGACTTGGGATTTTAAGAAATCATTCTTGATTAGTCACCACACAGTACTCAAATTCACTCTTCTGACTTAGAAATCACAGTTTACAGATCCTCAAATATTATTTGATTCTGCAATAGTTTCCCTTGTTTTCTCTAACTGTCTCCTCATTTTTATCACAATACAAATTCTTTTGGAACTGAAGGAGCATGGACGCTGAAGCAGCTTTTGGAAAATGAACCATTCTTAGCATAAAATCTGTTAATCCAAATCCTGCTAATCCACCACATTGAATAAAATCCTACTAATAGAGTCACATTTTTAATTGGCTTACATGCAGAGAGAAGATTATATCTCAGAATTGTAGCTGGAATATTTAGATTGTATAGGGAAATTCAAGGAGGCCCAGAGATTCCTGAAAAGCATATTGAAATTTCTGAGAATTTTCTGCTCTCTTAAGAAAATCTGAGATGTGCATGTTGGCTCTAAACTGTGTCTGTCTTCCTTACCTCCTCTACTGCCGTGAATGCTGGTTGGGTAGGTAGCAGCCAATCTGTCAGCCTTGTCTATGACAGACGCACAGGGGGCCACTCTGTGATATTCTAGAGTCTCATCTGGAGCTTTTTAGATACACAGTTTTAAATATGTCAAGTCCAAGTTTCATGGAGAGGAGTTCAGCCATCTGCCTTAAAAGCTGTCTTGTGATTGTGATACATAGCGCGGAGACCCCTCCCCTTACAAGGGAGGAGGAGGAGGATACAGAAACTGATGCCTGTTTCCTAAGAGCCTGTTGGGAGCTGCCCACCAGACAGGACTTGCCCTATATCTCCATTACGACTTGGTTGCAATAGAGCATGCATTAAAACCTGTGTTCTTGCTTCTTTTATTTTTATTTATTTATTTATTTATTTATTTATTTATTTATTTATTTATTTTTTCTTGCTTCTTTTTTTTATTTTTAAAGTAAAATCACTTACATTTCTAATTCAAGTAGTTTGCTTCATCCAGCCTTTTTTTTTAAAAAATATTTATTTATTCATGAGAGACACAGAGAGAGAGGCAGAGACACAGGCAGAGGGAGAAGCAGGCTCCATGCAGGGATCCCAACGCGGGACTCGATCCCAGGACCCCAGGATCATGTCCAGCCTTTCTAAAATCTATTTTTGAATCAGTTTGAACTTGGATGATTTTGCCTATATTTTGTTTTCCAAATGACACTTCTCAATTTTATTCAGAAATGAGATGTCTGAGTGGATAGAGTTTTATTAGTGAGTGCTTACGAGTGCATTGTTGAGGGGAAGTTGAGAACTTTTTACTTCATCAAGCGGAACTTGTATATTTAATTATTAAGGGCTGGGGCTTTAGGATGATATTCTGGGCCGCATCCTGGGAAAAGTTCTGTGAATTTAGGAAAGTAATTTGACTTTTCTAAGTCTCAGTTTCCCCTTCTATGAAAAGAGAGATGTTTTATTTGCCTTTTCCCAGAAGTTGACTTTGAGATACAAGCTTAAGTGTATATACTTTATTTGTAAAGTAGAGAGAGAGAGAGAAAAAAAAAAGAATGAGTAAAGGTGAGAGAAGGAGGTAGTCAGAAAAATGTGTGTTCGGAGGCAGTGAACATGTGAACCTCAGGGCTGAATCCCACCGGGGGAATTTTGGGAGTCAGTGCAGTCACCTCATTGGGATGGGGATGGAGGGAAGTGGGGGAGAAATGCTAATTCTTGCTAGTCTCTGGAAGAAGGCTGCTCCGAGGGAGTTACTTGTCTGCCGGCCTACCTGCCTACTGCAGCTGGTATAGAGACAGCCCTTGGGTAAAGTTTGAAGAAAGGCGCTGGCTGGGAGTTGGAATTTGTGTGGTGTGCAATGAAGCCACAAAGGGAAAGCAATGTGGGTGGGACTGCGACAACCCTTATTTCATTGGGTTTCTGGGAAAATTGAATGAAGCAGGACATATTAAACACTTAAAACCTAATGAATAATGAAAGTTTCTGTCTCTCAACCTCTGACTGTTTCTAAGGCTTTATACATTCATTTTCTTAAATATCTAATGGCTGTTCCCTGACAGTCATTAACCCTAACTTAAATTTTTGGGCAACAATGTAGTGAAAGAATGTTCACTTAAAATATAAGTTTAAGAGTTAGAGTTAAGAGTTAAACAACAAAACTATTTCCATATTTATTATTCCCGGTGGCATATTAAAATGATAAGATAGGGACGCCTGGGTGTCTCTGTGGTTGAATGTCTGCGTTCGGCTCAGGTCGTGACCCCGGGAGTCCTGGGATCGAGTCCCACATCGGGCTCCCCACAGGGAGCCTGCTTCTCCCTCTGCCTGTGTCTCTGCCTCTCTCTGTGCGTCTGTCATGAATAAACAAATTAAGTCTTTTAAAAAATAAAATAAAATGAAATAAAGATGAGAGAGTTAAGAAAGTTACTATGTTGTTCCTCTTTTGTCTGCTTTCCAAGACCCGACTGTTCAAGAACATTAAAAGTAAAAAACGCTGTGCTCTTGCTACTATCATACAGCAAAGTCAATAAAGCAGCAAAAGAATAAGCTGTGTCTCATTCTGTCTCATATATCAGCAGAATTGCCCCCTGAGTTCATACATGCTGTTATTCAAGACAGTTGATGATCTATGGGTCTACAGAATACAGCTGGATTCCCAGGTTGCAGTTCAGTTTATGGTAAATGGTAGTTTGATTTGTATGGAGAGGTAGAATGATGGGAAAGGTATTGATTTAAAAAAAATACATCAGTGCACAACACTGTCTTAACTGTCCATCTTGGTCTATTGAGAATTTCAAAAAAACATTATTGAATCTGTTATTGCATGACAAAGCTCTTAAAGGAAAGAATAACATTCTTTCAGTCCATTGATAAGATATATAACTACCTGACGGCCAAGCCACTAGATAGATAGTGTGGATTTTATGGCACAGCCGTCTCCATTATTGGCACGCTTATATGCCCAAAATATGGAAGAACTTCACCTGGTCCATGTAGAAGATAAGTGAGGATTTTGACGGACCTTTAACTGCTATGATCATTGTAAGTTCTCTGTATCTAAGCAATGATAACGACCTTGAAAGCCTTCAGACCTGCTTCACCTTGTCCTAGGAGGAAGGTTTCCTAATGCACATGGGGAAACTAAATCTCTCTAGTCTTGGGGAGAAGTTTCACTCTTTCTGTCCCAATCTTCCTTACCTTCTCACTAGGCTTTTTCAAAAGAAGATCGGTGATAGTATTTGATACCTGTCAGGCATCAGTGGATACCACTCTATAGTTTCAGGAACAAATAAGAAGAGAATATAGAGAATTAGGCCCTTTGGTTCCAGCAATTCTTTCTGAGAAGTCGAATAAATGCATGGAAGTGGAGCTACCCAGGTGTCTGCTCCTCAGCCGTAGACAAATCCGTGTAACATTCTGGAAACAATCTCAACATGAAGGTAGATACCTACTGGTATAAAGTGTGGTTTAGGAGGCTTAAGGGATCTTTGTAAAGCTGGCAGACGTTATACGAAGTCACATAAATCCTGAATGGGATTAAGGTGTTTAAGAAAGGCCAGGAAAGTGTTCAGAGAATTATCTCCTGTGTCTCTAGGACGAGCACAGGGAAAGAAAAAAAAAATATCTCACTAACAAAGGTAACATGTACACATTTCATGATAATATAAGGAGGACACTTCTTGATGATATATCATTAAGCCAATGTTCTAAAGAGGATGCTGTTTTGCCATTTAAAACAGACCTGAATACGCAGTTTGTTTTTCTGAAAATAACTACCCACTAAGATCAGATTTGAACATCTGAGGACAGATCTCTCAAGCACTAACTTAGCCTCTGGGTAATGCCCCGCGCATTCTGTATTCACGCCCTCATCCACATTTCACCTAGAGCCTCCGTGGCTTCCCCTCCTCTCATTTACTTGGGTAGTGAAGGCGTCCAGTGCCCCACCGCCAGCTGATGGGTTAGAGGTCGGATGTACAAGGACTATCGGCAAACACAGTTGTGCTCTTTAATCTGAAGATGTTTAAACAGGGGAGTATACAGTCAAACTTGTTTCACAGCTATTTTGTGACCACGCAGACCGTGGATCATGGCTGAGGGTGAAAGGTTGTTGGAAGGGGCTACTGGGGTCCAGGGGTGAGATTAGCAGCTCAAATTTAGGTAATATAGGTAAAAATAGAGACACAAGGACAGATTTGGGTCTTATTTTTGTGTTATCAATGATATTGCTTCCATTTCTCTAGCGTAAACAGCAAATCATACATAATAGATGCTGAAATTTCCTTTTGTAGAGTCTTCAGAGGAAGAAGTAATAGGACACCACATTCATATCTTAGCGCTTCGTGAGTTATGCTGGGGATTAAAAAACATATTCCTGAGATCAATATATGTTATAGAACACCATATAAATATGTGATTATTGTTAACCTTGTGAATAGGTTTGGCCAATAATAATAATAAATGCAACTTATTGCTTTACGGTTTACAAAGTTACAAAGTGTTTTAGGATGTATTATCTCACCTGACATCCCCCCCTTTTTTTTTTAAATTTTATTTATTTATTCATGAGAGACACAGAGAGAGAGAGGCAGAGACACAGGCAGAGGGAGAAGCAGGCTCCATGCAAGGAGCCCGATGTGGGACTCGATCCCGGGACCCCAGGGTCATGCCCTGAGCTGAAGGCAGAGGCTCAACCACTGAGCCCCCCGGGTGCCCCCTGACATCCCCTTTGGTATGAATATGTCAGCTTCTTTCCCATGTGATGTGTTTGTTCAAGCTGTTCCTTTTGCTCAGAATGCCTTAACTGTACTTTTTGCTCTGGTGACTCTACTTATCATTCAAATAGATTAGTATTTATCTTTGAATGTCATTTTCTCATGACACCTTCCACTCTCCTCCACTCTCAGTTCCATCTTTTTCTATGCCCTACCATAATACAAAAAAATCCCGCCACTTTTTAAACCTTCAAAACACCTAAACCATTATTTGTAATTATGTATTTCTATGTGTGATGCTGTTGTTAATGGCGTTCTTCTCCGCTCCATAAGATCCATGAGGAGATTGTCTTGGTCTTCATAGCATCACCAGGCCGGACTACAGCGAGTAGCTCATGGTAAAAGGTGAATTCTTTTTTACAGAAAAATAAAGGAAAATGATAATTTTTAAAATTCCCCTTTGCATGCAGAGGATATGCTGAATTTCTTCCACTGTGTTTGACTGTAGTTACTCTCAAGGTTTTGTTAGCATCATTATATATTGTTAACATTGAATTGTATTATAATTTTTCTGGGTCCACTAGAGCATGAATCCCTTGAGAGAGTTTACTCACGTCACATGATTTTTGCACATCCAGGTTCAGAGGATGTGCTGACTGCATGAGTCACTGCGAGCTATATGGAGATTTTTCCAGTAACTCAAATGAGGAGTTATGATGACCTGAACTAGGGTAGTAAGTTTTGTGAACTGAGATAAAATAGAAGCAGATTTTATAGAAATAGAAGCAATAGGACTGGACAACTTACACTAATTATACGTAGCAAGTGAAAGAATTGAATAAGACATTTCAAACGCGGGGACTGAAGTTCTGGGAGGAAGATGTTACATTTTATTAGGTTGAACCATGTGAAATTCCTGTTTTTCTAAGGCAAAAGGAGTCAGTATTGTCAATTTCACTCGGCTTCACAGATTCATTCTTTTGTGTGTGTGTGATACTGAGTTTGAAATATTGGTAGTGTCTTCATTCATTCTGCACTCAAATGGAAAATTCTCCAGATTTTTTACACACTTAGATTTGGGCGAGATTGATCAGTTTGGTCATATAGTTATTGGAGTTTCAGGAGAAAGAAAGAGAAATCAAGAGAAAAATCTTGAAGAACATATTTACTGATGGACACAAATCATTTCTACATTTGTTCTGATTATTGGCAATGTATTAAATTTGCATGTATGCTTAAACAAACTTCTAATTTTTTTGCACGTGTCCTTTTTCTTACTTACCATAAATTTCTAGAAGAGGCATTCTTGGATTAAACAAAGCAGGAATTTAACATGTCTAAACACACTGACAGATTTCCCTTCAGAAAAGTCATCCTAATTTTTGTTCTTAAATACAGTTTTTTTTTTTCACAAGAAATAACATAGACTAATAGAAAGCATGTAAGCTGTAGAAAGAACATAAACTGATATGTTATATTCCTTTAAAAAAATTCTTTAAAATAATGGTTCCCAAACTTTTTGACATCAAGAATTCCTTACACTGTTAATAATTACTAAGAATCCCAAAGAACTCTTTTACATTAAAATCCATCATCTCCCTTGCATTTTCAGTCATTTACCTTTATATTGTAGGTGTGTACATTTGGAAAATAGTAGTGCATTGAATTATGAAGATCTTATAGAGGATATATTCCATCATATAACATCAAATAATGTTGTTCATTCACATCACTGCAGATCTCATCAGAAAGTCCGTAAGTATTGTGACATTGTCAAGTTCATTGTAGAAGGTACAAGTTTCCCAAAATTTTAGTTTTCACCTGAAAACTCCAATTTTATCATTGGCAATAAATAGTTGTTTTCTTTGGAGGGTAAAATGCCTGCCAGATACCTGAATATGAATAACCATATTTTGTGTGTCATTGTTTCTAGTAAAAACTTTGTCTCATTAAACAAGCAGATAAGAAGGTCATAAAAAGTCTGAAACAAAGAGAAAAATACTGATAATATTTAGGTTTGACAAAGATATGAAGAAGAATGCACATTCTCAAATCAATAAAGCAAATAAAAATTAGTACCATTTCATATCTTCAAATTTAATTTTGCAAATAGAAATTAGAATAATCCCCAGAAAAAAAATTGGCAGTATCTTCCATTTCTGGGGATTTATCTCAAGAAAGATACTGGATGAGTGTTTAAAGATTATGTATATGTGTGTGTGTGTGGGGGGGTATGTGTGTGTGTGTGTGTGTGTGTACTTAACTAAAATAGACATTTATAATAGTAAAAAACTGAGAACGACAATAATACATATGGATTTGGTTATAGGAAGTTCGGTGTAGTCACACAATGGAATTCTACACGGCCATCAAAGATTATGATGTAAATGTTTACCATTGTCAGGGATGGTCCAAGATGCATTAGATAATTAAAAAAAAAAACATGCTACAAGAAGCACAGAAATAGTATGATTATCTTAAAAAATAATACATATGTATAAATGCATAAACAAAAAATTTGTAAGCACGTTAACAGAATGTATTTACATGAAGTGAAATTATAGGTGATTTTGAATGTCACTTACTTTAAGGCAGTGCTTCTCAATGACATTTGTGTGGTGAAGAAGCAGTACTTGTTTTTTTCCTCAGGGGTCATTTGTCAATACTGGAGACATTCTTGGCTGTCACAATTGGGAAAGTACTACTGGCATCAAGTAGGTGGAAGACAGGGACGCTGCTAATTATCCAGCCCAAAATGTCAGTAGTGCCAAGGTTTTAAGGTCATTTCAAGCTCATTTGATTTCATAAATATATATTGAGCTACTGTCATGTGGAAAGCACTGGCTCTCCAGCAGTAAACAAAACAGATATGGTTGCTTTCCATAAAGAATAATGATATTTCTAACATCTGAATTTTATATAATTATTCTTTCATAAATTAGTAAAAATCATAAAGTTGTATTAATTAAAGAGAAGAGGGAGTGAGTCTTAAAAATAATCGCTGTCTTTGATCTTTTAATCTTACCTGTAGGAATTTTTTAAGGAAATAATAAGACATTTCCACAAAGATTTATGTACAATATTGTTTAACAGATTATTATTTATCTGGAAAAGAATGTCCAAAAAGGAAAGTTAAAAAAAAAACAAACAACTTTCAGTAGATGGATTACTAAATTTACATTTTTTAAAAATACTATTATGATAAATGTACATGTATAGAGTTAAATGAAAAAAGCAAAGCACAAATCTCTAAGTGCCGCATGATCCTCATTTTTAAAAACACATGTAGGGGAAAGACTAGCAGGAAATATGCCAAAATGAGTTATGAGTGGCTCTCTCTATGGTGTCGTATTATAAGCAATTTTAATTTTTTCTTTACAGTTTAAGCACTCTCTAAATCATCTAAAATGAACATATATAATTTTTATTATTAGGGAAAAAAGCCATATCATATGGATTACTACATGCAGTGCCCTACATGAGTATAGACCAAAAAGGAAAAGCCATTTTTCTACCCTTGAGGAGCTTATACTTAAAGGTAGACAGAGTCATACATCTGTGGAAAGTTTATAATTAATGATAATAATTAATGATAATAAATACAACAGTAAGAAAAGAAGCAAGAATGCAATAGACTTCTTTTGATTACCTGGCGCCCTGGCACTGCCCTGGGCGCATCACCAACGTCAGCGCAGCTCACCTGCCAGTGGTCCCTGAGGCTGGGGCTGACCTCCCTGTCTTAGTGAGGAAACTGCAGCTGGCCGAGATCGGGTCTCTGGCCTCAGGTCAACCACAGGTAGGAAGAAGTAGGTGAGGATTCAACCCCAGTCCTGACTCATTTTTATGAGAAATGATGGTTTCCACCTGTCAGGGAAGCAAGGAAGGGATGACCATCATCACTTAACAGAAGCCTTTCAAAGGAAGCTGTGAAAATAGATGCATTTTTCTCAAGAGACTTAGGAATCATCACCAACCAGAAAAGCTGAAAAACATTTTTTAATTCTTCAAGGATTAGTTCAGTGCATGTCTCATATGCTCAGCGGGTTAGGAGTACAGGTTCTTTGGTTTCTGATGTTTGATTGTTTTGGACGACGGAACATGAAGCTCTGCATACTCATCAACTGCTTCTGCAGAAGCGGGGCTCTGAGCCCCCCAGGGGAAGCTGAAGCCTGCTGTGTGATAGATGTATGTAGGCCCTACTCCTTTCTAGGCCATTCTTCTTATCTACGAGTGATATCACTTGGCGGAAAGTCAGAAGAGGAATGTTTTAGTCAATCCTGCTTTCACCTGTGACAGATCTCTGCTTGCAGAGGAGTGCAGTCCCCTGTCCTTCCCATTCTCTGTCTATACTACGGGGTCTTGGGCTCCATTTCCTCTGACACAGGAGAAGAATTTACTCAAAATAATGGTTCTCATTTAGATAAGGGCTTTAGATCTATCACTGTGCCCAGACAGCACAACCAGAACTAATTCTCTCTCTCTATTAAACAAATAAAACATCACCCTGTGTCTGAAAAATATCTGCCAGTAGTTCAAGATTTATTAGTGTGTTCAAGCCCCCATTACAAGAAACCTAAAATTTCTTCTGTTGTTTAACTCAGAACTTTTACCATGCAAAAGAGTTTGTGAGTAGAGAAAAAGCAAAAAAAAAAAAAAAAAAAAAAAAATATATATATATATATATATATATATATATATATATATATATGGGATGTGTTTTATTTAAGAAAAAGGGCATTAAAATATTTTGTTTCACTTTTATACATTAAAATGTAAGTTTATGATCCTTAGTCTTCTCATTTGAGGGACTATTTTCTTTATTTCTCTCTTAATGTAATGTTAAATGACTTGGGGAATAGAGAGTTTCTACACTATCAATAAAACTGGAATCTCATTTGGAATTTTGCCAGTATATCTAGTGTCCTGAAATAAAAAATAAATTTGTTTTCTCATTTCACAAAGTTATTAATTATGACCGTTATCTGAGTGTGTACCTTAATCTCTGAAAAATAGTATTATTTCCCTCACTTTATAAATGAAGACACAGAAGCTCAAAGAAGTTTCAATAAATTAGTCTTGGTCATATAGTGGTAATTGCAAATTCCATGCTCTTTCCCATATACCATGTTCACTTTTATGTCAAATATCATTCTTGAAGCACATGAAAATATGTTCAACATCACTATGTCATCATGGAAATGCAAATTAAAACCACAATGAGATACCCCTTTATTCCCATTAGGATGGCTATTATGAAAACAAAACACAAAACAGAACAAAACCAAACCCCAGAAAAACAAAACAAAACAAGCCAGAAAATAACAAGTTTGGTAAAAATGTGGAAAAGTTCAGACTCTTATGCATTGCTGGTTGGAAGCAAAATGGTAGCAGTTGCTATGAAAAACAGTACGGTGCCTCCTCAAAAAGTTAAACATAGAATTCCCTCGTGATCCAGCTCTTCTGGGAATATACCCCCAAAAATGGAAAGTAAGGACTCAAGCAGAGACTTGTTCATGGATGTTCAGAGCAGCATGATTCACACTAGCCAAAAGGTGGAAACAGCCTAAATGTCCATCAACCAATAGCTGGATAAACAAAATGTACTATATATGTACAGTGGAAGATCATTCAACCTGAGAAATAAGTGAAATTCTGATACATGCTACACCCTGGATGGACATTGGAGGCACAGTAATAAGCAAAATAAGCCAGCCCCAAAATAATAAATATCATATATTCCAATTATATGAAGTACCTGGAAAAGGCAAATTCATAGAGACAGAAAGTATGATAGAGGATACCAGGGATTGGAGGAGAGGAAAATAGACAATAATTGTTTAAGGGGTACAGAGTTTCTCTTTGGGATAAAGAAAAAGTTCTAGAAATTGTGATGGGTTGCCCAATATTGTGAATGTACTTAATGCCACTGAATTGTACAAATAGTTGAAATGGTTAGGTATTATGCTATGTATATTTTACCACAATAAAACATATAATTGTTGAAAAATGACAAAATTAGAGTTTACAAAGCCATCTTTCTGCTATATGTTAGAAATTGAGCTTCAGTTTTTTTTACGTGACAATATTCGCATTTAAAATATCAGACCAAGCTGTCAGAGACACTGAAGACTCTATGGGATAAGAGGAAACTGGCCAAGAAAGAGAAGGTAAACACATCATTATAACTTAACATCTCTAGTTGCACACATCTCCCAAATTTGAAAGATTTTAGAATTCACGACAGTAGAAATTAGCTTAGTTGAAGGAAGTTGGGCGAAACCTCATTCAGAATACAGACTTTAAGTCTATGAAAATCAGGTGAAAGAACTGGGTATGGGTATGGATTGAAAGCCCTGGATTATCTAGTGTTTCTAAAGGACTAAGCAGGCCAGTTTGAGGTTCAGGTGCTCACCCTGTATGATGTGGCTCTCGTGTTTCCTGCCTGGCCCCAGCTGTCCCGTGATTATATCACTATCCTGAATCGTCAGCCTTCCTCTTCTGAAATGGTGAATGGATTTCCTTGATTACGTAGTTTAATTGAAACAATAAAGATTTTTTAAAAAAGATTTTACTTATTTATTCATGAGAGATACAGAAAGAGAGACAGAGACACAGGCAGAGGAGAAGCAGGCCCCCTTCAGGGAGCCCGACGCGGGACTCGATATCAGGACCCCGGGGTCATGACCTGGGCTGAAGTGCTCAACCACTGAGCCACCCAGGGATCCCCAAAACAAGAAAGTTTTAAATTCAATTCAATTATGATAAAGGATATTAACCAAGATCATTTTTACTTTGAGTTCAAAGTCTGGAATACAGTTGTAAATTATTGAGGCAGTTCTATATAGTTGGTATCTAAAGAATTTATAATGTTTCAAAGAATTTGGTAAGTGAAGGAGTCTCCGTATAGATGAAAACACCATGGATTTTGGAATTGTGTTTTTCAGTTAAAACTATACCTGAGAATTTGAGTAAGTTTGTAAAAATACAAGATTCGGCAATGCATTCTATTTAAAATCATACTTAATTATATCTACAAGCCTGTTTTCAACCTATAGGCAGGGCTTTTTCTGTTAAGGTTTTGATTTTGAGTTGTTGGGAAGTTTTTTTAAGTATTTTAAAAATGAAATATATTACATTTCCAAGTATAGCCTAAAATATTCTTAGGAAATATAATTTACTAAATTTGTCAACGGGATGAATTATTTAAAGTAATTTAGTTTATTCAACTTGAATTAATTGGATATTCATCAAGGAAAAGTGGAAAATAATTGCTCGTTGCTTATTAGTTTTATAAACAGTAGAATAAGATTTGTTAGTTAAAAGCATAAGAGATCTAATTTCCTTTATAATTACAATTTTAATAAAAGTTATATTAATTTAAAAACTAAGTAATTGGGCATAGTTTCTGCCATGAACAAAGATCCCTTTAAGACACTTAGTAACTCACACTGATGATCTCGGTATGCAAATTACACCAAAACAAGGGTTCTTAGCTCCACTGGACACACTTTTGGATTGGGATCAAGGAAATTGATAGTCATAAAATTACTAAAGTGTAGAAATTATTTACACCAAAGAACAGAGTAGATTCCGTGTATCCCTATAAGAATATCAACCTTTTCCTTGCTTTACTGCATGCTCTCTCCAGGGGGAGTGCGACAATGCCCAGGAGCATCTCTGGAAGGCGGTGCAATGGCGAGGAGCTAGAAGACAGACTAGCAGAGTAAAACCAGGAGTCCACCGGGTTCTACCATCCTCTTTGGGTTAAGTACTAAGCGCCATTGCTCGCCGGCCACACTTGCATGAATATTCCTGTCTCTGCCCATAGAGGTTCCAGGGAATATGTGATATGTGAAAAATTCTGATAAAACCCTTGATGATTCCAGTTGTGTAATACTGAATAGACATCAGTTGAGTACAAATTTTTTGTACCTTTGAAGATTGATTCTTCAAGAAACTGTTTCTTAAGGGTGAAATAAAAAGAAAGCACAGACTAGGCCTCGTATAGAACTTCTAAGCATAACATGCTGGTAAGTATTAAACAACCAGGTATCGGGTGGCAGGGGGCAGGGGGGACCCAAACTCTGAAATGTAGCCTTTGCCAATTTCTCTGCTGTAGATATGTCATCGTGCTGATGTCAAGCTTGCAACATCTGCTCAGGTGTGAGCCTACTCCAGCACATCACTACTGCGACACTTCTATTTCTGCTCCTTAATTTGGCAGCTGATTATGACTGGGAAATTTTTAAAAAAATTTTTTGAAGATTTTATTTATTTATTTGACACAGAGAGCAGAAGCAGGGGGAGTGGCAGGCAGAGGGGGAGAAGCAGGATCCCTGCCAAGCAGCGGGCCCAATGTGACTCCGTCCCAGGACTCTGGGATCATGACCTGAGCCAAGAGCAGATGCTTAACTGACTGAGCCACCCAGGCTACCAGGAAATTAAAAAAAAAAAAAAAAAAGATGGATAGATAGATAGATATTTAGATAGATAGATAATAGAGTTGCTGTGTGCCAATGTTTGAGTGTTTGAATTTTTTAGATATCATGCTGACTCTCCTACTTCATGGCTCATGACCACGCGTCCCAAATGGACTGTAAATCTGCCAGGAGATCTTACACGTATTCCCCTTGTGTTCACGCTTCCACTGTTCTACATAACTCTTGTACCTACTCTTTTCTCCTCAAACTGCAGACAATCCCTGGCCCATTTTCACTCTTGGCTGGTGGCTCTTCTCTGTTTTACCAAGAAACAGAAAGCTATCATGACGCGGGAGAGCTCGGTTCTCGTCTCACGGAGTCGAAGAATGAATCTTGCGGACACAGGAGAGTGAGTGTAGGGATAGAAGTTTATTAAATAAAGATACAGAGAGAGCTCTCGGGGTGAGAGGGGTCCCCCCGGGGTTGCCACTGAGGGCTTGTAGGGTTGGCCTTTTATTGAAAGCCAACCAGGGAACCTAAATCCTTTTGACATTATCTATGGACGTCACCATTATCTATGGACATCACCGTTGGGTAAGGACTGTTAATAACATCTTTCATGGCTTACTTCTTCTTTGGGGTCGGTTATTCTTCGGTGGTCATAAAAAAGACACCTTCCCCACCCACACCTAGGGCAGGGTGGTGTGGTTGGTTCTCTTATCTCTGGTTTCCTTACCCTCAGCATTTTTGGGATTTTTGTGAGCCTGCTTCTGTGGCCCCCTACCCAGCCCTGCCCAGCCCCATTGTCCCTAACTCAATCACTTAAGAAGCCCTACAGACTTCCTTTACTTCTGGACACACCTCCAACTACCTATGCTCCTTCTTGCACCTCCCTATCTACTCCCATCTACAGACGGTGTCTCCATGTGTGGGTCAGAGTCCATCCTTACTCAAGCCTCACCCCTGCCATTCTCCCCACTGTCCTCTGACAGGTCAGTGTTTTGCTTTCTACTAGATCAGTCAGGGGTGAAGTGTCACAATTAGCATCCTGGAGTTAGATCTGGTCTGGGCCCCGCCTCCTTCATCAGCTGCTGCACCATTTTGCTGCCCCCTTTTCAGCAGAATTACTCTTGAAAGAGTGGTGTGTTCCCATGTCAGGAGCTTCTCCCCTGCCTTCCCCCCAGGCCCACTCCAGTCTGGCTTTCCCCGTAATCCCCGCTCCCCCTGCCGTGCCCACCCACACTGCTCAGGCTCTAACCATTTCACTGTGCTGGGGCTTAGGCTGGAAAGCACCAGGATCAACACCTCCACCTCAGGGCTCTTTCCAGATCCTTGGGAAAGTCACATTCAACGTGAGAGCAAAGTGAGCAACATGGGGAATGAACAGCATCCACACCCTCCCCAACGGCATTGACTAATTCTTGGGAAAATAACTCTTTGAGGAACCTCCACACTGTTTTCCAGAGTTAAAAATAGAGCTGCCCTACACCCAGCAATTGCACTGTTGGGGATTTACCCCAAAGATACAGATGCAGGGAAATGCTGGGACACCCGCACTCCGATGTTTCTAGCAGCAATGTCTGCAGAAGCCACACTATGGAAGGAGCCTCGGTGTCCATGGACAGATGATGGATAGAGAAGCTGTGGCCTCTGTATACACTGGAATATTCCTCAGCCGTTAGAAACGACAAATACCCACCATGTGCTTCGACGTGGATGGAACTGGAGGGTTTTATGCTGAGTGAAGTAAGTCAGTCGGAGAAGGACACACATTATATGGTCTCATTCATTTGGGGAATATAAAAAATAGTGAAAGGGAATAAAGGGGAAAGGAGAAAAAAGGAGTGGGAAATATCAGAAAGGGGGACAGAACATGAGAGACTCCTAACTCTGGGAAACGAACAAGGGGTGGTGGAAGGGGAGGTGGGTGGGGGGTGGGGGTGACTGGGTGACGGGCACTGAGGGGGGCACTTGGTGGAATGAGCACTGGGTGTTATGCTCTATGTTGGCAAATTGAACACCAATAAAAATAAATTAAAAAAAAAAAAAGAAAAGAAAATACCACGGCTTTCTTGCCCTTTTGATGAGAGAGCAGAAGGCTAGCAAACCCCTTTGCCCCACACTCCTGGGCGGGACGTGTGTGACATTCCTCAGGGGCCTTCCCAACCGTCTTAATGTGAATGCCTTGCCAAGGGGAGTGGTGGGGGAGCAACCTCAACTGGACAATGGCAAAGCCTCTCATACCTTGGAGGTCCTCTTTAGCATATGAATATCTTTTTGAGACCTCCCTTCTCCTTACTGCCCCCAGCCCCCAAGTGTATAATCAGCCACCCCTCAGGAGCCTGGGGCAGCAGCTCCCCCTGCTTTCATGAAACCACCATTTTGCACAAAAGACATCTCAAGAATTCTTTCTTGGTCGTTGGCTCCAGATCTCACCCCACCAAACCTCACCTCTGTTCCAAAAGGACATCACTTTGGCTAACCCTGACCTGTGTTTTACACTCTTCCAGAGTTTTCTTGTGAGGTTGAGCTCCACTTGTCACCTGTGGCCGAATGACACGCCTATGGCTTAACACGCCTACCGACTGCCTTCGCCTCTCTTCCTTCTGTCATTCCCCGCTCCACGGTTGGCCTTCTCCGTACCCCTCAAATAAAGCCCTTCTCTCAAGTTCGTGGTTAGGGTCTGCTTCTGAGGAACCCTAACTAACACTGGTTTCTTCTTGTTGGGCCAGGCAGCAGGATCAGACATAGTGGCTCACTCCCTTCTCCTAAGATCATTTTCTGCTCTTGACTCCGGCTCGACACACCTTTAGACTTTTCTCCTAAGTCACTAGTCACTGTTTCTTTCCTTGGTTCTGTTCCTTCCCCCCAGCTTCTGCATGTGGAGTGAGGCTGCCTTGATCCTCTTCCTTTCTCCATCAGTGGCTCTCAGGGCTCTATATACAGCCCCGTGCCAATGACTGGCAAAGTCCTGTCTTCGGCCCAGATGTCTCTTCTGATCGTCATACTCATAGATACACACAACTGAGTGCTCAACATCTCCACTTTGAGGTTCAGTAGTCACCTGAAGATGAAGATGTCCAAACTGAACTCCTGGGGCAACAGGTGGCTCCACGGTTGAGCATCTGCCTTGGCCCAGGGCGTGATCTTGGAGTCCCGGGATCGAGTCCCATGTCGGGCTCCCTGCATGGAGCCTGCTTCTCCCTCTGCCTGGGTCTCTGCCTCTCCCCGTGTCTCTCATGACTAATTAATAAAATCTTAAAAAAAAAAAAGACTCCTCTCCCCCTCCTCCGCACTTGCTCCAGTGACAGCATTCGCCATCTCCTGTACAGCAATACCTTCCAGGTATCCAGGCCCAAAGTCTTAGCGTAATTCTTGACTCTTGTATTTTTCTCAGCAAGCCTTGGCTGCAGCTTAAAAATATATCGAGAATTTCAACATTTCTTACCACTTCCACGGCTCTCATCCTGATTCAAACCGCTGTAATGTCTCACCTGAATCCCCTCAGTAGCCTCTCACCAGTCTCCCAGCTTCTATTCTTGCCACAGGTCAGCTTGTTCTCAACATGGAAACTGGAGGTATATTTTTAAAACCCGTATATGATCATTCCCTCAACTACTCAAAACTAGGCAAAGGCTCTCCTATGTCACAAAGAGTAAAAGCTCAGGACTCCCCCCCTGCATTTCTTACCCATCTCCTATTACCTTTCCCTCTTCCTCCCCATCCCCCCATCCCTCACTCCTCTCCAGAGACTCTGCTTGCTGACTGCTTTTTGCATACAATTGGCTTATTCTTGCCTTGATGCCTGTGTTTAGCTGCTTTTTTCATGTCTTAAATAATTTCCTAGGGGAGTCCAAAAATCTCCCACCGGTATATTTTTAGACTTTTCCCCGAATCTTACCTCCTCTGAGATGAGGCCAGTGTTAAGGCTGCAGGGTGCCTTCTCCCATCCCCACACTTTCAGTTCCCCTTACACTGCACTACTTTTTCTTTATAAGATTTATCATTTTGCAACATACAATTTTATTGTGTATTAAGTTTACTGTTTATTATCGGTCTCATCCTGTATGCTGTTAAAAAGAAAACCACGGGCCCCAAATGGAATCACTGTGTTAAGGCCCCACATGAGCAACCCAAAACTTAGTACTTCATCTAACTTCGGTTCCACACCCCCAAGAATGTTACTTTCAGCCAGTCAAGGTGGAATTTTCTAGTCAGCACTAGAAAACTTACTGATAGATGCCTTCTGTTCTCCTAGGATGGCAACCTTGCCTAAAACCATAACTCTTTCCCAATATTTCCTTTTTTCTGCTTCACCTCAGCCTTTAAGAACTTTTCCTTTTCTGCAGCTGGAAGGAGCTCCTTTCTATTTTGCTACATGGGATGCCGCCCAATTCATGGATCATTTAATGTAGCCAATTAGAACTTCAAATTTACTCATTTGAAATTTTTATTATTTAACAATATCTGGGTCCCTTCCCCTCCAAATGTCAGGCCTGTGGGAACCGGATTCTTTGACTATTTTGTTTAGTCGTATATCCCAAGTGTTGAATGAATACATCAATGAATCTCTTAAAAAGAAAAAATTGATTAATTTAGCAAAATTGTTCCAGTGTCTCAGGGTATTTAGCTTTATTTATTCTTTCAGGGTTTCATTTAACATTACAATAATAAGAAATACTTTTGCTGTCTCCTCAGCACAAATTCAAAACTGCAACCACCAAAAAAATGTATTTGCTGATGTTGGACTATCAACCCCTCTCAGAAATAAATTTTATACTTTCAGGGTAAAGTTATGTATATCCCTATGTGTGTGTGTGTGTGTGTAAAGGGGGTGTGATTTTTACCACTCGATAAGTTTTCAGCACTTTCTGAAGATATTTTAATTGTCATAACTTGGGGAGAATTGCTGTTGGCACATAGTGGGTAGATTCCAGGGATACCGGTATCCTACGATGCACAAGACAGCCCTCAGAACAAAGAATTATCTAGTCCAAAATGTCAATAGTATTGAGTTTGAAAAAACATGGATTAACCTAAAAATTCTCATAAGAGGCCACTGATTCAACTACTTTGTTCAACACATATTTACTGAAGGCCTGTTTCTGCTGGGATGTGTCAATGACCAAAACATTCTTGTCTACATAGAGCTTATATTCTGTCAATAGTTGGAGATAACAAAAGAGGGAGCCACTCATGTAGTTCCTACTATGTGCCATAGAAACCAACTCATTTGAACCTCAAACCAGTCCTAGAGAAGAAGGAGTTATTATCCTCATCTTAAAGACACGTGAAGTAAACACGAATAGACCGACATGACCAAGTTCACACAGACAATAAGTAGCAGAGAAAGGAATTGACTTGAAGCTATTTGGCTCCAGTCTGTGCTCTTGATCACTACATTATAAGCTTCAAATACTATTATCTATTAAATAAATAGATTTAACATTTTTAATTGATTTGTTGCAATTTTCCCAGTGCTTCAGATTCCAGAAAGTTTTAGTATGACTCCAGATGTCTCAGGAATTTCTGCTAAATACATTAAACATCCAGTAAGTATCTATCAGTATAGCGCAAAAAGTCATTAGAGGGATCAAATGGGAATATAAAGAAGATATTCATCATCATTTCAGGTAAGCCAGTGAAAATTCATTAAGCAGAAATGTCCAATAAGTGATTCTAATAATATCACACGTAAGCACTGGGAAGGTTGCTTGGAGAAGAACAACCATATTTGATCAATCCATAAAACATAGGTTATTGTGATTATTGTAGAACACACAAAATTCCAGTTTCACTTCTTGTGGAATTTAAGGATGATAATGGTCATTATAATCATGAACTATGTTAGAACTTGAAGTTCATTGGCTCTACTTCCCTCACTTGATATACATCAGTAGAAAGAAATGTAAAGAGATTCACCAATTTTTCAAAATGGAACAACTAAAAATTGGCAGAGCCATGACAATCTAGTACCATAAATTCATAGTTCAGGTATTTTTCAATTACCATTTCAAGGAATTAAAAGCTCTTTGGGGGGGATCCTTGGGTGGCTCAGTGGTTTATTGCCTGCCTTTGGCTCAGGGCGCGATCCTGGAGTCCCGGGATCGAGTCCCATGTTGCGCTCCCTGAATAGAGCCTGCTTCTCCTTCTGCCTGTGTCTCTGCCTCTCTCTGTATCTCTCATGAATAAATAAAATATTTTAAAAAAATAAAAAAATAAAAGCTCTTTGGGGAAATATACAAAGTGTATCTATTCAACTTTATATAAAACCCATTATGATAGTTTATACACCACACTATATCTGCTTGGCAGATAGTAAGTATTTAATATATGTTTTCTAAAGGTATGATAATTTGAGGGAAAATGATTATGTTAAATTATGTGGTAAAAATCTAAATGCTTTTGAAAGTTGGAGAATATAAAAACAAATGAGAGTTGAAATGTTGCAGAAAGACTTCACAAAAGTGGGACTCCAGCTCTATAATTAAAAGAATTTTGCTCAATATAAAAAAAATTCTAAATTTGCAGTATTCAGAAAATGCAAAAGTATTCTTGCCAGAGAAATCAGAGTAGCATTCAATGAAACAGAAAAAAAGGCATAGAAAATAGTCAAGTGTATATTAGAATATAGTGTATAGTAAAATAGGCATTTTATATGAGTGTGAAAAATTATTTAATGAATGGTTGCAAGGTCATTTGACTGATTCTTTATTAGAAAAAAATGTATTCCAACCACAAATAATAACAACAACAAAAACAAAAGAAATAGAAACAAAAAACAATGTTCACCAGAATTATTGTGGTGATCATTTTGCATTACATACAAATATTGAATCATTATGTTTACACCTAAAACTAATATAATGTCAGTTACATCTAAATAAAAAAGATTGCCTGAGCAATAAATTATCTAATGCAAAAACCCAAATCTATATGTTGAAGATTAATATTTAAAGAATAATATATCCTTTTCAAAATCTGGAATAAATAAAATATCACAAAATCTTGAGAATAAAAATGGCTTTTATAAATATGCCAGCAAAGACAGAATTCATAGTTAAAATTAATTACATAATTTATGATATAAATTAAGAGAACATTAAGTCAAAAAAAGTCATAAATTTAAATCATGATCTAAAAGTCATACTATATGTAAGAAATAAAGAAAAATATCTCTAATGTAAAAAGAGCTCTTTCAAATAAATGAAAAAGGTGAACATAGGCAACATAAAATAATAAAATTCCATCTTACATAGTATAGAAATTTTTTTTACATATATTATGTCAATCAGCTCCTGATACCAAATTACATAATCCAGCAGGGGAGATGTTAATTACAGAGATACAACTAGGACAAAACTTCCATATGACATAAGGGATTACTTTGTAATTGAAGTTTTAAAGATTATATTACTCAGGTGATTCATTAATATACTTTTTCCTCTTCTATTTGATCACAAATATAAAATTTTATATTAAGATTGCGTTTAGCTGTGTCTTACAGAAATCCCCAAATAAGACTGAAACAAGATAGAGATTTATTTTACTTTTACACATGTAGAAGTGCCGAGAACCTTGGGTTCCTAGGGATGTGATCAGGATTTTACAGCAGCATCAGGATCCAGACTAGTCTACCTTGCTGTTTCATCATTGCTTACCTCACAGTCCAAGATGGTAACTGATCTTTAGCTGTTGCAGTCACCTTCCAGCCAGCAGCAAGGAGGAGGAGGAATAAAGGAAGGTATGCCCTCTTCCTTCATTAACTCTTTCCAGAAGCTGGATAGAACTCGAGCACACATGGCAAAAAACAGTCATGAGGGAAGCTGGCAAATGTAGCACCTATTTCATTTGGCCTTGTGTCCAGCCAAAAATCCAGAAATTCTACTATGAAAAAAAAAAGAAAACATGTGTAAGGAGACCCACCAGTCTCCACTTCTGACTTAGTTCATTAAAACCCATCTGTTAGAAAATCCATATTTTTCCAAGTGTTTATTTTTTTTAAACAAAGAACTAGAGAATTAATATGCCAATGCTGCCTCACCCCAGAAGGTGAAATACAAATCAGAGAGGTATTAAGTACCAGAATTTCAATCTCTTCTTCTCTCACTCCTCTCTATCATTTATCTCTCTATCATCTACCAATCTATCTTGACCTCTGTTAAAATTTGTATTGATAACCCTTACTTATGCAAATAGAAATCCACTTTAGTTAAAGCCTCTAGATTTGAAGTAGTCACTTCAGTGATACTAGAATTTACTTTGAAATGCCTGAAAAAAACAAGGCTGATTGGTGATTGCATAGAGGGATGGAAGCAGATGGGAAAATCTAATAAAACAAATATAACAATATGTAAATGATAGAAACTAGGTGGTGGTCATATGGGTATTAATGTTAGAAGACTTTCCTCTTTGCTCTTTTTGAAAATTTTTCTTAAAAAAATGTTGAAATACAAAGTCAAAATGTCTTGTGACCATAAGAAATCAGTGACAACACAGTGAGAAAAATCCCTAAGTATATAAAGCATAATATTTCTAAATTACCTATAGTCAAAGAAGAAACCACATAATTAAAACATTTTGAAGCTAAATAATAATAAAATATATTATACTTTGTGAGATATGGGTAAATCAGTTCTTGGAGGAAAATGTATCACTTTAAATGCAATTTATAAAAAAACCCACAAAAAAAAAAAGGCTTAAAATTATGGATGTAATCTACCAACCCAAGAAGATGGGGGGAAAACAAATTTTAAACCCTAGAAGGTAAGAAAAAGAAAATAACAAGATAAGAACAGAAGTCGGGATCCCTGGGTGGCGCAGCGGTTTGGCGCCTGCCTTTGGCCCAGGGCGTGATCCTGGAGACTCGGGATCGAATCCCACGTCGGGCTCCCGGTGCTTGGAGCCTGCTTCTCCCTCTGCCTGTGTCTCTGCCTCTCTCTCTCTCTCCGTGTGACTATCATGAATAAATAAATTTAAAAAGAAAAAAATTAAAAAAAAAAGAACAGAAGTCAATGAAATATGAATCAGTTGAAGAATAAAGTGGACAGCACAGCTAACAATTTGTTCTTTGAAATTCATAAACCCTAACAAGACTGAAAGGAGAGAAAAAACACAGTTTACCAAAAATGTTTTGGAGATGTTTCAAACCATCTCTAAGAATAGAGTTAATTCTATAAATTGCATGACATTTCAAGGGTGATAAGAAAATATAAACAACTTTATGCAACAATTTTGACACATTCCCAGAAAAATACATAATTCCAAATCTGATATAATAAGACCGAAAAATGTAAATCTACTAAAAATATATTTACTAAATAAATTGAAATTAAAACCTTCTTAAAAAGAGGACTTCAGGTCCACCATACACTTAAGAAATAATATCAATTGTATACAGCTCAGTGGAGGAAAAATACTTCCAAATTCTTTTTGGGGGGCAGATATATCACCTTAATACAAAAGCAGACAAGAAAAGCAAATTAAAGCTAAATGTCTCTCACAAACATAGGCATAAAAAAAACCTGAACAAAATATTAGCTAATATAATTCACTAACTTCTTATAAAAAAAGATAGTGTATTATGGATTAGGCGAATTTATCTAAAAAATGCATGATTGTCTATAACATTTAAAAACTAATAAGTGTAGTTTGCCACCACATTAACTGGATAAAGGAGAAAAAAATTATTACCTTGGTAAGTGCAAAATGGTGTTTCATAAGGTTCAATTATGATTTTTTAAAACTCAGGGAACTAGACACTTAAAAGTACGTACTTCATTAGGTGAGGAGTATCTATAAAAAAATGTGCAGCTAGAATCACACTTCACGGTGGAATGTTGAATAATTTCACCTTCATAAAATATTTGCTTTTTGGTTATTACTAGCCCTGTTTATTAACATATCTATTGCCGAGAAGGTTGTGGTAGTGGAAATACACTATTTTTTATGTGATGAAAGGAATTGTTCAGAAGAGAAAAAACGACCTTGATGATATAGGGGAGAGCTCATTGGTGGAGGCTGTTGTTTCATTGCTGTTTGGGTGCAAGCATGGAGACAGCGGCTCTAGTTGGGATCTCGGACAGTTCATTCACATTAACAGAAAAGGATATTTATTTGGGCAAAGATGTGTGTCAATGGACATAGGTTCTGGTGGGAGTTTGTGGAAATACTTCTTCTGTTTGCCTTTTTTATCTCACCATTTGATGATTTTCTTTCTCTTGGTTGAAGAAAATCATTTCTTCAATTCTGAAAGTTGGTAGCTTAATTAGGATGTGTCTCATCACTGAGTTTTCTTTATCTGCAAAATTGTTTTTGTCTTCTTGTCAGACAATTTTTCATGTATTGTGTCTTTGAGGACCTCTCCTATTTAATTTTTTGGGTTCTTTCCCTCAGGGATTCCTGTTATATTTATTGATAATCTTTCTCAGTTTTCTAATTTCTTTGATCATTTTTTCCATTTTCATCTGGACTCATTCTGGATATCTTAGGCCTTTTCTGTAACAATGATTTGATTTTTATCATCTATTCCATTCCTTGCTGATTCTAATTTATATATTAATTCTAAAATGATGTTATTTTTGTTCTTGATTTATTTCCTTAAGTATGCAATGTATCTTATTATCTTATTCTTTTGCACTGTCATCTTGTGTTTAAATTCTTATTTTATTGAATTCACAGTCTTATCACTTCTTCTATAGCATAAAGCAATTTTATGGAATTTTCTTCTATTTTTGATTTCCTTCTAGGTTACTAGTCTAAATTTTGCAAACTATATATTTTTTTTTTGTCTTTCATCTCTGCCATATTATTATTAAACATCATTCCTCCCAAATTTCTTTCCATTTGGCTCAGAATTAGGTGGTTCTTCATAGTCATCATATGAGCTCTGATATATTGCAGCTTTCTTTTTGACTTCAGGGCCACAGCATATCTTTGTGCAACTGCTTTATTGCACAGGGCAATTGGTCCAAGAGGCAATTGGGGTTGACATTCAGCCAGGACATCGTTCATGCTGCTGCATCTTTTAATGGCTGCTGTTTTATCTAACTGACATATGTGTGTCCTGCTAGATTCTCTTCCCACCAAAACTGACACCGGCTTTTTTGTCCCTTCCAAATTGTAGTTTAAGATCTCCTTATTCTGTGTTCTAGCCACTTTCCTAAAGTTTGAGAGAGTGGAGGTAAAAGAAATCAGCAGAGGCAGTTCGGGAACATTTTTGGCATACCTTGGTACTCAGTCTCTGTTGTCCTGAGATTTCTTAATTGTCCTGTGCTGGTACTCAAGCCACATACTTCAGGATTCAGGGTGGCGTTGGGAGTGATTTTCATTCTCATGGGGATAATCCTTAACTTGCGAATTCTTTTCCTAATTCAGGACAAAAATGTCCTGTTTGTCCCTAGCAACGATTTAGCCAATAATCAGTAGACAGGAAAGATCAAGATCCTTCTCAATTGCCTTTCTCAAAATTTGACGAGTCTCAGTTGGGATACTCAGACACTTCTTGGCTCAGTAACATGTCTTCTTTGGGAAATAGCAGTGTTTATTCTAAACAGTATTTTCTTGCTCTGTCTGGAATCATGTATTTTTCTCAAATAGTCACCTTTACTCATTTGATGGCTATTAAAAGTTTTGATTGTTTTAAAATTAATTTTGTTCACCACATTTGGGAGGGGGAATTCTATATTACATTTTCCGTTCATTATTCTTAAAACCAGAACACAAAGATCAAACTTTAAAATAGAAAAGGGATTCCAGGGATCCCTGGGTGGCGCAGCGGTTTAGCGCCTGCCTTTGGCCCAGGGCGCGATCCTGGAGACCCGGGATTGAATCCCACGTCAGGCTCCCAGTGCATGGAGCCTGCTTCTCTCTCTGCCTGTGTCTCTGCCTCAATCTCTCTCTCACTGTGTGCCTATCATAAATAAATTAAAAAATAAAAAAAAAAGGGATTCCAAAAATAAAACTATTGTTGCATCTTAAGATTGTTGCACTTACTGGTCAGAGCTGTGGATATTTCAAAAATATAAATAATATTGTGAACATGATCACAGCCGATGCTTAGTTTGCATAATAATTACAGCCCTAAAAATTTTTTTCCTAAATGTGGTTATCCCTCTCAAAAATTCCCATGGGGATCCCTGGGTGGCAGCTGTTTGGCGCCTGCCTTTGGCCCAGGGCGTGATTCTGGAGACCCGGGATCGAATCCCACATCGGGCTCCCTGCATGGAGCCTGCTTCTCCCTCTGCCTGTGTCTCTGCCTCTCTCTCTCTCTCTCTCTCTCTCGGTGACTATCATAAATAAATAAAAATTAAAAAAAAATTCCCATGGCTGTCTATCTTTTCCCCATTTTTCCTTCACCTACATTATCAAGGTATAGCCTGTGGTCTTCATGGGAAAGCTCATCATTAGGGAAGGGAATCAGAAAAGTGCACTGTAGGAGCTCTTTGGGTACAGAGTAAGTCAGTATTTCCCACCAGAAAAACACAGGGCCACCTTCTCCTCTTCTGCCTCCTTTTTCTCATTTTCTTTCTCTTTCTGTCTTCTCCTTTCTCTTTTTTCCTCCTTCATTTTCCCCATTCCCCTCCTCCTTTTCTGCTTTCTCCTTTTCTTTCTTCTTCCCCACAAAGACCATTTCCTCACCATAAAAGATTGACAGCATTCCCAAACTCTGTGTCTGCCTGAGTTTTCATATGGCAACTTCATAAAACAGTGCCTGCAGGTTTAATCGACATAAGATCAAGAAAAGGCCAGTCTGGAAAGTATCATTTCTATTATTTTGTTTGTTAGCTTGATCCTTTTTTTAAGAATCGGAAATAATTTGAATAGTGGGAATCATGCCAAGAAGGTTTGGCAAATAAGAGTAGTTTTTATCAAACAGAGTTAAAAAAACAATTTAAATTTTAACATATTCTTATAATTCTATTTTCCTTTCTCACTGACCAAAAATGAGATTATGTTCAGTTAAACAGTTATTTTACCAGTAAAATGGGCTTATTTGGGAATAGCAAAGGAATTACAGTTCAGGGCAAGCAAGCCATAGTAAAAGCCATAGGGAAGTGTGGGGAAAGAGGAACCTCTTTTATAGAGTAAAAGAGGGAAGTTGGAGGGGCTGTTATAAACAAAAGTCCATTAGAATAAACCAGGAGCTCAAAGTCTAGTGGCTTTTCATTGGCTGAACTGTTGCTGGGCAAGGAGAAAGTCTTCCTTCCTTCTGTTGGGCCATTAAAGTAAGGCTTCTTCCAGTTGAGAATGCAACCTATGTCTCTTCCTGTTGGGTGTTCAAAAGGCTACAAGGCCCATTGGCTGTGAGACCTCCCCCTTCTCCTGACTCCTATTTTTAAATAGGATTTCCTTTATTCAGTTTCACAAAGTAATACTCACCTGCTGATCTGGAGCAAAAGACATAGAATTCATTATTTCAAACAATTCCAATTTTTCCTGACAGACAAACATAGTGTATGTTTACTAGTGAGGTACACGGCACATAGGCTGGGCTGTCTGGACAATGTGGATCTACCCAAAGCAGAGTTCCCAAGACAGGCTCTATGGATTTTTCATGGGCATATCATGGCAAGATAATTCTGGGTTGAAATAAGCTGATTAAAGGTAAATAGTTTCAAAAATTTTATTTGAACAGCAAGACATATTATAGTTTTTGATATGTAAATTCCAAGACACATATTTCCCACTTTATTTTATCATGGTTGAGTTCCATATCATTTTGCTATAGGGAGTTTTGTTTATGCTGTACTTGTTTTGTGTTACCTCGTGAGATACTTGTGTTCCAAAGGACACAGTTTGGGAAAAGATAATCTAAGGACAAGAGACAAAATTGTAGATAAATTAGAAGTTTGTTTTCTGTACATTCATTTCCTTTTTCTGGCATACCTTTGTGCAATCTTAATTATGCTTCAGGAGTATTTTATTTGTTTTCTTATTTCTAATTATGGGATAAAAGTCTCTCTCCAGTGATGGATCTTAAAAGAAAGGGCAATTGAGGTAGAGTGTAGGGAAGCCCATGCCAGCACCACTAATATCCTATGCAGAGACCTGGAAAGAGTTCAGTCAGCTAGCTGGGTTAAGGCTATTCCTGCCAGCCAAAATTGTAGATGAGAAAAAACCAAAAAACCCAAAAAACAAAACAGCCATTTTCATTAACAATCTGATAAGCATTTTCTGCTGCCTTGAGGTAAAGACCCTGCAAACTCCAAGCTATTTTGAAAGGCTCAGCACTAATCTCTGTTGTGCTCCCAAGACTGGTACTGCTGATGCCATGTGCACCTGGATGGGTCTGGCTTGCTAAAGCACGTGCTGGGTTCCAACTGCCAGACCTCAAGACTCTTCTGGTCTGCTGGCTCTCTTAGCACCTCTGCTTGCCCTCACTGTAGCATTTGGACCCATTTCAGTTTTTTCATGTCACATGTGGGCATTAAGGACCCTGGAATCAAGCTTGTCTAAATCATTATGTTCAGCGGCTGCTGCTTCAAACTATGTTGAATGACTTCTCCCTATTATTTCTGGGAAAGCATACCACTACCACAATCACACCTATCTTAATGTTTTTAAAAGCCCATATCAGCTAGCTTCTGCTAAAAATAAAGCTGCATAGCAAATAGCCAACAAGCCCAGAATCATCCAGAGTTATACATTCATTGCTCACATGTCTGGAGCCATTAGGCCCTTCTACTAATCTTGGCTGGGCTCGCTTGCCTGTGTGGGGTTAGCTAGTATTCAGTGCCCTAAACTGCTTCCATAGGTGCAAGGCAACTCAGGGGATGCTCTGTGTTTCCCATCCTCGCGCAGACTGGCCTGGGCGTATTCTCATGGTGGTGACAGAGGCACTGGAAAGCAAGCAGAGCACGAAGACTTCTGGAAGTTTATGCTCAAACTGCACTGCTGCCCCTTCTGTTTCAGTCTATCGAATAAAGCAAGCAGGGGCTGATTCAGAATTAGGTGGCGAGGGAGGTCGTCCCATCTGCAGGGGCGGGTGCTACTAAGTTATGTGGCCAAAAAGGATAGAAACAGGGAGAGATGAAATAATGTGGTCACGTGATACAACCTTTGAAGTCTTGGTACCAGACACATTTGGAGGTGAGCAAGGGCAAACCAGAGCCCTGGTGTTTGACTTTCCTGTTCTCCTTCCTCTGCCTCACTTTTGTACCACTCATCGGTACCCTAAGGAGCCATCTCCCCTCTTTTCTTCTTGTGATCTGGATAGGATCTCTGTTATACAGTATTGTATAATCAAGCCCATCAAACAAGCCTCTTTAGTTATGAAAGAGTGAGATAAAATGACTCAAGAAATCCTTTTCTTTTTGACATCTTATTTGCATGACAAAATTATTGCTAGGGTGACTAAGAAATTCAGATTTGAATCTCAAGGTTGACTATTGGCTTCTATGCTTTAGGCAGTATCCTTGCTCTTCTCCCCTTGAGAGAGAGATAAGCCTTGAGCTTAGCTATGGAAATTTAAGGCTACTCATGAACATGATTTAATGGAGAAATAAAAATGCACCAGTTTAATATTTACAAAATACCTACTCCCATTACATTTTGCCCCTGACTTTAGGTACAGACTTTACTTCAGGCAGCAGATTTTATTGTTTGATTTCATAGTTTATTCCAAGGACATTTACATTTTGATACAGGGCCTAAGCTAGGGTTTCCATTTCCTTATCTATATAAATAAAGTTAACAGAATTGAAATATATAGGGTTGGGAAAATTTATTTAACTTTTCTGGGGTTTAGTTTCCTCATCTGTCCAATAAAATCTATTGGGAATCCCTTGCAACCCAATAACACTGCTATTCTTAAAATTCCAAATACCTCAAGACCTCATTTTAAGACTCTGATTGTAACAGCAGAATAATTTCAATACTGTGCAAATGGGGAAGGAGATATTTGGAGATGTAGGGGAACAAAACTTGTCACCTCGGAATGTGTCTCTTTGAGATGTAGATATTAGGCTGATTATTTTTAAAGAACTAAAGGCTCAGGAGGAAACTTTCACCTTCCCTTTAATTGCCTACAACAATTTAGTTAGAAGACCTGCTGGGGGAAGAGAGCCACCACCATAAATGACTATAGTCTAAGATGAGCTAGGGTTGGTACACAGGGAAAGACTAAGCAAAATGTGTTTGTTAAAATTTTTCTATAGATTACACTGTTTCTGTATAGCCTAGCAAGCATTTGCTTATCAAACATTTACTGTTTTTCATCTTCCTGTGAGTTGTCTTCCCTCCCTTTGAAGTCCCAGATCCCTGCCTGTTCTCCTTAGCTCTGGATGCCATATACTACTCCTCAGTTGCCTGTGGGCCTCCTATTCTCATGAGACCCCTGTCACATAATATGATTAAATTTGATTTTCTCCGTTGATTTGTCTCCTGTCAATTTAATTCTTAGACCATCCAAAAGAATCTTGAGGTAATAGGAAAATTTTTCCTCCCCAGCAG
Organism: Canis lupus dingo; assembly: GCF_003254725.2. Classification (NCBI taxonomy): domain Eukaryota; kingdom Metazoa; phylum Chordata; class Mammalia; order Carnivora; family Canidae; genus Canis; species Canis lupus. The sequence continues at coordinate 1,698,694 of NC_064261.1, read as the reverse complement.
AGACAAAGGACTCATTTCAGTACAGTTCAGGTCAGAGAATGGAACCATAATACAGCTTCTAAGGCCAGTGCTGCTAGAGATTGGAACATTGCCTGCATAAAAACAAAAGATTGGGAAGAATGTTGACTTTCTAAGGAAGCAAGTCAGGAATACCTAACTTACCTGCACCTAAAGCAGTGAAATAACTAAAAGAAAATTTTGCATTAATTTAAAAGGGGAAAGTCAACTGAGGGCATATAAAATGGCAATAAAGGTAGCAAATACAAAGTTTATTCATTACTAATTGATATAATTTATTATACTTCAGTATTTCAGATTCTATACTTTCATTTCCCCACTAATCTTCACAAATACTCTGGCAAGATAAGCATTATTATCTCAGCTTTCAAAGGTATGAATAAAAGTGACCTACCCAAGAGCACACACATGGGGGGGTGTGCTGGCTTGTGCATGGTTCAGGCTTTTGCACAGGCCCAGCACAACTAGATGGTACAGGGACAGCGGTGTTGTAGACACCTCTTCCCAATCTCTCACATTGACAAGTGAGTTGAGAAAGTTGGATTAACTGTCTTAGCCACTCTTGTTGGAGCACTGATCATTCTATCATGCCTTACATTCTGTCCTTTAAAAAGGTGTTAAATCCATTCAGTCCAAAATAGGTTGAAAAAACAGAGTCAGGCTATTGCTGGTCATCTTTCAGGGTTTAACCACGAGTTAAAATCAGAACGCTGGGGGCACCTGGGTGGCTCAGTGGTTGAGTGTCTGTCTTCAGCTCAGGGTGTGACCCTGGGGTCCTGGGATCGAGTCTCACATGGGGCTCCCCACAGAGAGCCTGCTTCTCCTTCTGCCTGTGTCTGTCTCTCTCTGTGTGTCTCTCATGAATGCATAAATAAAATTTTTAAAAACTAGATTAATTATGAAGAAAAAGGAACTCGCATCTTCTTATCACATCTAACACTAGTGTTACAGAATTCCCAATCATCCTGTGTGTCACTGTGATATTGTTTTCATTGTTACACAGGCTCATTGATAAGCAAAATAATTCTTAAGATCATTTCAGATACCAATGTCAGATATTTTTAGTATAACAATGTTATAAAAGTCATTAAACTTCTTCTTTCAAATAAGGCATTTCAGTTGTTCTTCAAAGCTAGCTTAATCAAGGAACCCTGGTGCTCACAGGTGGGAGACACATCAATGTTCTTCTGTTGTCAATGTGTACTGAGCATAGTATTTTGTCACTGACCTGTAATGATAAAATTGATAAAAATTTTGGAAGTAGAGACTGCCCTATACATAAAGTTAAATACTACATTGAGACAATTTTTAGATTATTCTAGCAAAGTGTTCACTTCTACAAATCATACCAACAAAAATATATTTTGTCCACATTAACTTGTCTTTTTATGTGTAGCTACCATATAAATGTTTCTTTAGGGGAAAAATACAAACTATTCTTGTTTTTTAAATGAATATGTTTTTATATCACACAAATATTAATTTCTTTAAATAAAGACTGGGAATGCATTTGCCAAAATGCCTTGTCTTTTTAAAGACTTATAGCCTGTAGTTTAAAGTAGATATCTATTTCAAATAATAGTACTTTCATCTTAATGAAAAACACCTCTGAATATCTGGTCAAGTAAAACCATAAACATAATAACATAAACTTTTCTTATCTAATGGTCTTTTTGGAAATAAGAAACAATGCAATTTGAAATAAACAGATTTTGGAGGGGAGCTTTTAGAAAAGATTAAGTATCATAGTAAAGTTTTCATTGCACTCTTTGTACTAGAAAAATATTATTCAGGTTTAATAAGCTATTTTAATTTCATTAAGCTTACCCTGTGTTTTTTTTTTTTTTAAGATTTTAATTTACTATTTTTGAGAGAAAGAAAGAAAGAGCATGGGGTGGGCAGAGGGAAAAGCAGATTCTCCAGTAAGTGGGGACCCCCAGTGAAGGACTCAATCCCAGGGCTGAGCCAAAGGCAGATGCTTAACCTACTGAGCCACCTAGGCACCCCTGCTTACCCTGTGTTCTTGATGAAGAACAACAAAAATAAAAGAGAAAAGGCACAATTTGAAAGCACATCACTTATAGGAATTTCAGCAAAGGAAAAAATGAGTGAAAATACCTATATTGGTTTTCAGAATTTGGAGGCAACGTTGAGGTACCAACTCACCACCAAGAACATGAAATGTGGGGATCCCTGGGTGGTTCAGTGGTTTGGTGCCTGCCTTTGGCCCAGGGCACGATCCTGGAGTCCCGGGATCGAGTCTCACGTTGGGCTCCCTGCATGGAGCCTGCTTCTCCCTCTGCCTGTGTCTCTGCCTCTCTCTCTCTATGTCTATCATAAATAAATTTAAAAATAAATAAATAAAAATAAATCTTAAAAAAAAAGAACATGAAATGTTAGAAAATAAGATTCTTTCCTGATAATTAAACTCTAGGATAAACTCAAAGATCTTGACATCGAAAAGCACAAAACTCTCAAGATACGTTCCCTGACAGGATGTATGAACTCCTTAAAGAGGTGTCTGTAGCTGTTAAGGCCTAGGGATGGAGGCTGGAAGCGCAGCACTGTTAGTGCCCATCCCAGCACTATCCAGAGAGGGAGAAGCCTTGTTAACTAGCTTTAAGTTACCTGGTCCTATTGTTAAGTGGGTCCCAGTCATTGATTTGTGAACTAACCCTCTGTGTTGATTCTGTGCACACAAGACGACCTTCTGGTTCATGTGTCTGTATGTACGTTTTCATGTATCCATATCCCCATTTTAGGTCTACCTATTAAGAAAGAATGCACTGGTCTTGGACGTACAATTGCTTCAGTCCATTGAAAAGTATATTTCACTTTCTCAATAAATGCAAAGCTCTTTTATCAGTTTTGAGTGTTCCATTAATAGAAGACTGGCACTGGATCCAGATCTCTACACAGTCTCACCCAAGTCATAAATGACTCTGTGAGGCCCTCTGGGTGCTATCCAGCCTGATTTCATGCTCAGTGGCTGGAAGAAACTTTATTTGTTAATAGTCATGGCATTTCAGTATTATAAATGCTGAGTCTTACTTTCCCTCTTGTAAAGCAAGGATAATAGTCCTTATATGCCTATATAATCTTGCCAGTACTTTGCTTTGCCAAACACTCTTGGATCCTACTCTTGTCCCTTGCCCTCAGTTTCTTGGCTTGAAGAGCCTGCTTCCGAAAATAGAGTGAATATTCTGGATAATTCTAGGTAATTGCTTTCGTAGCTTCCCTTGAAGTTGGAGCATGAAGATATTACTCAGTCCTAAACAACAAAAACCCTGTAGGGAAATTATGGGAAGTTTTCCTCCCTAATAAAAATCACACTTGACAAGCTGAAAAACAAAGGGGACACTTCCTACATATGCTTCTTCTATCTAAAGCTTTAAAAAGAAAACTTTGATTTGCAGAGCTTTTCTTTGGGGACAGCAGAAGATGGGAGAGGTCAAGAGGAATTTGGATTCTTTGGTGCATGCAGCATGATTCCTCTCTGACCAGAGAATCATGCCTTCCCGTCTTCTCACCACCATTGCTGGAACTGACCAAGACTAGGACACAGCTGTGGCAACTACCTAATTATATTGCCAAAGTAGTGAATCTCTCTTTCTTCTGTATTTCCCCCCTCTCTTTCATATCACCCCCACCACATACACACAACGTGAGCTCACAGCCTAAAGCAACTAGACACTTGACAAGTAAAAAACTTCGAAGTGAAGAAACAAACTGAACAAAATATGCTGTGTGAAGAAGAAATACTGGAATAGATTGATTGGTATTTTATAACAGCTCTGATAATGTTCCAAAAAGATATAAAGAGAGAACTTTATAATATGAAACAAGAATTAAAGTAAAATAAAACCCAGAAAATATACACTATGAAAAATAAAATTATTGAAGCAAAAGCCACAATAAATCAGGTAAGTAGATGGGTAACAACTGAAAAGGAAAATAGTATGTTGAATAACGTGTTGAGGAATTCTCCCAGAAAGCACCAAGTAATAATAAATAGAAAGTTTTAAAAATATGAATAGCAGAAATCAAAGCCTAAACATTGGGACAATAGGAATCTCAGAAGAAGAAAAAATTGAAAAGAAGATGTAAGCTGGGGAAAAAATGGAGATAATCTTCACAATTAAAGATGAGAGACTGATCGAAAGGGTTCACAGAGAAACAGAAGAGAAAAAGAAAACTCAAAACTTATGCACGTTTGAATGACACTGAAGAAAATAAAAAACAAATGCTAAAGGCTTCAAGAGAGCAGATAAACCACAAAAAGAATAATTAGAGTTGCACCATATTTCTTAGCAGCATCACTGGAAGTAAGGAGATAAGATATTGAATGAAAATACTTTTGTTCCTAGAATTTTATACCTAGCCAAATCACCAAGTTTAAGAATGCAACAGCTGCAGAAGTCGTAGTTGGAAGAATTCTTAATGCCCACCCCCCAAGATCCTCAACTGGGTGTGGACACATCCACATAATCCCCCGGGGGGCGGATATGTGGTGAATTTTATTCCTGTGGTGAAATTATGTTAGATGGCACAGAGGGCTTGGAGAAAGAAATTATCCAGGTGAGACTTTTCTAAACACATGAGCCTTTAAGTCCTACATCTTGAGGTCAGAGAAGTCCAACACAGAGGGGGTCAGAGATCTGAAACTTCAGACACTCTCCTGGCCTTGAAGGAGCAACTGCCAAGGTTTGGAAAGGGTGACGGGGCAGGGAATGGCAGGCATCCTCAAGAGCCACGAATGGCTTTGGTCAATAGCCAGCAAGATCTAGATTTTCTCAACAACCTGAGTGAACCTGAAAGTGGATTTTTCCTCCCTGAACTTCAGACCAGAACTCAGCTTAGCCACCATCTTGCTTTCAGCCACGGGAGACCCTGAACAGAGACCCAGGTGTCTGGAGATTCCTAAGCCACCAAAACTATGAGATAGATTTGTGCTGTTTTAAGGTACTAACTAGATAGTGAATTGTTACACAGCAATAAAAACGACTGTGGAAGTCTTGCCACATAAATACTTTCTTGAAAACAATTAGAGTTTTCAAATAAGAAAAATCCAGGGAATACTTCAAGATGAGGACAAAGGAAGAACAGAAAAGTATACTCTTATTTCACTAACAAACATGGTGCAAAAGCTCCTAAAGCAAATATTAGCTCATTAATTCCAACTATATATATACGTACGTGTGTGTACATGTGTATATATACACACACATATATATATATATACATAGATATATATATGATTTTATTTATTTATTTGAGAGAGAGATAGCAAGAGGGAGCACAAGCAGGAGAAGAGGGAGAAATAGGATGCAGGATTGGATCCCAGGACCCCAGGATCATGACCTGAGCAAAAGACTGACACGTAACAGACTGAGCCTCCCAGGTGCCCCCCAACCAGATAGATGCTGGATAGATAGATAGATAGATAGATAGATAGACATAGAGAGAGAGAGATATTTTAAAATCATGATTAAGTACAGTTCCTTTCAAGGCATAATAAATTACCCCAAAGCTCACCAGTGTAAGAAGACAACCATTTTGCTTGCTCTGGCTCCAGGGGTCAGGAATCTGGGGATGGCCGAGAGGAGCAGTTCTCTTTTTCGTTACAGTTAGATGCTGATTGGTCTTCTGCTTTGCCTCATAGTCCAGGCTGTGAACTTCAGCATGGCCAAGTGTTAAGAAGGATTGAGAGGATTTAAAATGGCTTTTTCTTTTTTTTCTTTCTTTTTTTTTTTTTTTTTTTATTTATGATAGTCACACAGAGAGAGAGAGAGAGAGGCAGAGACACAGGCAGAGGGAGAAGCAGGCTCCATGCACTGGGAACCCGACGTGGGATTCGATCCCGGGTCTCCAGGATCGTGCCCTGGGCCAAAGGCAGGCGCCAAACCACTGTGCCACCCAGGGATCCCCTAAAATGGCTTTTTCTAATCTAACCAAGTCTTTAAAGACTACCACCTTGCTTGGGACTCGAAAATCCTATTTACCATTGAAAGCTGAAAAATGGCTTTATTGCTTTAGCTACTGTATGTCTTTTCTCCAGAAATGGGTTGGGACCCACAGAGCAGCACAATCTACAATTTAACCTGATGAAAAACTTTTACGCCTCTTGTAAATCACACCAACTATATGCCAAATATTGTATTATAATCTTAGCTATGAGGATGAGTAGAATATTATTTCTGCCCTAGAGGAATTCCTAGCCTCGGAGCAGAGACAGGCATGTAAAGAACTAACCACAACCTTACATAACCAGCCCTATAATAGCGGTATGAGCAAAGCATAATGAGAACACAGGGAAGGCTCACAGAAAGTTTTCAGGAAATAGCTGTGCTTTACACAAGAGGATTATAGTTCTGCTAAAATATAACTGGCAAAATAAATAACAGAATTTAGAGAAAGTAACCATGGAGAACAAAATCCATCAATATCATTTATATTAAAGAAAAATAGTTTCTTGAATTCAAGATAATTGACCTGATGTCACATGAGGAAAATAAACCAATTTTTGCTCTTTTTTGTTTATTATTTGCTTGTTACTTACCTTTTATTCTTACCTCTTTTTTTAAATTAAAAGATTTCGTTCTAAAATTCCATTTTCCTAAGATTATTTAAAGATGCATGAAGTTTTGTCTTTGAAAAATGTAATGTTTCTTGGGGCCCCTGGGTGGCTCACTCGGTTAAGCATCTGCCTTTGGCTTAGGTCATGATCCCGGGGTCCTGGGGTCCAATCCCCCATCAGGCGTCCTGCTCAGCTGGGAGTCTGCTTCTCCCTCTCCCTCTGCCCCTTCTCTTGCTCATGCTGTCTCCCTAGTGCTCTCTCGCTCTCTCTCTGAAATAAGTAAATAAAATCTTAAAAATAAAAAAGAAAATTAAATGTTTCTCTTTTTCAAAGTTTAAAATTCTCTTTGACCATTATTCACGATCACCTACGATTTGTAAGACATTGATGAAATGCTGTGGGACCTATCAAGATGGAAAACAAAACAAAACAAAACATGAGTTTCTGGCCTTTTCAGGTTTACATGCTGGTATGAGAGACTGTGGCACAAAAATACCATAATGCCAAGTAAAATAGAATGAATGCCACCAAGACACTATGGAAATTGGGGTGCATTTAGTTGCTGCCTGTAACCTGAGTGACGTCATGTATCTAGGTTTAGGCTTTTGGTGTTTTTATCACGTCAGTGTTGGAGCAGAATCTAGCACTGGCAGGGACTGCGGCTGAGGGCAGAAAGGGTCAGCGAAGTTTCACCATCTGTCCAGGGTCACATGGTTAAGGCACAAGATTCTGAGGCTGTGTTTCAGTATTTACTTTCTAAATCAGGACTGCAGATTCACCACCTGTTGCTAAGTTCAGCTCACGACCCTGCCTTAATGCTATTATTCTTAGCTACTGCAGTATTTTAAAGGAATCTCTGAATTACTTCTGGCAGCGCACGTGTATATGGTGGTCTGACCAGCGAAACAGCCATGAGCTCCCGAGGGCATCTGAACCCCTGCTCTACAGCATGTGGGATGCGGTACGTGGGCTTCTTAGAACCTGTCCGGTTCCATTTAGGTTCTGGGTCTTTGAATTTATAGCTCCCACTTCCTGGGACAAACATTACCACCCTTTCTTATTTTTATTTTTTTGAACTATTATTTATATCAAGACTCTGCTAAGGAGCTCCCTCCCTTGGAAGTTGAGCCAGCCTGGCTTTGCCTGATCTCCTGTGTGTAAGCACTGCATCCTGAATTTGTCTCTGAAAAACATTTTAACTCTACTTTGTAATCATCCGTTTACTTCCAGATGAATTGAGGGCAAGTATTACCTATTCATCTTGGGATCTCTAGTGCTGTGTGGTATCTCTAGCACATAGAAAAAATTCAATAAACGTTTATTGACAAGATGTTATTTTGTGAAATGGGGTGGAGAAGGCAAAAATGACATAAAAGTGCCGTATTTCTTTGTACTTTTCTAGAAAAGTAAGTCTAGCATAAGCAACTCCTTGCAATTTGTGATTTAGTATCATATGCTTTTTTGTCTTTAATTATATTTTTAAATCTTCCAGGGAAAATAATTATAAATCTTAAATTATATAGGTAGTATTAGTAATTAGTAGGATATTGAAAAGAGAAAGAAAGAAATTTACTATCTAATTTTTTTTTGAAAGCATGACTAAATAAAGTTGGATCTAGGCCAAAGGAAAATAAAATATATGAGTACAGAAGGAGGAAATCCATAAGGTTTATAGTGAAGCCTCCGATCGTGAGGAATCCTTTCAGCTGTGAGTCTCTATGATTGATGGTTTTGCCAGTTGATGAGTCTGCGTAAGGGAAGCAGCTACGCCCGGCAGGTGCACCTTGGGGTTTGGATTCATTGCCTCCCAACCCCACCTAGCTATTAGCTTGTGGTAGCTACTTCTCTTGTATTAGCTTCTTCTCAAAAATAAACTCCCAACTCAAGGAGCCCTCGTTTCTCCCTGGCTTGCTACGTCCACTCTGGGTGCTTCAGCTCAGGCTCTGTGACTCTCGAGGTAGGAAAGGCTGTGAGTCTGTACTTGTCAGATGGAAATGGGACATTTGAGAATGCAGTTGGTCTGGTTCCAGCGGCTTCTTGACTTTACAAGAAAAAGCAGCAGCTGGCCCATTGGGAGAAACTTTATCCCTTACTCTGCTGCCCGAAGCATAGCCATTGGGTTTTCTTGATTCTAGAAGTTTCCTCTAAATGTCCACTTCACTTATAGCTTATAGCTTGGCCACGCTGAAATCTGATGGTTTTGACTGCATCAGGGCCACAATTCAGCCTCAGTCCCAGTTATGTGCGGGATCAAAAATGGACAGGGTTACTTTGCTCAGTGGCAAGACTCAAGGCATTTCTCAGGGCTCTGTCCAGTACGCCCCTCACTGAACTTTGTTGTACCCTATTCACTCTTTAACATTTGTCAGTGAACTAGCCATTTTCATTTGTCAATTGGAAAACTACAGATGAATTAAAGATGTTCTTTTCGGGGCCATGAACTATAGAAATAAAATCCTGATTAATGCTAATGCTGTCTTAGTCATATAAGGAGATGCCCATGATAAGGGCTTGTTTTCCGATTAGAATGCGTGGAGTCAAGCTATTAATGGAGGCTTCTGCTCTCAGATGCCACCGTTGCTGTCTGGTTCACCGTGGTGCCTGACATGGCAACACATTCATAATCAGAGTCTTGGCACAAAGTGAAGGACTCTTGCTTCTTGATTTAGAGGGTGCCACTCTCAGACCTGTGACTCCTACCAAAAGTTGACCCATTCGTCTTGCGATGGGGAGACCACATCACATAGAACATCACCCCTGTTTGTTCCCAGAAGATTGACTATATCAGGCCTTTGAACCCTTTCAGGGCTATCGGCTCTGCCTCGCGGACATTGACACATTTTCAGGTTACAACATTATTCTTCTAGTCTGATCAGCCCATTTTAGCCACATTATTGTGTCCCTTGAAAATAATCTTTGTCATGTTTTTTGTTTTTTGTTTTTTGTTTTTAATTTTCTGGGCCACTTGCGGTTGGGAAATAATGTACCTTTTATCACAAAAACCACTCAACAATGAGTAATGGTCAAAATATTCAATGGACTTTCCACCCTTCCCACCATCTATAGATATCTAGTGTTGAAATTGTCTTTCAGGAATAGACTCAAAATGGGGCACCAGGGTGTCTCAGTGGGTTAAGCATCTGCCTTCTGCTTAGGTCATGAACTCAGGGGTCCTGGGATTGAGTCCCACATCAGGATCCCTGCTCCTCCCCCATCCCTTGCCTGCTGCTCCCCCTGCCTGTGCACCTCTGTCTTATAAAAAGGAAATAAAATCTAAGAAAGAAAGAAGAAAGAAAAGAAAGAAAGAAAGAAAGAAAGAAAGAAAGAAAGAAAGAAAGAAAGAAAGAAAGAAAGAAAGAAAGAAAGAAAGAAAGAAAGAAGAAAGAAAGAAGAAAGAAAGAAAGAAAGAAAGAAAGAAAGAAAGAAAGAAAGAAAGAAATAGACTCCAAAAGATTTCTGATTCTATGTCTCTTATCTCCTCCTTCTGCAGAAACTTGGTAGGTAGTGTGGTCACTAAATACAGCTGTCCCCAGAAAGAGATAGTGGCTCATTTCCACAAAGAAAGGCTTACACAAGAGTGTTTACTGAAGCTTCATTCATAACAGCACACATTCAGGAACAAACAAAATATCCAACGAGAGGTGAATGAATAAACCAACTCTGCTATTTCATACAATGAAAGAATACTTAGCAAAATGAGGGAATGCGCTGCTGATGGGCACAAGGCCATGGAGGGAAATGCATGACACACGTTGACCGAAGTAAGGCAGACATGAAAACACACATGCGTAGGCTTCCACTTAGATGAAATTCCAGAATGCCCACAACGACTTTGCGGGTGTAGAAATGAGAACAGTGCTTGTTGCTCGGTGGCCAACACCTACTGGGGTAGTAACGAAGTGAACTTCTTAGGTGAGGGGAAGCTTGGGGAGAATGTAGCTTATACAGCTGCATTTTTAAAACTGATCAAACTGTACATGGAAGGTCTTTGTACCTCACTCGCAGGTAAGTTACACCTCAAGAAATAACAAAGAAACATCTAAATGAAGGAAATGTGACGTGAAATTTCCAAACCAGAGAAGCCTAATTCAAGCCAGCAATATAAAAAGGAACAAATAAAGAAGAAAACAAGAATATGTGTAATGGAAAACTAAGTAAGTCGCAGAGACGAAAAATACCGCCTAGGGAATATAGTCAATAAGATTACAGTAACGTAAAAAAAAAAAAAAAAAAAAAAGATTACAGTAAAGTTATCTAGTGACAGAAGGTGACCACGCTTGTCATGGCAAGTAGCGAGCAATGCATAGAATCTGAATCATTACGGTGTACACCTGAAACTAGGTAATATTGCCAACTATACTTCAATGTTTTATTAAAAAACTGAAAAAAAAAAGCCAGCAAAATAGATGGTCAGCTAGTCAAAATATATAAATAACTACAACTAATTATTTTCAAAAGGCAGAAATTTCCAGATTAAGCCATATAAAACAAATGTTAAAAACGAATGTTAAAACTCTAGTCATTAGTGCTTTGAAAGAGGCACCCATCAAACAATATGAAGCCAAGAGATTTAAGGCTAAAGGACCAGAAATCATGTAACAACCAAAAAACTAACTAAAAGAAATACTCTGTGGTACTATCAGAAAACACGTATTCCCAGTCAGACAAAAGAGACTCATCATGACCGGTTTATATACTGATATAAGGTACAATCTGCCAACGTGTCATGTCTGTGAATCTTTTATGCACCTAACACAATGACTTTAACATAAAGGAAAAATTGTTAGAAATTTAGAAAGTACCTGACAAAAGTACCTGACCCAATCATAGTTGGGTCATTTAACACAGTTCTCTGAAAAATTGGTAGATAATAGAGACACACTGTATATGCATGATCTGGCTAATTCTGTTAATAATATTGGACATTAAACCTAAAACATTTTCTAATGTTGATTGAATTAGTCACACATTTGATCAGTAATGGGCCAAAATGGAAATTGCAAACATTTCCCCATGACAGTTTTGGTAAGGGAAAGTAGCACTCTGCTGCTGCTTTGTTGGTAATACAGGTGGTTATAACCACTTTGTAAGGCAACTTGGTCATCTCTATCAGGATTTTACATGCATATATATTTTGTCACAAAGGACTTTGCCTCTAGGGATATATATGACAAAATTACTCAGTATGTGCCCAAGTATATGTAAATAAGAGTGTTTATAAGGTACTATTATAATATCAAAAAACTGCAAAAGATCTAATAACATCACAATCAGGAGGTTGACTATATTATGCTCAACTACTATGCTTCCCCTACTGTGGAAAAGTATGAGTTCATAAAAAAATATATATACATGTATGTTTATATATATTTGCCTATAAGTAAATTTATATGTAACTATGTGAGGTGATAGATGTTAACTAAGTTTATTTTGGTAACCATTTCACAATATATACCTATATCAAATAATTGTGTTGTGCATCTTTTTTTTTTTTTTATGATAGTCACACAGAGAGAGAGAGAGAGAGAGAGAGAGAGGCAGAGACACAGGCAGAGGGATAAGCAGACTCCATGCACCGGGAGCCCGACGTGGGATTCGATCCCAGGTCTCCAGGATCGCGCCCTGGGCCAAAGGCAGGCACGAAACCGCTGCGCCACCCAGGGATCCCTGATGTGCATCTTAAACTAATTTAATGTTGTAGGTCAATTATCTCGATAAAAATGGGGAAAATAAATAAATAATATATATATATGAATAATAATGCTTTAAAACTTGTGAATGAGGGAAATAGGCAAGAGATAGCAAAATAATATATATAATAATACATATATTATAATATGATCCTATTCTGTGTGTGTGTTTAATTCTTGAGATAATGAGAAGGTGCACCCCACATTGTAGGTAAAGGTGACTTCTGAAGAAGAAAATGGGATTTGGATGGTAGAGGATAAAGGAATATACAGGATGGGATGCGCACATTGCTTTCTGTATTCATCTATAGTTTGAGTATTTTTATAGCCACTCATTTATTAAATAGTTAACAAAATATAATTCTAATTTAATCTGCGAGTTGCTAGCCATCTAATTTTTAGATATCTCAACCCATGAGTTAATCAAGTAAAGAAAAATAAGATTTTAGTTTTTATTTCACATAAAATATATATTTTTAAAGGACAGGTTTGAATTTATTACATGTGCCATAATAAAAAGTCTGTGGCATATATAACACTGGTATAATATAATGCTTGTCCAGTGTGGACTTAAGAAAAATTTGTTAAATGAACAATAAGCCCTTAGTAATTAGATATTAAATCATGGACAACAATGATGACAACAACAGACATATACTGTAATTGACTCACTTATAAAAGAAAATGGAGGATATGTTTATACATATACGTTTCCCATCTCCATGAATCCCCCAGAGCTTGTTTGTGTACAGGCTTTGGAACCAAATAAGAGATCACAACAAGCAGCATATTTTTTTCAGAGAATAGTAAAATGTTTTTTGTTTTTAAGGTTTTATGTATTTATTCATGAGAGACACACAGAGAGAGGCAGAGACACAGGCAGAGGGAGAAGCAGGCTCCCTGCGGGGATCCTGATACTGGGACTTAATCCTGGGACTCAGGGATCAGGCCCTGAGCCAAAGGCAGACTCTTAACTACTGAGCCATCCAGGCGTCCCTAAACTAGTAAAATGTTCTAATGCTGAGCTGAGCAAATATGGGCAGGGTAAATTTAAGAATCCATATAGGCTTTGATATAAGCTGTGCTTAATAATTTTTTAAAAATTCATGATTTGGAGGAACAATAATCACTGCATCATTTTTTATTTTTTAGCTCACTTCTGTCTTTGTTACAGATCTATCTCCTTTATACGTCTTTGAATCTGATCAGAACCTACCTTATGCATTGTATGGAATACTGGACTAGATCAGAGGTTCCCAATTTTTTTTTCCATTCATGGCGTTTTTAGTATTTTAGTAATTTTTCCATGATGCCCTTTGACCAAAAGGAGTATCTTATAGTTCCTTTGTAAGGAAATTGTTAAGTCCAAAAAATTTAATAAATATTTCTATCCTCAAAACTTAGAATCCATTTGGAAAAATAATAAAGTAGGAACTTGAGACTAAAAAAATAAAGATTTATGAACGAGCTGAAATAAATCTTAATCGTTGTGAGTACATTCTATCTTATTTAAGAGCATACCAATACCAGTATTCATTAATTTCTACTTACTTCATAAAAGTATAACCTAAAAACTATATTCATTCTGTTTTTCTGATTATCCAGAGAATTGAAAGATGGCAATCCTAGGAAGTTATTTTTTTCCCCTATGAAGTTATTAACAAGTAATGCACAGTAATTAGTTAAAACTAATTACATGATTTACATATGAATTTTTATTTAATAAAAATGTATACTTAATTCAGCATCCATTCCTTAATATAAAGGGTAAAACATAGAAGGTCCTGAATCTTGCCTTTTTTCCCAATGTAAGCCTATTTCAAGTTTCTGAAGCTTTTCATTCTGTGCCTTCAAACAAATGCTTCCCAGTGTGAGTAAAATAGATCTTGAAAACTATGGCATTTTTTATTTCCCTTCTGAAAGCAGAGCAGAACCTGGAGAGGGAAGGAGGAGGAGAGGCAGAAAGCAAGAAAGAGAGAGAAGAAATAAACAGATGCCAGCATGACAAATACGTTGTCAGAGGTAAAGAAGAAAACTTGTTGTACTGGTTTTTCCCATTCGTATCAGTTCACAAATGAGTTGTAATTGTTGTGCTCTGGTTGAAAAGTTGATCTACTTAGTAACTTAAATTTGAGTCAAATCATACTTACTAGACAAACTTCCTATCTGCCCAAAGGAGAGTCCATAGCCTATGTGAGTACTGCTGTGGCCATGAGACGTGAATTTACAGAAGACTTCAAGCACGGGGTATTTATCGAGCAGTGTTGCTCCTATTAACTCTGACTTCGTGGGACAGTAAAGGTAACAGCAAAGTGCTGGAACAGATCTGGTCACTGTGCAGTCACAGTGCTAAGCACCAGCAGACGTACAATTGTGGTGAATTAGTCACCACAATACAGCAGGCAAAAGACACTGTCGGGCTGCGTGAAATGAATCTGCACACTTAAGCATAAGACACTAGAGAACAGTAGTAATGGACCAGAATAAATTAACATTATTGGCATGAAATCATTGGTTTGAGATCCAAGAAAAAGAAAACCACCTACTCACCCATAGGGGAAACAACAATATCCCAAGAGGAATCTAAGAACCTCTCTAAAATCTTGAAGAATTTATCTACATGTTTTCTGTGCATTTTTCTCTATCTCTGCTCTCTCGGTGATACTCTAAAGGGTGATTTTTCCCGCCCTATCTCCCTATCCCTACGACAAGACGACACAGGAACAAAAAAAATGACCCAGAGGAACATTGGCACAGAAAGATATTATTGCAGAGTAGTTTTCTTCTTGCTTGTAGAAACTAAATATGATTGGGTTTGGGGAAGGAAGAAGGCAGACAGAACTGAAAGGAAGGACCTGGTGCACAGGTAAGGGGTAGATGAGATGGTGTCATCAGACAGAGACCCAGCACTGAGCAGTCTATCTGTGTAGACCTTCCCTGTAATCCATTGTCTGTGTCCAGCTCCTTTTGCAACAATCCCAGACTTTTGTACCCCATCTGATGTAGAAATGCCTTAAGTGGAGATGAGACCGTGAGAGGAAAAACTCTACTCCTGATCAAGGTGGAACTCAACAGAAGCAGCTGGGCATTTCTTGTTGAGCCTGACCAATTGTGAACACACTGCCAATGTTAAAATCTTTGTTTCAAGCAACATTACAAGGTCCCAGAAATTCTGGAAAATTCTGGAAGCTGTGTCAAAAAGACCTTTTAAAATATTGAATAAAATTGTACAAAATAGCAATCCCATAAATAAATGTGATCTAGAGAAATTGATGAAATTTGCTGAATGAAGCAAGAGCACAAGTCTAAGAGGTAACTGAAAGTTGGAGCTGCCCACTGACCCAGGGAAATATGATCCCTGGTAGCTTGGAGCTTTGCTGTTAATGACTGTGCTTAAGACAGGGACAGGACAAAGATTAGGGCCGGTGTATAGGGAGGAATTAGATTGGAGAGTCTCGTGTAAAGCCCAGACTTATAATGACCTAAACCAGGGAAGGGATGAAATAGGAGACTTCTCTGACTAGGCCTGGCTTTGGGTAAAGGGAGAAGAAGTAATATTTTTTCGTCCAGAGGCCTGCTCTTTAAAGGGCTTTGAACTTGAATTCACATTATTTTCAATTAAAGAATTTTGGTGTAAAGAAGCTCAGGGCTTGTAGCTTTCTGGGACATAGAGAAATAGGCAAATTCTTTCTTGCTGAACACATCCTCACATTAAGGCTCAACAGAGCCCCACAGAATTTTAACAAACATAGGCTCAGAATTAAAGATCATAAAATGCATAAATAAAACCACAAGTTGTAAGTGAGAGACAACAGGACTAATACAGAAAAAGTATTAGAATTATTAGAGATACAAAATGTACAAGTGTGACTAATAAATTTATATCAACAAAATGTAGAATAAAAAACATGAGTAAGGATCAAACACCTATCAAAAATGAGCAGGCATAATTGGTACAAAGCAAATTTACACTTTTAGAAGTGAAAAATATAGTCAGTGAAATTAAAGCTAAGTTTACAAAATAACTGCTTAAAAGAGATTAACAAGCCAGAAGATAGAAACTAACAAATCATACAATTGGTGCTCACAGAGACAAACTGATGAAAAAGTATAAAAGAGAAGTTGAGGAACAAAGAAGATAGAATGAGCTAGTCCAACACATACCTAATCAAAGTTCTGGGGAAAAAAATAACAGAAGGGACAATATCTAAATGGACAACGGCTAAGAATTTCACAAGACCCAGTGAGCTCATTCTGAGGAATACCAACAGGTCCCAAATAGGATAAATTATTGTATGCAGGTATGGAATTAGAAAAACTGCAGAGAACCAAATAACACAGTAAGTGTCAGAAAAAGCAGGGAGGTATCTATGTCTTCTTTGGTGAAATGTCTGTTCATGGCTTTTGCCCATTTCATGATTGGATTGTTTGTTTCTTTGCTATTGAGTTTCATAAGTTCTCTATAGATCTTGGATACTAGCCCTTCATCTGATACGTCATTTGCAAATCTTTTCTCCCATTCTGTAGGTTGTCTTTTAGTTTTGTTGACTGTACTTTCACTGTGCAGAAGCTTTTTATCTTAATCAAGTCCCAATAATTCATTTTTGCTTTTGTTTCTCTCGCCTTCATGGATGGATCTTGCAAGAAGTTGCTGTGGCCAAGTTCAAAAAGGGTGTTGCCTGTGTTCTCCTCTAGGATTTTGATGGATTCTTGTCTCACATTTAGATCTTTCATCCATTTTGAGTTTATCTTTGTTTCTGGAGTAAGAGAAACAGGTGACTGGGTGACAGGCACTGAGGGGGGCACTTGACGGGATGAGCACTACTCATTGCAACATACTATATGTTGGCAAATCAAACTCCATAAAAAATATAAAAAAAATTATAATTTGAAAGACCTGGGTTCAAATTCCAAAAACAAAACAAAACAAAACAAAACACAAATTCCATGCCTGGTACTTAAGAGCTATGCAAGTTCATAGAAATTACTCTAAATTTTTATCCTTATATTTCCTAATCTATGAGAATAAATAATAATGCAATTGTAAACATATGTATGAAAATGTTTAACACATAATAATATGTAATAAAATTAAAATTGCATAAGCCAAAAAAAAAAAAAGGAGGGAGAAAAGATGGATTATGAGCAAAGGAATGAAACTAACATTTCACTTCTCAACAACCTCTTAACTGAAGCCAGAAGGCACTAGAATAACATCCTCAACATGTTACCAGTTTCTTTCAACCTAAAATCGTGCCCAGCAAAGGCATCTTTCAAAGAAAGCCAAATTAAAAATGTTTTCATGTAATAATTGATCTACCACAACAGATTCTCCCTGAAGGAACATCTGGGGGATATACTTTAGTGAGAAGAAAAAAGATGCTAGAAGGAAGGTCTGAGATGCATTCTTAAAAGGGGAGAGCAGAAAGACAGGTAACGGGAGAGGGTTTACAGGAAGCATTAAGAGTCTGGGTAATGTCCTATTTCATCGTATGTTATTTATTATATATTATATACATTACTTATGCTCCTTTTTGTACTAGTTTTTAAAATAGATGCAAATCGTCAGTCTAGAAAAGAAAATACTGCAGCATGAGAGAAAGTGAAGCATATTATTCTGAAAAATCCAATCTCCAAAAAAGTAATTGATAAAAGAAAGCAAAAGAAATTGTAGACAACTGTATGGCTTACCCCCAAAAGATTCAAGTCATTGTCATTCCTAAGAAATAGGAGTGTCAATCCAATGGAGAGTACAGGCTGAGAAAGAGACACCTGGATGCTATGCGAAAATAAGAAACCAGGAAGAAAAGGGAGGTGGGTGGAAGGACAACTGGCCAATGAAAGAGCAAAATAACAGAATGGGCCCTGCTGAAAAACTTGATGCAAAAAATTTCACCTGTGTGTTGAAGAAAAACGTCAGGTTCTCTTAGAATAAGAAATAAATAATAAGGTGAAGGACATGATGAAAGAACAATAAACACGAAACACGGCGGCCAGAAATACAATCTAAAAAGTAAGGCTAGTGCTGAGGAAGAAGGCAGACAGTGGTGACAATTCGCAACACACTCGAGCACAGAGGGTCTCTAAACCCTGGGCTGATATGCACACGCCGTGTCACTACTGGTCTACCAATAGGTGGGTTAGCACTGTCCCCAATTACAGGAGCGGGGTAAAAGCCTGAAAGAAGCTGCTTGTTGGAAATCACATAGTTGGGGCGCTCCTCGGTGGCTTGGTTGGTTGAGCATTTGACTCTTGATCTTTGGCTGAGGTCATGATCCCAGGGTTGTGAGATGGAGCCCCATGAGAAGATTCTCTCTCTCTCTCTCTCTGCCCCATGCCCTACATGAATATGTTCTCTCTATATATAAAATAAAAAAATACGGGCTCAGCCCTGGTGGCTCAGCCCCAGTTTAGCGCAGCCTTCAACCCAGGACCTGATCCTGGAGACCCAGGATCGAGTACCACATCGGGCTCCCTGCATGGAGCCTGCTTCTCCCTTTGTCTGTGTCTCTGCCTCTCTCTCTCTCTTTCTCTCTCTCTGTGTCTCTCATGAATAAATAAATAAAATCTTTAAAAAAAAAGACAATAAATAACAAAAAAGTTTTCAAAATAGAAAAAAAAATTCCCATGATTGGAATTTGAACCCTGGTTTTTCTTATTCAAATGTTTGGATTGTTTATCTTTCCCCAGAATATCAAGAAAGTTAAAATTCAAGTTGACTTCCTTTGGGTAAAAATAGAGTCACTGCTGTATGCATAATAGACCAAACATCAGTGAAGATAAAACAGTATTAAAACTGTATGCTCCCAGAAATCCAACATAGAAATATTGTGTGTGTGTATCACAGAGACCAAAGGAGAGAATGCATAAAGACACCAACATGCTTTATAAGTGCAAATGCAGATTCTAACATCAAGTCAACAACCATCAAATTCATTAGGTTTGCAAAAGAATAAAAACCACATGATGGTTTAGCATATATAACATATGAGTGAAATATGCCAAAGGAGAAAATGTATTGTAACATCTCCTTTAAATATAAAGATGTTCAATTACAGGGTAATCTCAGTTGAATCCTAAAGGCATTTAATAACCTTAAAACTCTTCTATAATAAAATAACTTATAAATGAGAATATACTTACTTCTTTCATATGATAAAGAATGTTTTTTTAGCCAACAACCAAAATTATATTGGAGGCTAAAATACCAGAATCATTCTCAATACAATCAAGAAGCAAGGCACCAGTATTTATTTTAAATTATTCTGGAACCGTAATCCAACTCAATGACTATTGAAAACTGTTAAGAAATACAGTTTTGGAAAGTGTATAGATACATGATGATATGCAGATAACTGGTATGATACCAATTGTAAAAACTATTATAAAAACATCTAATTCAACTAATTAGAATGATCTATATTTCTTAGTATTGGCATGGTATAGGGACATGGGGTTTTCAGACAGCAGGGATGCTCACGGGTGGCAAATTTCTGAAAAGAAAGTCAGAAGTTTAGACTAAGAGCCTATTGATTGCTGGGACCTTGGTGGCTCAGTTGGTCAAGTGTCTAACTCGATTTCCACTCAGGTCGTGATCTCAGCGTTGTGAGGGTCAACCCCCCCCCTCCAATCAGGCTCTATCTCAGTGGGGAGTCTGCTTGAGATTCTCTTTCTCCCTCTGCCCCTCCCCTACCTGTCTCTCTCTAAAATAAATAAATCAATCTTTTTTTTTTTTTAAAGGGGGCCTTGTGATTATTGACTACTGGGATGCTATCCTACAAGTAGAAGAAAGCTATGTACAAAATTATGTTTAACGATAATTACTCTGATGTTGATTATATAATTTCAAAAAATTTTAACATTTCCAACTGTCCAATTAAAGAAGAAAGTTTAAATATTGTACTGCACATTCATTACATTTGGATTTCGAAAGATGGGAAGTGACATGGGATGTTAATATAAGTGAAAAGGGTGTATATTATTTGTATGCTCTCAAAAATATAATTTAAAAATAACCCTGCAAGAGGATCCTCTATATATAGTATCTTCACTACAAAGGAAAAGGCTGGTGCCACACTTAATGTTTACGATCTTTTAGTGCTAAGATTACAAGTGATTCTTATGTCTTTATGTATTTCTGTTTTCAATTCAAAGAGAAGGTAGGCTGGGGGTGGAGAGAGAGAAAGAGGAAGGAGGGAGGAGGAGAGAAGGGTTCTCCAGCCACAGCTATATTTGATAGCAATCATGCCATCAGAAAGAAATGAAATATGAATCAGGGAAGGTTGCTGGGTGATGGGAACAGAGAGGAAGAGACTTGGTGGTAGTGCTCATTTATATGCCTTCCAGGAAAAAGAGTGTTTTGGTAAAATAGCAGTTATTTGACTGGACTGTTGAGAATCTGGACACATAATGTTATATGATCCTAATACTATTGAACATTCAAATCATATAACAGAAGGCTTGTTAAAATATTTAACCATATTAAATTTGTTGAATTGACTATGGTGAGGCCTCCTGACAACCAAACAGCTGGCCTCTGTTGGTGACAGCCCAACTTCAACTTGTTCACACTGATGAAAACTTTATCATGTAAATTATCATAAGTTAATTCTCACAACACTTAAAAGCTAAGATATGCTTGTCACCATTTTATAAATGTGGAAACTACAGATAAAAATGGACCTGTCCAGGATCACACAGAAATGCAGGGTGAATCCAGTATTTGAACCCTGGTCTCCCCACCCCCATCTCTCTCCAAAGCCCCAAGTTCCCAGTGTATACTTATGGCCTCCCACATGCCAGGCCCTTGGCTCTAACCCTAAAACTAGCATTGTAAGATAGGGATTATTAAACAAAATAAACACTGAGACACGTATTCATCTGATTTCTGGAAGGCCAGCCATTGCCAGGCTGGAACTGCCATCGCCAGGCTGGAACCGCCACCTCCGTGAGGAAACCAATACAGCTTGAGAACAAACACATGCCCCTACACAAGAAGTATGTTCAAATACAAAGGAATTATTCTAGAGGAAAGGATTGTCAATTGGATACAGAAAGTCTCCTTGAAGGAAAGAGCTCTTGAGATGCTCTTTGAAAGAGGATTCGGCCTAAACTGTCAAATACTAACTGGGAGCCAGCAAGGTGTATTTGAAGTGACAGGGGTAGGAGGTGGCAAGTGATGTGCTTTTTAGGGTCAATATAATTATACAAGATTATAAAGAGAGATGAAACTCAGTAGATCAGCTATCGTGTGGCTTTTTAAATAACGACCTAAGGAGTCAGGCCTAATTTTATAGGCAATTACCTTAAGGTTCAGCTGTGGCTGACATCCAGTGCGTAAAGCTGGTGTTTGATCTTTTCCTTTGCGAGTCAAAAGAGCATTTTATCATCCATTGCTCTCTGAATTATCTCAAGAAGCTACCCAATAAAGTCTATATTGTACTGTTTACTTGGACACTTTTTTGCTGATGTGAATATTAGTGCCCACATAGGCCCATGTGAGGTTGTTTCACAATTTTATATTTTTCAGATTCCATCAAGCTGACATCGCAAAATAATATCTTATCGCGGTGAGTCCGGTCCCCATCTGTGAGATAAGTCTGACTAATTGTACTCACTTAATTAGATCAATCTTTGAGACTTTAATTCTGGAACTTCTTTTCTATCTATTTTTTGAGTGCACAAGGATTAACCCACATCTAGCCTGAAAACTCCCACTACACAATCAGAAAAAACAAAATAGCCAATCAAAAAGATACTATAAATTGTACCTGAAAATTCTAGCCAAGCTTTCCATATAGGGTTTCTGCAAACCACTCTTTGCAGTCCTGATAATCTACAAAATCAACCACAAAGCACTGCAAACTTCCTGATGGTAGCACGTAGGTCCTACATTTTTCCCTTTGGAAAGAAGGGACTGTCCTCTGTATAATCTGTGGCCCGTGGCAGATTCTGAGTGCAGACGTGATCCACAAAGGCTACTGAAGGGATGAGTTGATAGCATTAGTTTTAGGTTAGAACCTACTTCAAATCCCCAAATCTTAGATTTCCCAAACGAAGTTTAATTGTAAAGGCAAACAAGTGTAGATTTTAAGAGAAGGATGTGTATATTTCTGGGGTGAGAAGCAACCAGGCTTCCAACACAATTCACATACCCAGAATTAGTTATTCATGTGTGGATGAATACGGTCCCTATGAACCGCACATTTAGCTATTTCCAATGCCTCTTCTGTTTTCGCCATATTGGACATAAAAGTTCTCTTTGCAAACATAGGAGTTTGCCTGATCTATAACTTCATTTCTTATTCAGGTTTGAAGCAGAATAAGACAACGCTTCCCCCTGAAAGCCATTTTTCAGGAAAATGGGCGTTCAGTGTTTGCATGAGTTCCTGACTTTACGTAATCTATAGTAGATTTTGAAATGCTTTCTTGGAATATAGCACATTTCCTGTGTGCTATATTGGATAAGGATCCAAACAGGTGTCATATTACTCCTATCTGAAACGTGCTTTGCTCTTTCGGCTGTAGGAGAGTGGCCGCTCCTGTGGTTTATTTAATTAATGCAGTGTTTATTGACAATACTTTCTTACATTGGACAAATGCTGATTTTTGATAGGTCCTTATTCAGAATATTTCGTAATAATCATTATTGTCTCTTAATTTAAGATCTACAGCTGAGGAATTTCATGATATTCTTTCATGATCTACAGCTGAGGAATTTCATGATAATCATTATTGTCTCTTAAGATCTACAGCTGAGGAATTTCATGATATTCTCATGGCATTTGTTCTGAGGCCCGCGCTACTTGGATAGGTCATTAGATGTGAATCACCTAGTTTCTCTATGCCCCAAGTAAAGTAGAAATATAGTGAGGTTCCTTTTAGGATGCTGTAGGACTAAAGCCTCTTCCCAGCAATGCCTTTGGACTCCTTTAACCAGAGCACGTGTGACCTAAGTTTAAATTTGAAATTCTCCAGCCGAATTTTATAGGATGGACTTCTTAATTTCAATAAGAAAAGCAAATCAAGTTGCAAATGACTATTTAGTAGATGAGTTGTTAATTAAGTCGTACAGCTATTACAGAAATACTATTTTTCAATGTTTATTGCCATAGAGAAATGTTTATAACTCCCAAACATGAAGAGCATCATGTCAAACTGTAACTGAATCGAGCATGGAGCACTTTCCATAGAAAAATAATTATTTTACTGTTATGGGTGCTCTACCTCAATTAGCCTTGACAGTGGGGTATAATCCAGAAGAATGTAATATGTCTTCCATAGCACTTTGCTAGTGTGTATTTTTTGGAATACAAATTCTGTAAATGATTAATTAGTGCTCCACTTTATTTTTTATGATTTATTATAAATTAATTTTTATTATGATTTAAGGGCAACCCTCCTTTCTCTTTCTTGGATTTGGTGTGTGTGTGGGGGGTTGTATGTTTGTTTGTTGTTATATATTTAATATTATTTTTAAAATTTAAATTAAATTAATTAACTTATAATGTGTTACTGGTTTCAGAGCTCAGGATTCGGCAATCGTAATATAACACCCGGTGCTCATTACATCATGTGCCCTCCTTCATGCTTATCACCCAGTTACCCTTTGTTTTTAGACCAGGAAATTTGAGAAATAGTCAAACAATATTAAACAGGACTTTTATTGCAGGATTCTCCAGAAATTTTAGCATGTTTGCAGTCGTTTTGGACCTTAAAGAGAGAAAAATTTTAGATTTTAATGAAATCTAGTTAAACCATTTATTTTCCTTCCATAGTTTGTACCTTTTGTATTCTGCCCAGGAAATCTTTACCTATTTCAAGACTGCAAAGGTTTTCTTCTATGCTTTCTTTTAGAAGGTTTGTATTTTTAGCTTTTACACTTAGGTCTATGATATCTTGTGTCAGTTTTTATGAATGGTGTATATGAAGAATTTTTTTTTCAACCCAGTTGAAACCCTAAGAAACCCAGTTGTTCCTGTATCTCTCACTTAGAAAGATTATCCTTTCATTTTTTTCTTTGGCACAATTGTCAAATCCAATTGATTGTGTATGTGGACTTTCTCTGAACTCTTTTTTTCTGTTCCATTGATTTGTCTGTTGGTCTTTATGCCATTATCACATTGCTTTGACCTTTATGGCCTCATAGTAAATCTTGATATCTGGTAGTATAGATTCTCCGGCATTGTTCTTTTCTTTTTCAAGAGTACTTTGCCTCTGCTAGACCCAATTTTAGAATCAGCTCACCTAAGTTGTAAAAGAAGGCCTGCTGGAGCAATCAGACAACAAAAAGACATTAAAGCCATTCAAATTGGCAAGGAAGTAGTCAAACTCTCCCTCTTCGCCAATGACATGATACTCTACATAGAAAACCCAAAAGCCTCCACCCCAAGATTGCTAGAACTCATATAGCAATTTGGTAGCATGGCAGGATACAATATCAATGCCCAGAAATCAGTGGCATTTCTATACACTAACAATGAGACTGAAGAAAGAGAAATTAAGGAGTCAATCCCATTCACAATTGCACCCAAAAGCATAAGATACCTAGGAATAAACCTAACCAAAGAGGTAAAGGATCTATACCCTAAAAACTATAGAACACTTCTGAAAGAAATTGAGGAAGACACAAAGAGATGGAAAAATATTCCATGCTCATGGATTGGTAGAGTTAATATTGTGAAAATGTCAACGTTACCCAGGGCAATGTACACGTTTAATGCAATCCCAATCAAAATACCATGGACTTTCTTCAGAGAGTTAGAACAAATTATTTCAAGATTTGTGTGGAATCAGAAAAGACCCCAAATAGCCAGGGGAATTTTAAAAAAGAAAACCATATCTGGGGGCATCACAATGCCAGATTTCAGGCTGTACTACAAAGCTGTGGTCATCAAGACAGTGTGGTACTGGCACAAAAACAGACACATAGATCAATGGAACAGACTAGAGAACCCAGAAGTGGACCCTGAACTTTATGGTCAACTGATATTCGATAAAGGAGGAAAGACTATCCATTGGAAGAAAGACAGTCTCCTCAATAGATGGTGCTGGGAAAATTGGACATCCACATGCAGAAGAATGAAACTAGACCACTCTCTTGCACCATACACAAAGATAAACTCAAAATGGATGAAAGATCTAAATGTGAGACAAGATTCCATCAAAATCCTAGAGGAGAACACAGGCAACACCCTTTTTGTACTTGGCCACAGTAACTTCTTGCAAGATACATCCACGAAGGCAAAAGAAACAAAAGCAAAAATGAACTATTGGGACTTCATCAAGATAAGAAGCTTTTGCACAGCAAAGGATACAGTCAACAAAACTCAAAGACAACCTACAGAATGGGAGAAGATATTTGCAAATGACGTATCAGATAAAGGGCTAGTTTCCAGTATCTATAAAGAACTTCTTAAACTCAACACCAAAGAAACAAACAATCCAATCATGAAATGGGCAAGACATGAAGAGAAATCTCACAGAGGAAGACCTAGACATGGCCAACATGCACATGAGAAAATGCTCTGCATCACTTGCCATCAGGGAAATACAAATCAAAACCACAATGAGATCCCACCTCACACCAGTGAGAATGGGGAAAATTAACAAGGCAGGAAACCACAAATGTTGGAGAGGATGCGGAGAAAAGGGAACCCTCTTACACTGTTGGTGGGAATGTGAACTGGTGCAGCCACTCTGGGAAACTGTGTGGAGGTTCCTCAAAGAGTTAAAAATAGACCTGCCCTACGACCCAGCAATTGCACTGTTGGGGATTTACCCCAAAGATACAGATGCAATGAAATGCCGGGACACCTGCACCCCGATGTTTCTAGCAGCAATGTCCACAATAGCCACACTGTGGAAGGAGCCTCGGTGTCCATCGAAAGATGATGGATAGAGAAGATGTGGTTTATGTATACAATGGAATGTTCCTCAGCCATTAGAAACGACAAATACCCACCATTTGCTTCAACGTGGATGGAACTGGAGGATATGATGCTGAGTGAAGTGTGTCAATTGGAGAAGGACAAACAGTGTATGTTCTCATTCATTTGGGGAATATAAATAATAGTGAAAGGGAATATAAGGGAAGCGAGAAGAAATGAGTGGGAAATATCAGAAAGGGAGACAGAACATGAGAGACTCCTAACTCTGGGAAACGATCTAGGGGTGGTGGAAGGGGAGGTGGGCGGGGGGTGGGGGTGACTGGGTGACGGGCACTGAGGGGGGCACTTGACGGGATGAGCACTGGGTGTTATTCTGTATGTTGGTAAATTGAACACCAATAAAAAATAAATTTATTATAAAAAAAAAAAGAAGGCCTGCTGGGATTGTGTTGAATTTACAGATACATTTAGGGAAAACTGACATTTTAACATCAAATCGTCCAATTTCATGAGCATGATATTTCTCCAGACATTTAGATGAAAAGTTGATAAACTTTTCCTGTAAAGGGTAAGGTAGTAAATATTTTAAGCTTTGCTAAATTTTATGAGCTCTGTTCCAACCTCTCAACCGCAAAAGTAGCCTTAACCACATATAATCAAATGGGTGTAGCTATATTCTAAACACAAAAACAGGCCACAAGCTGCAGGCACAGTTTGCAAACCCCTGATCTGGACCATCTTCAGTTTCTCTCATCAGTATTTTGTAGTTTTGAGTACATGTTATTACATACTTATGCCTAGTATTTCATGGTGCATACTTTTGTGAATTGCATTTAGACACTTTAAATTTCCAATTACTCATGGCTGTATACAAAAATATAATTTGTTTATATATTTATATTATTTCCTGTGACCTGCTAAATTCAATTATAGTTCTCGAAATATTTTTCTATGGGTTCTTCAGGAGTCTATTGTCTGCAAATGACACTGTTTATCTATTTTTTTCCAATATTATTTTCTCCCCCCCCCCCTTATTTTATCACACGGCTTAGGGGCTCCAGTACCGATTGAATAGAGTAGGCATATTTGCTTGTAGCTGATCTTAGGAGTAAAGAATTCATCTTTCATTGTAAAGTAAGATATTAGCCGTAGCCTTTTCAGGTTCAAGAAATCTTCTATTTCTAGTTTGCTAGGAGGTTTTCTTTCAGCCAAGTATTGAATTTTGACAAATGCTTTTATTCCTCTTTATTCAATTACTATGGAGAATTATATTGACTGGCTTTCAAAGATATTTCTGTGTAGATTTCTTTTCATGGGATATCTTTGTTTTTGACAGAATAATTCGGCTTCACGAGGTAAGTTGAGAGGTATTTTGTTCTCTTGTATTTCCTTGAAGAGTTAGTGTAAAATTCGTATTTTTTCATAAATTTTTTATTTAGAATTTGCCAATGAAGCTATTTGGACCTGGAGTCTTCTTTATGGTAAGAGATTTTTTTTCTAAAGATTCTTTATTTTTTTATTTGTGAAAGGGAGCGAGAGAGCAAAGAGGGGGGGCAGAAGGAGAAGCAGACCCTCCGCTGAGAAGGGAGCCAGACTCAGGGCTCCATCCCAGGATCTTGAGATCGTGACCTGAGCTGAAGACAGAGCTTAACCCACTGAGCCCCCCAGATGCTCCTGTGGGAAGAATTTTAATTATGGACTAAATTTCTATACTAGATATAATTTGAACATTTTATTTTTTTGTGTGTCAGCCTTTATAACTTGTGACTTTTAAGGAATTTGTCTTTCTTCTAAGTTGTTAAATTTATTGCCACAAATTGTTTTTGATACTCTTAATTTCTCTCTTACGTCTGTCGTATACATAGTGATGTCTCTTTTTTCAATGTTGAGATCGGTAATTTTGTATTTTCTCTCTTTTTTCTTGAACAATTTAGGTTGAGATTTACCAATTTCATTATCTTTTCATTGTAATTGTTTCCATTGATTTTCTTTTCATTTCATCTCTTATCTTTATTGTTTCCTTCCTTCTCTTTGAGTTTTGTCTCTTTCTCTAGCTTCTTAAGGGGGAAGCTTAGTCTATTGGTTTTATCTTTTTTTATTGCAATATAAGTATTGATAATCATAAATTTTTATCTAAGAACTATGTTAGTTGCACTTCTCAAAGTTTGATATATTTTGTTTCCATTGTCATCATCTCAGGGTCCTGGAACTGAGCCCCAAGCCAGGCTCCCTGCTCAATGAGGGGTCTGCTTCTCCCTCTCACGCTGTGCACACACTCACTCTCTCTATGGCTCTCTCTCAAATAAATAAAATCTTTAAAAAATGGATGGTATGATGAAATACATGCAAGAACAAACAAGGATACTACTTATAGATAGAAAGGACAGAAAGTCATAGTTACGATCGTGACTTTCTCAGCAGTTATTTTTATACGTCGCCTTTACATGGGCCATTCATCGGGTGATATCCAATGTAGTCACCTTCTAGTCTCACACGTTCTATGTCCAAAAAAATGTAGGAGGCTAATTGGAAATACACAGCTTCCCTCCTGCGTGATTCTTGAATACAGCACGAATCTGTGTTGGTCCTGGTAACTTTCATCTTTGTGCCCCTTCCTGTTCAAATCTCAGCTTTGGTCTTCACTACAGCATCATCAGAGAAGGCGGATGTGGCATTGAGAGAAAATGAGAGAGAGACAGAGAGGTTATACGAACATTATACAACCCAGGATTTGGGGTTAGGGGTCTTCCGCCCATGTGCTCTATCCTACGAGTGTTTAACCTGGTGCCTTGTTGCTTTTCTTTTGTGTTTCATTGTGAATTTTAGATTGGTTTAATAAATCATGTTGTTTATCTTAATTTGATCTCCAAGGCTTTCCGTTTTGATTTTTCCAGGACGGTAATTGGAAGCCAGCGTTTTGTCACAGTCTTTTCCCAATAACAATCCCTATAATAACAAAACTAATGGTATTTTAACAGATGATGATGAGCCTTCTATTGGCATTGTTGGTATTTGTCAGTGTTTCTGAAAATTGATTTTGATAAGTGTGTTTTTTTTAAAGCTTATATTTATTTATTTATTTATTTATTTGAGAGAGAAAGAGCTCAGAGGGAGAGTGAGAGAGAGAAGCAGACTCCTCCATGAGCAGGGAGCCCAATGAGGGGCTCGATCCCAGGACCCTGAGATCATGACCTGAGCAGAAAGCAGACACATAATGGACTGAGTCACCCAGGCACCCCAGATTATGATAAAGAAAGTCTAGTTAAAACTTGAAGAAAGTTTAATTAAAAATTCAATTTAATTGTAATATTAAATAGACATATGGGCCACAGAATTAAGTCATGTAAATTATCAAATTATTTCATGATACTTGCAAAGAACTGCTATGTGTATTTATATACGTACATGCATGCAATAAGAGTATGTAGACACATTTGTATATATATGTTTATATGTGCATGCATGCGTACATATCTACATGTAGGTCTATAAGTTCTCAGAGTTTGGTTCTAGTAAGCACTTAAAACTGAAAAGACAGGTGAAATTATTCCTTACCAAAATAAATTCAACAAATTTTTATTCAGGGCCTATTTGCCAGCCGCGGAATGAAAATCAAAATTGACGTCAGTTTAACTTTTTTGTGTGCCAGATATGTTGACATGCACATATCAGTGCTACTGACTTCGGGTCACACCTTTTTGTTAAGGTGGTTACATGTTGTAAAAAATGAATCTATAATTTTAACTATAAATTTAAATCATAGAGCTAATTTAAGAAAATGTGTATTATAGATTTTAAAAAAATAAAAAAGAAAATGTGCATTTTCCACATGTATTTTCCGTGTGTTTGATGAAAAGTAAAAATCCCTTTTTACAGCTAATCATTGAAATAAATGCCATCACGATTCATATTGTGTGCATCTATGACACAGGTTTATTATAAATCTAAGTAAGGTGGGTCAAGTTTTTCTGAACTAGCTTTTGATTAGCGAGTTCAGACTTAAAAGATTATTCAGCAAAAAAAAAAAAAAAAAAAAAAAAAAAAAAGATTATTCAGCCCAATATTGTTGGCACATGAAACTATCTCTTGGTTCTACTTCAACCCCCCCCCCGCCCCCAGTTACTAACTACCCAAACATTTTTTTTCAATAAACATGTGGATTTGTTTTAAATCAGTTTGGTACATGATACAGATTGGTTTTTCAGTTTTTAATGAACTGATATAGAAATCTCTAAACAACAGCAGTGGCTGCCTGTGGAACAAATATCTGTAGGGTAAAATAAGGTGGTTTTGATGCGGGAGAGTGAGGGTCTTGTCTCACGGAGTCAAGAATGAATCTTGCCGACTACGGAGAGTGAGCAAAGCCATGCAAGTTTATCAGGCAGAGATGCAGAGAGAGCTCTTGGAGCTGAGGGGGTCCCGACAGGGCTGCCCCCGAGGGCTTGGGGGGCTGGTCTCTTATTGAGCATCTAGCCAGGGAGCCCATGGTTTGAGACTCTTGTGCCATCTGGGTTTGAGCAGGGACTATTGATGACACCATAGCGACTTATTTCTTTGTGGCCTGGTGAGTTTCTGTGATTACTACGTAGCCATTAAAGGGGGATACTCTCCATCATTTCGGAGCTAGGGAGCCAGATTTATTTTTTCTCTTTTTTTACTGTCTTATCTCTATTTTCTTGGGATGGGCAGGAACCTGACTCTGGGGCCCTTCAGGGATCCCACAGATTCCTGGGAGCATGAGTCTGGGCCTTTCTCTTATCTTTCCCTGCCTTCTCCTCTGCCCCTAACTCATTCCCACATCATTTTGATAGCACTACATCCACATGAACAAAATCAGGAGAAAAATCTGAAAAGGTTTCTATATACCTTCTGGATTAAAAAAAAAATTATGAATGGCTTGAGGAAGTAAAGGAGGGGGGAGCTGTGAGTTCTGTTGTGAGTTCTGTTGTGCTCTGCGCACACGTGAATACATGAACAAGTCGGTATGCTATGACTTAACTGTTCATGATTCACCTGCGGCTGGAAAGTCCTTTCTCTGCCTTTGCCGTGGGTACATCGGATGCTTCAATCCAAACAAAATCACGTGTCTTTCATAGGCACCAGCTACTGGCTCTGCTGTGTGCCACCCGCAGCCGTGCTCCAGCCACCTTATTCAAGTAGCTCTTTGTTGCAGGGCTGCCGCATCCACAGTGGTTTCATCACCGAAATACAACGAGCTCAGGAAGCAGAAATCTGTGGACCTGGTGAGTGTCCTTCCTAGCGGTGGCTGAAGTTACTCTGGAGCAAACAACATCGGACCAAGAGACACTCCCTGGAGGTCAACGGCTTCTTTCCTCGGGAATCCCTTGTTTTGCAAGCAGTGGAGGGCAGTTGTGCTTGTGGAGGAGCAGGGGTCAGCGTGCAGACTTGGGCCCGAGCACCTAGGGCCAAATCCTCGCTGGGCGACTCAGGCATATGGGACCTCAGTAGGCACGGCGTGTAATTTCTCTGGGCTTTGGTCTTTCCATCTGTAGAATGGATATGGTTCGTATCTCATAGCATTGCTGTGGGAATTTAATATTTGCGAGCTAATATTTGTGCTTAGCAAGCACTCAGGGACTCATCGGAACTACAACTATTAGCTAGTATTGCTGCACCTCTGAAAAAGCAGCGATGTAAAAACCTCTTGAAAACGTATGTAATCCCCAAGACAAAGAGTATTCTTTTATTATCAGGATCACCAAAAGCAGACAGACAAGCAAACAAAATCAAGAAAACAAAACAAAACAAAAAACCAGAGGTGGGGAGCAACTTGGGGTAAAGCTGCATTTCCGGCATGTTTTAATTAAAATGGAAACTTGAGAGGCCTTGGCCAGGTTTTTTAAAGACCAGATGGTTCACTTGGTTCTTGGCCTGTGGTTTGTTCTTGGGATCATAAATAAGGTCACAGTCATGGACTTTGAACACTAAATCAGATGAGCTAACTTTTAACTTCATTCCACATAGTCTCAAAAGCTGTTAGGAAACATTGACTAGTAATTTCTTTCAGAGACAACTTCCCAATTGGCAACCATTGTCTTTGGAATGAAAAATCAGATATGAAAAAATTACCGAACTATGATTCTCTTGTTAATTCTGTAAATTCAGAGAAAGGTTATTATGGTCATTTCTATAAGGTTTTGTTAGTTTTTGCATCTTTCTGCATTACCATTTTATGAGCTCTCTCCTAGTGGTTTAATATTATTTCATCAATCTTGGTCTTTGTTTTTAATTCATAGAGTGGAATTTACTTGTTTATTGGTGTGAGTAATTTTCAATATCTTGCCAAATAGCCTGTGGCAACTGAAAATACAGGTTGCTTATAGTAGACTTTTCCATTTGAGTGCAGTGCAACAAAAATAAATCATGCTGAAAACCCAACATCACGGACTTGTAGGCATTTATATAACTAACTCAAAATTACTTTTATTTTCTGTTATTAAGCAAACAAACTTGACCTACATATGAGGGAGGTAAGTAATACAGCAAAGCATGTCTTCTGGCTAGAATAATTTCCAATTTCACCTTTATTCTTACTTATATGTTTTTTTTTCTCTCCCCAATGTGACTAAACACTTTCTATCCTATTCAGCCCATCTTATTTCAGAATTAGCATGTATTGCAAGCTGGATCAATATAAATAGACTGATTTTATTATTCTTATGTTCAGGTTGTACTTTAAAAGTCAGGTTTTTTGTTTGTTTGTTTGTTTGTTTCAAGTCAGGTTTTTGATGGGAATTCCCATCAGTTTCCCAGAGTGTCCTGAAAAGCTCTCCAGCAGCTGCTGGTGGCCACATGCTGGGAGTGTGCCTGCTGTCAGGCTCTGAGCTGCTCTGGCGGGTGGGCAGCTCTCCCTAGTGCTCCCAGGCAGCCCGAGCACCGCAGGATCTGAGACATGGTGATGGGTCCTGCGGCACAATGACAGGACACCTTGATGGATGTGGTTGGTTGATGCCAGCCTGGTTGATGCCGGGTGTGGCCAAGGAGGTGTCTTAGTGTCTTAGCTACCACCTGCGGGGTGCGTAGCATCCATAAGGGTGCAAGGCGGTAAGGGAGGAGTGCAGGCCGCTCTGCCGCAGTCCAAGTCCACGGGACACAGGCCCCCTTTTCCTTTCCTGCTCTTCGTGTCACATGTGCACTTGCTGTCCTCCCACTGCGGCTACTATCTTTGTAAGGGACTCCAGGCCACCCACAGGCCTGCTCGTGTAAGTGAGCGCCCGCTGTGGGTCAGAGCTTCCGTACGTACACGGCCCTGCAAGAGCCTCCTGCGGTTTGAGATCTAGGGCGTCATCACAAGAAGATTCAACCCTACATTGTCTTGGGCACAAAAGAATGTTTGATTTCTTTATTGACTTTTAAGATTTTATTTATTTACTCGTGAGACACACACAGAGAGAGAGAGAGAGAGAGAGAGAGGCTGAGACACATGTAGAGGGAGAAGCGGGCTCCATGCAGGGAGTTTCCTAAAATATGAAACTTTTACGTGGAATTTTATGCACATTTACTGATTTTTAAAGATTCTTTAACCTATTTACTCATGAGAGACAGAGGGAGGCAGAGACTGAAGGCAGAGGGGGAAGCAGGCTCGGGGGTGGCGGGGCCCATAGGGACTGGATCTTAGGACCCACAGCTCATGACCTGAGCCACCCAGGTGTCCCTTTTTATGCGCATGTAATATTTAAATCACTTCTAATATTTTTCTATCTTTTCTAGCGCAGAGGTAGTTGTAAAGAAACAGGGAGCCACAGCATTTCTTCCCCGACATGAGCGGGAAATGGGGAAAGCTCCTTCCCTGGGGGTTCCTGGCGGTGGACACGGGGTTCCGGGGCCTCCGAGGCTCCAGGCTCCAGGGTCCAGGATCCAGACTGTGCTGAGCGCCGGGCCTGAGGGCCCCCCGCCCCCCGCAGAGGCCCTGGGCCCCTCTGTCAACCCTGGAGCGCATTGGTCCCGGCTCCCCAGGGCTCCCCACGGGCTCCCCGGGGCTCCCCAGGGCTCCCCAGGGGCCGTGGACTTGGGCGCCCCCGGGAGCTGTCCCGGCCCGGTGTGATGTGGGCTGCTAGAGGTCCCCGCAGGGCCAGGGCAGGAGTGTGCAGCCGCGGGGCTCTCCCTGCAGCGCCCCCGCCCTCCCTGCAGCCCTCCCCCACCCCCGCCCTCCCTGCAGCCCCTCCCCCACCCCGCCCTCCCTGCAGCCCCTCCCCCACCCCCACCCCGCCCCCCGCCCTGCCCCCTCCCCTCCCTCCGCGCGTCGGGACACCTCGGAGGGCGGGGGGCGGGGCGGGCCGGCACCTGGGCGGCCCTGGGCTGCGGCGGGCGCGCCCCTCCCTGCCCCCGCGGGTGTCCGTCGGGCTGGGGCGCCCCGCTCGCTGCTCTTTCGCTTTTCCTTTCTCCGGGGCTGGACTCCGGGTCAGGGCGCGGGGAGCCGGCCCAGTGGCCCGTCGGCCGCAGCGTCGCCGCGCAGGGAGCCCCGGGGCCGCCGGCCGCAGCCCGGACTCCATGGAGGTACGCGGCCGCCCCCCGCGGGGTCCCCGGAACCCGCCCCCCCGAGCCTCCAGCCCCGCGCTCCCGCCCCACCCCGCCCGCCCGCCCGCCCGCCAGCCTGAGCCTCCAGCCCCGCGCTCCCGCCGTCGGCCCGCGCACAGGCGCCGCGCTGGGGGCTGCGGGCTCCTCCGGGGCTCGTCCGCGGGCTCCTCTATGGGCTCCTCCGTGGGCTCCTCCGTGGGCTCCTCCCCGGCTCCTCCGTGTCCGCGGGCTCCTCCGTGGGCTCCTCCGTGGGCTCCTCCGTGGGCTCCTCCCCGGCTCCTCCATGTCCGCGGGCTCCTCCGTGGGCTCCTCCGTGGGCTCCTCCGTGTAGGTGGGCTTCTCCGTGGGCTCCTCCGTGGGCTCCTCCGTGTAGGTGGGCTCCTCCGTGGGCTCCTCCGTGGGCTCCTCCGTGGGCTCCTCCGTGGGCTCCTCCCGGGCTCCCCCGTGTCCGCGAGCTCCTCCGTGGGCTCCTCCGTGGGCTCCTCCGTGTAGGTGGGCTTCTCCGTGGGCTTCTCCGTGGGC
This sequence comes from Canis lupus dingo, assembly GCF_003254725.2. NCBI lineage: Eukaryota > Metazoa > Chordata > Mammalia > Carnivora > Canidae > Canis > Canis lupus. Next base: position 1,663,460 of record NC_064261.1, on the reverse strand, counting down.
TCCTCCCGGGCTCCTCCGTGTCCGCGGGCTCCTCCGTGGGCTCCTCCGTGGGCTCCTCCGTGGGCTCCTCCCCGGCTCCTCCATGTCCGCGGGCTCCTCCGTGGGCTCCTCCGTGGGCTCCTCCCGGGCTCCCCCGTGTCCGCGAGCTCCTCCGCGGGCTCCTCCGTGGGCTCCTCCGTGTAGGTGGGCTTCTCCGTGGGCTTCTCCGTGGGCTCCTCCCGGGCTCCTCCATGTCCGCGGGCTCCTCCGTGGGCTCCTCCGTGGGCTCCTCCCGGGCTCCTCCCGGGCTCCTCCGTGTCCGCGGGCTCCTCCGTGGGCTCCTCCGTGTCGGTGGGCTTCTCCGTGGGCTCCTCCCGGGCTCCTCCGTGTCCATGGGCTCCTCCGTGGACTCTCCTGAGCGCCCACCCTGCCGGGGTCCCGCGGGCTGCCAAGCACGTGCGCCCCGGAGGAGCTGCGGGCTGGGAGCCCCGAGCGCCGGGTCCGCGCCCCCCTCCCCCCCCCGGAGCTGGACGAGGTGCGCCCCCCCACCCCGCCCCCCTCGCGCTGCGGCGCCGCGAAGCCTGTGCAGTGTCAGGCGCCTCCGTCACCGACTTTGCTCGCTTGTCCCCCCGGAGAGAGGACTTGCAGAAATCGGGGTCCCTCCCGGCCTTGATGGGGACGCCTGTCCCCCCAGGGAGAGGACTTGCAGAAACAGTTGCTGCCTGCCGGGCAGCCGGGCCTGGCTTTCTCCATGGTGTCAGTTCCCACCCAGGACGGGCCACTCCTCGCTTTGGACAGCAGTATTAGAAGCTTGGAAGGCACGCGGGAGACTTTGATTGCGATGAGGTCCTTATTCAAGGGGGATGTAAATGAAAATCCAGTGAATTTCCCCCCAGTGTTAGTGAGATTGGGTGTGGCAAACGTCTAGGATTCATTTTCATTCACGAAGGTTCCGATAGCTTCCACCCATCCGTAAGACAAGGTTATTCTCAAGCGATGCTAACTTAGAGCCCTAAACACGGTGAGTCAGATGTTCGAAACTGGAAGTAAAGTGGTTGTCGTTGGCCGCTTTTCCGTTGTGTTTTTCAAAGCCACTTGCTGATGTTAGGACGCAGGTGATGACAGCCGCTCTTAACCGAGAGGCCTCACCTTGTCAGTGCACCTGGAGAGGTTCTGTTGACTCGATTGAACCAACTGCTTAGGCCCGGAGAGTTGGGGCATCTGCAGGGCAGTGGCTGTGAAGGTGGGCTCTTCCCCTGCAAGCGGCAAGGTGTGGCATGGATCCAAGCGTCAACTCCTGTTGTTTTACGGACAAGGACTCGGTGGGCGTGGTGGACAGAGGGGGGTCTAGAGGGGACAACGTAAGATCTATGAAGCAAAGGATGGGGAAAAAGCAATAGCCTTCTTCTATATGAAAGGTGATGGACAATTTAAAATTCTATGCGATCAAGAAGTCCCAGAAAGTCCTAAAGGTCTGTGATGACGGCATCTCAAAGTCATATTCTTACATCTCTCCCCATGTTTTCTCCCCTCAAAATTTTAGTCATCCTCGGCATGGCTTCTCTTGCAGCAGCATCCGCTCTGTGACAGGGTGATACAGACGAGTTAGTGGTCACTGGTGCTGAGCCTCCAGTAGGCAGTGTTCCCATACTTTGATTTCTAATCTATGATTAATGAATTCATCTATTTATCTATCTAATTTATTTGTTTTTACTAAATAAGCTCTATGCCCAGTGTGGGCCTTGAAGTCACTTCCCCGAGATCAAGAGTCACACGCTCTACCAAGGGAATGAACCAGGCACCCCTGCTAGTACTTTGGGTTCACTGTTCTCTGACAGTCTGGAGTGGGAACCCCAGAATCTGGTTTGAAGCTATAGTCCTGAAACTTGGAATTTTACTGCAGATGAATTGGTGGGTTTAAGGAAGAGGATCTGGTGCTTTTTGTTTTCACCGGGGAGATTCATACGTGAACATCAGCAGCTACGTTGTAAGACATAATAGTTGCCAATGAAATACATGCTTATTAACCTCTTTGAAGGAGAGGGAAACATCAATGGTTTAAAGTTCATTGGAATAGGGTTTGATAATTGAAGGATTTTAGGCCCCAGAAGCTTCTCCATCTCAGGGTTGCTGGCTCTGATTGGATTTCAGGAAGGCTGTGGTTGAAGCCCTGAAAATGTTGTATGTAAGTGGATTTTTCTTAGGAAAATATCCACAACTCCAGTTAGGTCTCAAACCCCAAATAGGTTTTAAAACACTTATACCCAGCATACACTGAGTGTAGAGCTTGTTTAATGAAAAATAAATGAATAAATAGGTGAATTAATAATAAATTAAAAACTTAGAAAACTCTGCTTTTCTTCATTTCTGTCTTAGAGTTTAATGTTAAATTTGTTCATTAGATTACTAGGGAAGGTTAGTTAATGATACAGAGAGTTCCGTTTTTCTGCCAGCAACTTGAATTATGGGAAACGATATGAATCATTAGCTAATACTTGTTGAGCTCTTATTATGTGCTGGATGTTGCTCCAGGTATGTATGTATTTTTACAAATTATGAACTTATATGCTGGTAGGGACTGTATTGTATTGCTGAGGAAAATCAGAGCACCGCGTCATTAAATAACTTTTCCCTTAGCTACATGTAGAGCTAGTTGACTGCAAGGACTGGGATTTGAACCCGGGCAGGTTTAAGATCACTGGTATTTATGAAGGATAATATTTCCCTAGAAGACTATTTCCCCCAATTTGCTGCTGACAACCAACCGCTACTTCATTCGGATGCAGCGTTATAATGATAGAAGGTTGGACTTCAAGTAGTGCTGCTCATACGGAACTTGCAGGGTGACATCATTAGTCATATATTTAACGATTAGCTTGATGATCAACCAATATTCACACGAGTGTCTCTATATGTGTTTGGTTCCTTAGAGGAATTTCTTTTATAGTTCCAGAGTGGAAACATTTTTCTAATTTGCATCATTTTTGGCTGATAAGACGGAGGTATGTGCGGGTTGACCTGTGTCAGAATCCGCCTAGTTACCTATGCATTCATCCGCCCAGGTAGAAAGCTGGGATTTGTGGAGAGAGAACAGAGGCCTTTCCCATAATGCTGCAACCGAAGTGGTGTAGTCGACGACTCGAGAAGCTCGTTCAGAGGCATTATGGTATGAGGGTTGGCAAGAAGGCAGCTCTTGCTTTTTATTTTTTTATTATTTTTATTTATTTATTTATTTATTTATTTATTTATTTATTTATTTATTTTTAACTCTTTTTTTTTTTTTTTGTTATTTATGATAGTCACACAGAGAGAGAGTGAGAGAGGCAGAGACATAGGCAGAGGGAGAAGCAGGCTCCATGCACCGGGAGCCCGATATGGGATTCGATCCCGGGTCTCCAGGATCGCGCCCTGGGCCAAAGGCAGGTGCTAAACTGCTGCGCCACGCAGGGATCCCAACTCTTGCGTTTTATTGGGGGCTGAGGTGGAACCACGCTGAGTGCTTGCTGCCATCCTATTTGAATGGATTGAATAGAAACATCCCATAGGGCAGTTGAGAGAACATTCCAGCTAGTTTTAGCTAGTACTGCAATATATTCACCACTGGCTATTTAATGGTGAATTTTACTAATCGACTCTTGTGATTTATGTCTATTTATTATTTTGCTTTATCTTTTTTTTTTTTTTCAAGTTACCCAGTCCTGGAATCAGAAATAGGAAATAGAGGCGCTTTGGTCTCATTTCAATTCATCGATGCTATTATCCATACTCATTTTATTATCTGGAAACAGGGTATATGTATGCACACATTTTTCAGTGTTTTATCCCAGTGCGACTCTAGGAGTGTTTTGCCAGTCATATACATATACATATACATATACATATACATATACATATACATATACATGTATATACATTGTACATATATATACACACATATGTACAATGTATATACATATATATACATATATACATGTACAATGTATATACACATTGTATGTACAATGTATATATGTACAAAATGTATATTTTGTATATAGACCATATAAAAATAGATTAAAAAGTCTGAGTGCCCATTAGCTGATCATGTTCTAACAGTACATGGTTGATTCTTCTCCTGATGCTAAGGTTTCTCCAAGTGCTAACAGACTACAGGAGGGATCAGGAGAGTGACAGGAAAATATTTTGTTAAATAAAGGAATTGAAACTGAAAATGATCCTACAAGGAGAAAATATGACGGTTGTAAGGTTGGTGAGGGAAGCTCTACTTATCACAGTGATACAGGAAAAACGCCCTGTGACACATTCAGTGGTCCCTTGCATCATTTCATTCTCACTGGGCATTTTGCACATACACCTTTTAATAGTTAAAAAAAAAATGGAATACCCCTTGTGCACTGTTAGCTCTGAGCTCTAAAATGTTCAATCATTCTTTAACTGAGTATTTCATAGTTAGGAGTTTTACAATACATTTTTCCCACTTCTGTGCTCTTCCTACTCTTCAGCAACAAAAAGTCTATAAATTTAAATGTATATTTCATATGTAGTATATTTATATTATTTTTAAAAATAATCTTGTTAAAATTACTCTTTGCTGTTTTAATATTATTTTTAAATTATTATTATTTTAAAGATTTTATTCTTCTATTCATGAGAGAGAGAGAGAGAGAGAGAGAGGCAGAGACCCAGGCAGAGGGAGAAGCAGGCTCCCTGCAGGGAGCCGAACGTGGGACTCGATCCCGGGTCTCCAGGACCACGCCCTGGGCTGAAGGCGGCGCTAAACCGCTGAGCCACTCGGGCTGCCCAATATTATTATTTTAAGTATTAGTACACAGGTAATCAAAGCAATTCATTAGCTTTCGATGAGTAATTATGAGTCATAAAACTAAACCGTATTGGAAATGTGCATCGTGAATGTAGACATGAGTAGCATTAACATTGATGCCTTCCTGGAAGGTTTCTCTAGTATCAGTTTTCCACATTTGCCCCCTATTTGGCATCCTGGGGAGGCAGGGCACATGGTAAGATTCTGAATGGGAGAGGGATGCGCCTTTCTTTGGTAAAACGGAAGGAGGGTAATTATGAAAGGGGAAGTGGGAAAGGAGAACGTTCCAGAAAATGCTTGCTGTTGGCACATTTCAGGCGTATCCCTCATTAAATCAAGGGTCCCCGTGGACATAGTGCATCTGGAAATTGGTTCCTTTAGAACTCTCTACACCCCCTGGGGACCTTGGAGAGCTGTGGGCTCCCCGGGGTGGCCGTGGTCCACTTTGAGGGCCTCTGACCCCGCGCTGCCGGTCGCCCGGCCCTTGGGTGGCCGTAGTGTCAGAACCCAGAGCGTGTGTGAGGGAGGCTGGGGTGGGGGGCACTGGCCTCTGCGAAGCTTTTCCTCCAGCTTGGACAGGATGGTGTCCAGGTGGCCTCAGCCCGACGGCTCTCCAGACCCTGGACACACCTGCCGGCCCTGGACGCATCTGCTGACCCTGGATGCACCTGCGGGCCCTGGATGCACCTGCTGGCCCTGGAGGCACCTGTGGGCCCTAGACATACCTGCTGACCCTGGATGCACCTGCCAACTCTGGACGCACCTGCCGATGCTGGATGCACCTGCCAACTCTGGACGCACCTGCCGACGCTGGATGCACCTGCTGACCCTGGATGCTCCTGCCGACTCTGGATGCACCTGCCGACCCTGGATGCTCCTGCCGGCCCTGGACGCACCTGCCGGCCCTGGACGCACCTGCTGACCCTAGATGCACCTGCGGGCCCTGGACGCAGCAGCAGGCCCTGGACGCACCTGCTGACCCTAGATGTACCTGCAGGCCCTGGACGCACCTGCCGGCCTGGACGCACCTGCTGCTCCCACACCCCCCTTGCCGTCCTTCCACCTGGCTGAAAGTGGCCATGCCCCAGCCCCCCCAGGGGGAATGGCGTTGTCCCCCTGCTGGGTGTATTGGGTGCTGTGAGGGCTTTTGTCTCTGTGAATGCACGCTGTGATGTGTGTCTCCATGGTCACACTTGGAAGGAACCCTTGACAGTGTGAGAGCGGCCGAAGGTAAGTCACATGGCTGGTCTGGGGGGCCTGCAGCGGGGACGCGGCCCGGACACTGCGCGGCTAGGCGGGGGGACACGGGGCAGGTGGAGACCTGATGGAGCGACTGCGGCGGGGATCGCGGTGGACACGGGCACTGGGGGGACTGGTCTGGGGGGATTCACTGGGGAAGGAGCCAGTGGGAGGGTAGGCAGCAGCCTGGCCCCGCCGCAGCTCGGGGTGCCCAGGATGCATCCCGCGCCCGGTCGTCTGTCCCCAGTGCTCGCGTCCCTGCCATGGGCGTGTCGCCCTCTCTGTCCCGCACGCAGCAACAGCGAGCGGCTGCCTCTGGCTCTGCGTGGCCCCGGCCGCCCGCTTCCTCGGCCGCGCTCCGCAGGCAAGGCCTCCCAGTCAGTCGTGCCTTCCGCGTGCAGTCCCCTCCCGTGTCCCCAGCCAGGAAGCCGCAGGGCCAGACCCCGTGGTGGGGCTTGGGGTCCGCAGGGCCTGGATCCTTCAGTCCCCGTGGGCCTGCCCCCCCTGCACCCCTTTCGGCCTCACCCCTGAGCCCCAAACAGAGGGGTCGGGGGCTTGGTGCCTGGCCCTTCCCGGCTGGCAGGTGGCAGGTGGCAGGTGATGATGGCTCGCTGCCCCGGGGTCTCAGCCGCCTCGCGGGGCTAGGCCCTCTGGTGGGTCCGAGGGACCTGAGAGGTGAACCCAGTGGTGACGTCCCTGAGCCCCCACCCCTGCAACGGAGCCGGGCTTCGGGAGCAGGTGTCTGGGCTCCTGAGACTCCCGGCGCAGCACCCACACCCCGACAGCTTCCCAGCCCCTCCTTGCCCTGAGGCCCTTGGCTCTTGGCGTCGCCTACATGGCCACCAGCCAATCTCAGAGGCGCCCTCACCTTTCTGCTTGTCGCACCCACATCCTGGCCCACCACCAGGTGGCTGGCTGGGCCCAGGGCCTGCGGCACACCTGGCATCCCCCGGCCCCCAGCCCCTGGACCCCGGCCCCCAGCCCCCGGCCCCCTGCCCCCCCCCGCCCCAGCTGGCTGCAAAATCAAAGGCCCCTCCTTTGAGCCCGTAGTTCTTTTCCAGAAGAACGAGCTCTTGTCGGCAGCTGGGGTAGCCCTTCCTGCTGGGAGTTGGGTCCGTAGGGACCTTTTGGGTGTTTGCTTTTGTTTACCTGCTGGTGAGCTTTTCTTAGTAAAGTTTTCTTCAACAGCTTGAGGGCTTCCTAGGAAGCCTTCCATCAAGATTCCCTCCATTAGGGAAGGATGGGCCCATGGGACTCTCGGGACACCCCCGGCTTTACTTTGGATGCAAGTCAGAAAGTGCTGGTACAAGCCCTTACAGGTTTTCCAAGGGCTTTGGTCACGCGGACCCAGTTTATGAGGCACTACCTTCATCTCAGGTCTTTTTATTTTATTTTTTTAAAGATTTTATTCATTTATTCATGAGAGACGCAGAGAGAGAGGCAGAGACACAGGCAGAGGGAGAAGCAGGCCCCATGCAGGGACCCGAGGTGAGACTCGATCCCGGGACCCCAGGGTCACGGCCTCATCTGAGGTCTTAATGAGGCATCTTCCAGCCACGCACTTGATTTGATCTTTAACCCGAGAGCGCCTTGTGCTATTGGACCTTGAATTTGAACTTCGTCCTAAATGTTTGGCTGTCTGGAGAGGCAAGAGGGATGACAAGTCTTACTTTGCAGTCTGGCAAGTCCAGGGTTGAGGAATTTCCTGTAGACTCCACTTGGACATGTTGGTCCCTCTTTCCCCCGGGCAGTGCCCAGGCAGCTCGATGGGACCCGCGCCGCACCGGGAAGCTGCTGGCCGGTCGGCAAGGCCCGAGGTGTGTGTTGTCTCCCCCAGGTTGCAGCAGGGTCGCCCCTGTCGGGGCGCAAGTCAGCTCAGAGTCGGTGCCTACCTGCTGGGCGACAGGCTCCGCCAGCCTGCGTGTGGGGACACCAGGACCATTTGTCCGGTTGACCAAGGACTGAGCCGGCCACGGACATGGGGCAGGCCTGTCGCCTGGGGTCCCTCACCCCGCCCCCCGGCGGGCCCTCCATGGGCACCCGCCAGGCTCGTTCATGCAGGGGGTGCTGGTGATGGCGACTGTCCCTGGACACCACAACCACATGCTGTGACCCTGTGAGAACACTGTCGCACCACTGCTCTGCCCAGAGCCTCCTGCGCCCCCTCATCTCCTTCTGTAAAAGCCGACTCCCATTACCACGGTCCGGGTGGCCCCGAGGGTGCTTCTGTCTCTCATCTTCCCTACGACTCTTCCTTCCCGCCCATCACGCACGCTGCTCTGCTCTGACCTCGGGGTCCTTGAACTTGCTGCCCCCCAGGCTGCTTGCAGGCACAGCCCGCTCCCCTGCCTCCTGGGCTTGGTTCGGAGCTTGCCCCGTTGCAGCGAGGTGGTCCCAACCCGCTCTCCTGCTGCGGCCCCCCACCAGCCCCGCGCTTGGACTCTCCTCCGCGCACCTGCGACCGACCATCCGCCGCACTGGTGGTCTCTAGCACTGCATCCAGGACTCTTAGGGTCACATGTTGCCATTCATATTTTTATCAGCTTTTGGAAAGGTAACAGTTATGGACTGAATTCTGTGTCCCTCCCCACAACCCCCCCACCCCTGAGGCCCTCATGCAAGAGAGGCTTGCTTACGCTTCTAGAAACTTTCAAATGTGCAATACAGTCACCATGCTGTGCATTATGTTCCCGTGGCTGATTTATCTCATGACACTAAGTGTGTGCCTTATGATTTCCTTTACCCCCTTCCCATTTCACCCACTCCCCATCTATTGGGGATGGCAACCGCCAATCTATTTCTGTATCTAAGTTTTTGTTCTTTTTTTTTTTTTTTCTTTAATACACCAGTCTTTGTAGAGTCATCTCCTCTTTGGAGCTCTCCGGGTGAAGCCCCGATTTCCCCTCCTCTGTAGCCCCTGGAAATACTGACTGCATTTCTCCTTTGTTCCGTCTCCTCCCAACGGATACCTCTCTAATAATATCCGGAGTATTCTATTATGTGGACTTGCGTTCGTATAGACCCTCCTCTTGAGCAAACGACGGAAGTGGTGCAAAGATGACAAGGGTTGTGATGATGGGGTTGGAGGGGCTGCAGTTCGGGGAACACAGCCTCCTTACATGCCCAGCACCTCGCCTGGCTCACGGTGTATCTTTCACGGTGTTATTTTTGTTGTCCATAATCTATCACATGTTGCTGAGGGGTCCAGTGATCTAAAGTTTTGAGAAAAGGAGCTTGACTAGGTTTGACTCGAAATAAATCACCGGCAATCATGTCACTGGTGGAAAACCGTTCCCGGCATGCCTTACTGTCAGGGTCAGGAAGGGAAATAGAATTTCCTGAGGATCTATTTTGGGCCAGGCTACTGATAGAATCTTTCCATTCATTTTTTAGAATGGTGCATATGAGCTTTTTAGATTAGCCTGAGCCTTTTATAGCAAAAAAAAAAAAAAAAAAAAAAAAGAAAAAGAAAAAAAAAGGGAGTGCTGTTTCAGATTTTGTGCCAGTTTTTATGGAGGGGATAATTTTACGAATTACAAAGTAAATATTTCAATAAATGAAAGGAAATAGAACCAAGACACACCCTGGTTGCTAAATTTAAAATAGAAATCTTTTCATTTTTTTAAAAATTTTTTCTTTTTTCATTTTCTGAATTCTGTTTGCCAAGTATTTTGAAGAAAGGACTTCAAAATACAAAAAAAGATGAGAAAAATTTTGTGCAAAGAGTAATATTGTATTTTTATTTTTTTAAAAGATTTTTATTTATTTATTCATGAGACACACAGAGAGAGAGGCAGAGACATAGGCGGAGGGAGAAGCCGGCTCTCCCTGGAGGGAGCCCGATACCGGACCCGATCCCAGGACCACAGGGTCATGCCCTGGGCTGAAGGCAGGTGCTCAACCGCTGAGCCACCGAGGCGTCCCTTAAAATTTCTTTTTTTTTTTAAAGTAGTATTGTTAATATTTAATTTATTTAGTGCTCCTTCTGCGAATCCAAGGAAACAAATGCATAGTCATACCAACTTTATTATGTCACGTTAAAATTTGCAGTAACCTTGCATGTCAGATTTTTAAGAATCTGTATTTTAGCTCTTTAGACTTCACCCCTGGGAAGCAAGATCCTCTTCTCATTGTTTTGAGAAGGACCTCTAAGACCTGAGACATGCGGTTTTTCCCACGGCTGATTTAGATGTGATGTCGAGGTCTCTCTCCTCTAAACCTTGACCTTTCTTAATTGGAGCCACATTACTCGGAGCCTCCGCGGTTTATAAAGTATTGGCTCCCGGCTGTGGTTTTCCATCAGGCAGGCGAGCCACAGGCCGGAAAGCTGCCTAGGAGCAGCGAGCATTATCGGGCACTTTCTCGGTTCACGGCCCTTGCCAAGCACTCTGAGGGGTAAAGGCTGACTCAGATGTGGTTCGTTCCTGCAGCTCTGATCCGCTGGAGCAATTCATCTTTGCACGGGAAGGGCTGGTCCTCCGTGTGCTCCCACCGAGCAGCTGCCCGACCTCGACGAGCCAGGCTCTGGGCGCTGGCTGAGCGGGGGGCCCACAGGCCTACCCTGGGGGGTGATCTACCCGCCGGCCTCCCCTACCCACTGCCTCCCCAGCTGGTCCGCGCTCTCGGTTTCCTATTGTCTCCTCCGGGGTGCTTTCCTAAACTCTCACGATTGGATTAGGTGTTCCCTATGGTTTTTGTTGTTGTTGTTGTTGTTGTTGTTGTTGTTGTTTGTAATTTGAATTCAGTTAACTAGCATTGACTGTGTCACCAGTTTCGGATATAAAGTTCGGTGACTAATCAGTCGCATGCTCATCACATCACGTGCCCTCCGGTATCTCTGGTTCTGGACTCTACTGAGTAAATATTTTCAATAGTCAGTTAACATTTATTGTTGGCTCCAGGCCAAGCACTTTGGCCCGTGGAGCCCTGGTGAGCTCCTCGGCGTGCTTTTGTCACGACGTTTCAGGTGGTGCCGAAGCAACCAGGACCGTATGCCCGGGGCCCACAGCGAAGGCTCTCCAAAGACCGCGCACTTCACCGGAACACTCAGAAGGGGCATGAAGACAGAGAGGGACGAGATGAAATCATCATTATTTATAAGTGAAAGCAATGAAAACGAACAACTAGGAAGACGAATCTGCAAGCTCAGCAAGGCTGTCCGACAGAGAAACAAAAATCCAGGAGCTTTTTTTTTAATACTAAATAAAACATTAGCTGACCCACCAGGAAAACCCAGGGCCCAGCCGCCCCCACCAGGGAGACGCGTATCAGGATCGAATGGGATTTCCCTGAGGACTGGAGGGATAGTCCAACATTAGACAAACCCACCAATTCCGCGTTCATGGGAGCGTGCAGGAACACTTGCTATGAGGCTTTGGGTAAGAGCTTCATAAGATCGAATGGGATCTTCCAGACGCAGCAATGAATGAATGAATGAATGATATCTGCTCAATAGTCTCTAGTAAACGCATTCTTCATAAAGAGCCTTAAAAAGCTTTTCCTTCAGTTTTGGAGAAGGATGAGTATGTCCGTATCTGCACAACTACTTGACAAAGTACTGAAAATGGAGGTAATAGCCGCTCATTTTTCCTGAGTGCTCCCTCTGTGCCAGGCAGTATTCGAGGTGCTTCCTAAGTTTTGCTTATTTAAAACACTAAACATAAAATTCTTTACTTATCTTTGCTTCCTGTGTCTCGTGCTTTCTCCAAAGATTACCTCAAATGGGCCATAAAGGGTGAACTTTCCTGACCTCTTCTATGCCTGTAAATGTATTGATTTTGCCTTCACGTGCACATAATGGTTCATCTAGGTATTTAATTCTAGGTACCAAGTTATTCTTCTTCAGCATCGTGGGGACTCTGGTCCATTATCTCGCATCTGTTGTTTCTTTCAAGAAGCATGATGTCACTCTGACCTTTGCTTTTTCACTCTGATGAATATGGTTGGTTTCTCTTTGGCTTGATTTTTTTTTAACATTCCAGTAGAGTTACCATAGTTTCAGGGGTACAACATAGTGATCCAGCACTTCTGTACACTACCCAGTGCTCGTCGTAAGTGTGCTCTTTCTCCCCTGGTCCTATTCCCCACCCCCACCCCCGCCTCTCCTCTGCTAACCCTCTGTTTGTTTTCTATACTTAAGAGTCTGCTTCTTTTGGTTTCTCTTTTTTTCTTTATTCATTTGTTTCTAAAAATTACACGCATGCGTGAAATCCTATGATACTTGTCTTTTACTGACATATTTCACTTAGCATAAGACTCTCTAGAACCATGCATGTTGTTGTAAAAGGCAAGATTTCATTCATTTTTACAAGTGAGTAATATTCCATTATGTGTTTATGTATATATATTATGGGTATATATACATATATACTGTGTATATATGTATAATATAATATATACATATATGTATAATATAAGATACATATTATATATAATATATACATACATTATATACATGTATACTTTATATACATTATATACATATATAATATATACATATTATACGTGTATACATTATGTATACACGTATATAATGTATGTATATATTATATATAATGTATATATGTTTATAATACATGTATATAAGTATATACATGTATATAAGTATATAATATGTATATATTATATATGTATATAATGTATATATGTATATTTATGTATATAATGTATGTATACATATAATGTATATATGTACGTATAATATGTATATAAAATATATAGACCACATCTACTTTATCTGGTCACCTATCAGTGGACACGGGGTGCTTCCATAATTCAGCTATTGTAGATACTGCTGCAATAAACATGAGGGGTGCATCTATCTTTTCAAATTAGTGTTTTCGTATCCTTGGGGGTAAATGCTACGTCGTGGAATTACTGGATCATACAGTGACTCTAGTTTTAAGCTTTTGGAGAACCTCCATGGTCCTTTCCACAGGCACAGCACCAGCTTGCATTCCCACCAACGGTGCAGGAGGTCTCCTTTTTCTCCACGTCCTCGCCAACACATGCGTGCGGTTTCTTGTGGTTTTAAATTTAGCCATGTGGACGGGGGTGAGGTGATACCTCGCTGTGATTTTTGATTTGCATTTCCCCGATGATCAGTGATGTTGAACATCTTTTCTTATGTCTGTTGGCCATTAGTGTGTCCTCTTTGGAGGGCCTGAAGCCTTTTGGATGCCGCTAACATATGCCTGGCGGTGAGTGGGATGTATTTGTAATGAATTTATTTATTTATTTATTTTTTGCTACTCTTATCTTTGTTTTGAGGGCTTCTGTATAGAATTTTGGAAAAACCTTGATTACTATCTTTTCATTTATTGTCTTACTTTTTTTTCAGACTGCAAGTAGACAGAGTTGAAATTACTACTTTCATCTTCCATCTACCCTTCATTCTTCCTTTATTTTCCCCGTCTAAGTGTTTGTTCCTAATACCTTGCAGGATACTGCCACTTTCTGGCAGTGCTCATTCTGACGTTCAGGATATCTACCTAAATCTTTACTTTTATCACTTGTGGGGTTTTTTTTATATTTATTATACCCAGTTATGTCTTCATATTTTCAAAATCCTTCTTCTGTTCTACCAAGTATTTGTTTACTTTTTTTAATTTTTGTTTTATCTGTTCCATTTGTCTTTTCCCACTTGGCCTACTTTTTTTCAGTTTTGACTTTATAGAGACCCCACTCTATACTCTTCCCTGTAGACTTCTTCTCTGTTAATGGAGGTCATCATTGACAGGTATTATCAGCCTCGAGACAAAACCCTTGACTGTAGCTTACGTCCTCAACTGCAGAGCCTCTTCTGGATTTGACGACTCTCTAACTCTCTACGATTCCAATACCTTGTTCTCCAAGGATTTTTCCCAGTCCCTTGTTCTAGGTACCTGTCTTTCTTGCAGCAGTGATTCGAAGAGTAATTACTTGGGTCGAGGGTATGCAGATGCAGCCAGATGATGCATCTGTAATGCAATACAGATGCAGCCAGAAAGTGCCAGTCGAGGTTAATACGTGCAGTAAAACAAGCATCTCCTAATCCTACCTTTGAAGGAAAATAGAGGAGAAAACAGGGTATAACTATAACTAGAACCTTCTTCCTCATCTCATCCTCTACTTCTGGCCCCTGACTGTTCAACTCTAGTCTTCCAAACCAAGATACAATTTCCTTCTCTCTCCCAACGGGTTTTTTATAGTTCGGGCATTAGCTCCGGAGCACGGATTGGCATTTGACAAACCTTTTTATTTCTCTGGAACCTACAGGGCAGATTTCCAAAGAAAAAGCTCGTTGTTCTTACAGGTTCTTCATTTAACTTGGAACCGTGTGGGATTAATTTTTCTCCTTTCTCCAAGTGAATCATCCAAGAAACAGTAGACATGTAGATATATGACAATATTTACCATTATTATCATCAAACCACATTGGACAGAGATCCCAAAGCAAGAGTGTGATGGCTTAGCCACAGGGGAAAGCAGATTGTGAAGCTTCTGGCTTCCTCCAAGGTAGAGAAGTTATCAGCTGGGCTGCAGTGGGTTAGGGTGACACAGAGTCGTTATGGGTGACATGTTGACTTTAGTGGTTCTGACCCAAAAAGTCGCTATTTGGAAATACGGAGAGTGAAGACCATTGCATTATTGCAGCCGTTTGCTGGCGGTGCTAGTGTTGGTGTAGGATGGTTGGAGCGGAGATGTGAAATTAAAACCATTCAAGTTCCACTAATACTGCCATTTCATTGACCTGTTTTGAAACTGAAACTAATAGGGAGAGGCAGCCCAGTGCCTGGTGCGCGCCGTGCGCTCCCTGTTAGCTGAATGAGCTACTAGTGGAGGCTTAAACCGGGAACCCAAGGCGACACACGGTGAACCCCAGCGTTACCTCTGGGTGTAAAACCGGACAATACATTTAGTTTCTCTGGACTTCATTTCTTTCTGGGAAACTAAGACGGTTAGAGCAGAGGAATTCCCTCAGGTGTCAAATCGGATGGTCCTGATGATTAATATAACATGGCTGAGGTTGATGCTGATAAGCTACCTGTGACCTTAATAGATGTACTTAGATGCTGGGAAGGACTTTGGACGCCGTCTACTCTGGTTTCTTTATTTTAAAGATAAAGAAAGAGGTTAAGAGACACGATGTACCTTGCTAAGGTCCCATCGCTGTCTAAAGACGGCACCAGGAGCTGCACCTGGTTCTCTGGGCTTTGAGGCCATTCTGTGGTTTTGGTAGGATTAAGGAGGCTCCAGAGTTCCTCAAGGAGCCTTTCATCTCAGTGTTGCGTAAACTGCAGTTTTGGAAATTGTGACTTTTTGTGAAGATGGTAGCCTGCAGGGTGTCCTGGAAAAGAAAAGATTGTGAACGTCCTTGCTATGGTTTACGCAACAGGTGCAGAGATGCCTTGTGTGTCTATAGAAGTGGATGTCTGTGGGCCGAGCTCATGGTAGTGGCACAGTTAATGGTAGTTGCCTAGAGGGCTATGGCCTGTAGCCAAAGGGAGATTATTTTCTATCCCAGATGATATATTCTACAAGCCTTCTCACGGCACCTGGGCGGCTTAGCGGTGGAGCACCTGCCTTCGGCCCAGGGTATGACCCCAGGGTCCCGGGATCAAGTCCCGCGTAGGGCTCCCCGCATGGAGCCTGCTTCTCCCTCTGCCTGGGTCTCTGCCTCTCCCTCTGTGTCTCTCAGGAATAAATAGATAAAATCTTTAAAAAAATGTATTTTAAAAAAGAGTTTTCAGTTTCATTTGCTCCCGTTCCATGTTTGTCAAACCTTCTATTAATTTCGTCATTTGAGTTAGTAGGACATTCTCTGTTATGTAGGGACGGCCCTGGTACAGAAAGACGGCCACCCATCGTAAGCCCCTTGGAGGGGGGAAAACCTTCAAAAGAAATGTGACGTTTTCGACTAGAAAAAAGCAGCCACTTGGGGTGTTCTGTACAAATGCACCCAACGGGAAGGGGCTGGATTTTCGGCGCTGCCACGAACGTGCAATCACACAGAAGGGACGGGGCGCCCTGAGTGTCTGATGAGGTCTCTGTGACCCAACTTCTCTTTGCACAAAAGCTGAGGAGTGTGGAAGGGTTGATCAAAAGCAGAGAGAAATGAAAAAGCAAAGGTCAGAAAGAAAGAAGGGGTGGCAAGGCCTCCCTGCCGGCGTGTTGGCTCCACGGCTTCCTAGTGGGGTGGGTGCTGGGGAAGGGCGGCCACAGCCCGGCGACTCGGCGGGGACAGGGCACCCAGGCCCACGTGGCCGACGGGCACGCGCGTGGAATGTCAAGGAGCCACCCCGCCTTCCGGGGGCTGCTGCTGCTTGTCCTTGACTTCATGACAAGGTATTCATGGGCGTTGAGGTAACCTCACCTCCCTGGTCTGGAAGGGATTGGTGGTGAGTGCCTGCCGGGCCCCACTGTGTCCCCCGCTGTCGCTCCTCCTGGCAGGTGGCCCTCGGCGGCCGCAAGAGGCACGGTGGTGGGCTGTCCCCCAGCCTGTGGCAGGTGGCCGTGGGTCACCGGCCACGGGGGGGCTGCTTCTCCCTCTGCCTGGGTCTCTGCCTCTCTCTCTGTGTCTCATGAATAAATAAATAAAATCTTTAAGGAAAAAAAAGTCTTTCCTGAAGACGAAAGCACTGTAAACTGGTACTTTAAGATTTTATTTATTTATTTGAAACGGAGAGAGCGAGCAAGAGAGAGCAGGAGCCCAGGGAGAGGCAGACGGAGAGGGAGCCAGTGTGATGTTCCAGCTCCAGGGAGGCGGCCGGGCCCCGAGTGGTGCTGTGGGCCTGTGCTGGGGAGACACCCCCCCTGGAGCTGCCCTCGGAGGACCAGGTGCCCCCGCTTTCCCGGCTCCTTCCTGGGACTGTCAAGATCCCTGCTGTTCAGAGCAAGTCGCGGGGTTACTTGGTGACCCGACTCCTTTCTCTGATGTGCGGAGGCCCAGCTGGAAAGCCCTTGGGACTGCCCCACTTTCTTTGTTTCTAATTCTAGTTATATATGCACTGATTGAGCTCCACGGTCCAAGGTGTGTCTTCCCGAACATGTATGTGGCCCCCCGGGGGCAGTGACAGGCCAGGTCAGCCCTCACCGTCGGGAATCCCGCTGGGCGGCCACGGAGGAGGGACGGCGGGGCCCGTTTCTAGGAGGATGTCACTGAACCTCAGGCAGATTCTTGGGGCACAAGGGCACGAGAGCTGAGTTAGAGTCTCTTTTGTGTTTTAAATCTCTTGGTTCCCTCTTCCTAGATATTCCCTGGGGAAGCCGCCTGAACTCTCCCCAGCTGGGAAACCTTGGTCCAAGGCGTCGCCAATAGGTCAAGGATGAGACAAGGATCAGGAGTCCCAGCAGCCTCGCACCGTGCTTCTAGGTGCTCTTTTCCATCCTCGCTTTTGAAGCTCCGGGGTCAACAGGTGAAGCATAAAAAGCCGTAGTGGCTTCTCAGGGGTGTCCCCAGATGGGTCCATCCTGTGCCTTCTCGCATCTTGGCTAAATTCATTCTCATCTCCTGTCAGAATTCCTGGCTTGTCCTGGCTGTCAAGGAAGCTTATTTCCTGACCAGGAACGGAAAAGAGTCTAAGGATGGGCCTCTCGTAGGTGTGCCTGGAACACTCGATGGAGCCGCGTGGAGAGGATGGGAAAATATTTCAGAAAAAAAATCTCAAAGCAGTGAGGAGATGCTGAAGGAGACAGACCAGTGTAGTGGGAGTAAAACCAGGGTGAGGGGTTGGCTGGTACATGAACAGGACGCCTGGGTCGAGATGAAAAAGAAAAAAAGAACCCCCCAAAACATGCTTACATTGATGGCTGTGTCCAAGAACAACTTTTATATTGAATGTTCTTCTCAAAAACTTTAATCTTTTCCTTCGACACAAAGTTTAACAAGAATTCTTTGTTATTTTTGCATACGAACAATGGATCAGGTGAGAGAGTGTTGAAAAGGGGGATTTGCAAGGGAATAAGGTAGGGAGGGGGTGGCGGTGACTGGGTGACGGGCACTTGACGGGATGAGCACTGGGTGTTATTCTATATGTTGGCAGATTGAACACCAATAAAAAATAAATTTACAAAAAAAAAAAAAAAAGGTAGAGAAGATAGTGTTAGACGGTGGGAGAAAATGATGGCGATAGGAATTTGCCTGAAATAGACCCAAAACAAATCCATCTCTTCTGACCAGTCGTGGACTCTCCTTCCTCCATAACGGATGGTGTCGAAGTTGTGTTTCTGGCGACTCTTACAGGTTCCTGGAGCCGCCCCCCTCGTAATCCTTTTGCAGTGATTCATGCTGCGCAGCATCAGATCCTATAGCACGCTGGTTACTCCCGACGATTTGACTGTGGGGTCCGTCCAAAGCCCTGTCTCCCCTTCATCTGTTCCTCAGGTTCACGTTAGAGCCGTGGGACCAGGAGGGGAAGGGGGTGCCGTTCGAGTTTCCGTGGCCGCCAGCCTCCTTCTGGTTTTCACTTGATGGAACTTGGGACCGAGGGGGAACGTAGGGCAAAGGGGCCGGATGTCTTCGGATTTGAGATCATTCTCTGTTGGTCGTTGCTTCTCTTTCTGGCCAATAGTAGCTCATCACTGATGATGCCCCCCGCCCCCGTGTGGGCGCGTTCCAAAGCGGGGCATTTCTGTGGGACGCGTGTGAGTTCTTCCCCCGTACGGTGGTCCCTCCGTTGGCCCTCCGTGTGCCTGGGCCTAACCCCCCCCCCCTCCGCCCCCTCTGCGGGTGGGATGGCCCACCAGGCCCCACTATCAGAGTCCCCTTGCAAAGAGGCCAGCTTTGATCCATAGCCTTGCTGAACCCAACACCGCAAATAGCATCTGATGCTTTTCTCCATTATCTTTTTCCCCCTTTGGTCGGCTGGGCTTAGCAGCAAAGCAGCAGTCCCTTGAGCTGATAGGATGTCTACTCGGGAGACGAGATGCCAGCCTCCTCTCATGACAAAATAGCCTCCCTGGGCTCCTGGAGGCCGAGAAGTCCAAGGTCGGGGGGCAGCTGTTTGCTTCCCCCGTGTGAATTCCTCTTGGCGTGCAAACGGCTGCCCTCTTGCTGTGTCCTGAAATGCTGGAGAGAGAGGGGACAGTAAGGTCTCCGGTGTCTCTTCTTATAGGGACCCTAATCCAGTCCTGGAGCCCCCACCCTTATGACCTCATTCAACCCTAATCACATCTCCAAAGCCTCATCTCCAGACGCCATCGCAGTGGGGTTAGGGCTTCAACAGAAGAATTTGGGGGGAAGCAGCTCAGTCTGTAGCGCAGCCTCTTTTACGTATTGTCCTGTAGCATTTTGCCTCATGCTTCTGGCTGCTGTCTCTAGCCAGTGCCTTTCTCTTCCTTCCTGGTATTTTTGTCTTCTGTATATGGACTTAGGGGGGTTCTTGGGGTGACGTTGGTGGTTTGGAGGAAGTAGAAGTCATAAGGGCTTGTCTGCCTCTGAGTTGGCTCTGGAGCGGGATCGGGACTTAGCTATGAGTCTCTCTCTAGAATATGGGGCGGCTTAACGCTCCTTTATCCCCAACATTGCGTTCTGTTCACCAATTCCAGGGCAACTGTAAAGCCACGTTCAAAATCCTCTTAAAATATCATGCATTCCTCATCCACCTTCTTGGATGCTGAGCCTCTGCAAGTGGCGTGCACTTTGCTAGAGGAACACTACTCCTCAGAGGTGACCTTCTCACCCAAGTCTTCCCTGATCCCTCATCCTCTTCCTGTCTTGAGAATTAATTGCCTCACACTGTGTTTTAACACGAGCCTTTCTTTATTTTTCTCTTCAAACACTGAGAGCATCAGTTAGTTGTTTGAGGTTTCCCTTCACCGGTTGGCAAGTTCCTTAAGGATCAAAACCAGTTATGAAGTCCTTATACATGATAGGTTTTGAATAAATATTTTAGATCATTCAGGAAGATTCCAGAGTGTGGGCATAGATATCGAATGGCTATGCTTTTTTGGGTTTAGAATTATATGAAACTTCTATTAAATCGGTAAGAGTCAGAAATAAGATCATATAGATAATTGTGTTATTGACCTAAATATCCTGTGGATCCTGGGCCATACTGAATTTTGGTTTAGATGTTTCTTATTTTATAAAATAGGAATTATACTGTTTAACTTTTAGAAATGGCATAAGTACGACTACCTTTTTTAAAAATAAGAAATAAAAATAGGAAATATCCTCCTTCAGGGTTTTGTAATGGTGTAGTCGTTTGGCACATTCGAACCCCTTCAAAATCACATATGCCTTGGGAATATGATGTTTGTAATGTTGTGTTTTGCTACTGAGCATCTGACTGGACACTTTGCGACTCCACTGTTAGAATAGATGTATTTGTGACCTTTTTTCAGCATCTTCCGTGAAGCTGGTCAGTAACTTCGTATCAAGTCTACAAATACCTTTGACATCACATTTGCTCTGTGCTATTTTCGGGGAAATGAAAGACATTCCACTAGAGAACTGCATGAAATGTTATAGCTTCTTTTAGACGATGTGTGATCGTTTGTCTTCCAAAATGAAGTAGCCATAGTCAACACGGATGGGAGTTAAATTATGGGGGAGTCTGAAGATCTTAGGAAAGATTAATCCAAAAAAATTCCCATGGACTTCTGAAGCTTTCTCCAGATGAGTCGCCCTGTCTTCCAGGTGTGATCAGGTGTGGAGATAATCATAAATGCAAAGAAAGGAGCATTATTCAGTACATAATTTTGGATCTGTTAATCCCTACCTGTGACTCCCATAGGATGCATTCCTGTATATCGCCACCTGGCTCTTTAAAGCAATATGCCATCAGGTGCTATGCTGCTACTGTCGCAGGAAGCAAAGACGACAATGGCAGCATGTAGGCGGTTGTAGAAGTAAGTTTTCGAGAATCCTATCATATAGTAAAAGACTCTCTTATGTAATAGTGTCATTAGTGATACGGAAGATGTGGGAAACCAGTTAGCGTGTTTTATATATAAAACACACCCTTGGAATTTTATTTTATTTTATTTATTTTATTTTATTTATATTTTATTATTTTATTTATATTTATATTATATTTTATTATTTTATTTTATTTATTTTATTTACTTTATTTTATTATTTTATTTATAATTTATTTTATTATTTTATTTTATTATTTTATTTATATTTTATTTTATTATTTTATTTTTATTTTATTTTATTTTATTTTATTTTATTTTATTTTATTTTATTAAGATTTTATTTATTTATTCATGAGAGACACAGGAGAGGCAGAGGGAAGAGAAGCAGGCTCCATGCATGGAGCCCGATGTGGGACTTGACCCCAGGAATCCGGGATCAGGCGCTGAGCCAAAGGCAGATGCTCAACCGCTAAGCCACCCAGGTGTCCCACCCTCGGAATTTTAAACGCGAATATCTTGGTTATAAAAGACGATGCTGTTTGTCATAAAATGTTTAAGGCATTTTCTAAGGACAGACAACACCTCACATAACAGAGGAAGGCAGATTTTTTTTTTTCTGAAAAGAGCCAGATACTAAATATCTTAGCCCTTATGAGCCAAATCATCTATCGAGACTATTGCCTTTACTCCTGCCAGAGACGTGGATGGGCGCGACTCTCTCCCAATAAAACTTTATTTACAAAACAGGTGGTGGGTGAGGTTTGGCCTGTGAGTCATAGTTTGCGCATGTTTGTCCATATAAGATGAAGAAATTCTGTGTCTTACATTTTTCTATATCATTAGGTTAATTTTAGAGGAACTGAGATGCTTAAAACCAAGCAGTCTATATAATCCAACCATCCACTTTCTGAATAGTCTCACCAATGTAAGGAAATCAGAGAATGATGTAGATCGGTGTTTTTGGGTGACTCATCGAAACTTTTCAAAAATACTGAGACTAAGGTGCAATCAAGCTCAGTCTCAAAATGAAACAAAGCCACAGAAATCCAAGGAACGGACTTCTTTTTCATAAAGTGGAAACGCTTTTTATTTTTACTTTCAGTTGTAATTTACATGTATTCCTTGAGGAAAAAAACATTCTGTAGCGTGTGTATGTAGATCAGGATAGACAAAGGAGCAACTCAAGGTGTTTGTGAAAATTGAAACTATAAAAAGTCCATGGAGGAAAACAGTAATTCCTCTCCTGTGCAGTCATCTCTGGCATCAGAAAACACCAAAGGAAATATAAATTGAAAGGAAAAGTATGACGAGCGTGCTTCATATGCTTCCTTGAAACTGCTCGGTTTCCTAGAATTTTTATTGAGAATTCCCCAAACTCAAGAAACAACTTCCCGACATCCTAGGATAGACACACGTTAGGGGTTGCTGCGGCCGAGAGCTCAGAGAAGCAGCAGGAGGACGTCTCGGATGCTGAGGGGTACAACTTGTGACCTTTTTACAATAGCAGTGTAGCTCTGTAAATGCTATGGTCGCTGCGAGAAATTTATGAAAATTAGTAAACGTTATTATTATTATTATTATTTTTTAGAAAATCCATTATGATCAACTCTGGGGCAAGAAATTGGGCAATTTTCTTTAAATGAAATCGTCCTTGCAACATGCAAGAAATCAAACAGGAACCTCCCCTCAGTTGTTTTGAGGTCATTAGCGCAGTGTCATGTGCCTTCTGTTTTTCTAATTCTCTTTGAGTCCTAGATTTTTAGTTATAGTTCCTTTGGGTCACTTCAAAACGGAGGGTTTTCGGTGTGGTTATTTCGTGCGGGGCCTGCGATAGTTGTTCTTGGCCAATGCGAGGGAGGGTTGAGAAGAATACGCGCCAGGTGGAATTGAAGATGTATCTCCTACAACCGGCATAGTCAAGGTTGTAAGATGCTTCCTTTTTTTTTTTTTTCTTAAGATTTTATTTATTTATTCATGAGACATACAGAGAGAGGCAGAGACACAGGCAGAGGGAGAAGCAGGCTCCGTGTGGGGAGCCCAACTCGATCTCAGGACCCCGGGGTCACGACCTGAGCCGGAGGCAGACGCTCACCCTCCGAGCCCTCCAGGGGGACCCAGTAAGTTGCCCCTTAAGGAGCACTGGGGTTGCTTGTGGCTGGGATCCAGGAAGGTGCTGTTTCTACAGGATGGCCCTTGGAAGGCAGCGTTTATTTTGAGTAATAGGTTGGGAAGCAGAGTCGACTCTGTGCGCAGGAGCTTTGGGTCGCACTAGCGTCGTGCTAGCTGGATCTCTCTTCTAGTATTTACCATCATCTTTGTTTTCTTTTTTAGATTCTGAGAATAAATGCGTTTAGAAAGCTGAATTTGCATACAGACTAGGTTATATTGGATCTCATTTGTGCGTGCTTTCTCTCAAAACCTTCTTCTCTTTTATTTTGGCCAGAACTGCAGCCTACAGGTTGTGGGTGGCCTCCAGTCACTGTCTTTTAACTCCATTAAAGTCAAGTTTTTAGTTTTTTTCTTAGATTTTTTTTTTCTGATTGTCAGAGTAATATGTGCTCGTTAATAGTGAGAGTGCGAGTACAGGAAACGGTAAAGTGGGGAAAATATCAGATCCAGCAATGCAATTAGTGAGTAATTAGTAAGTAAGCAACGAAACAACTCGTTGCACCGTTATTTTTTCTACATAGTTGACAGAAAAGTGTTTGAACATTTGCCTCCTAGTTTTGTTTTCTTAACAGCAGATGGTGACGTTTCCCCATGACATTATATAAGTAAAGCAAATATTATTTTTAATGTAAATATAGTACTCTGATTGAAAATGTGTCACAATGCATTAGGATTTGACTAGTTTGTGGTTATTAAAAATAATACTTACGTGTATATATTTTCGAATGAATCTCCATCCAGGTTTCTGACAATTTTGTTAAGGAAAATTTCCTAGGAGCAGAATTAAGACGTCTGACATTTAAAATATTTTAACAGTGCTCAACACATGTTCCAGAAAATATGCACAAATTTATACCTTTGTCAGCATTTTGTGAGTCTTGTGTCACTACATCCTCACTGGTGCTGACAGTTAAGAGTTTTTTTTTTTTTTTTTTTTAAAGATTTTACTTATTTATTCATGAGAGACCCAGAGAGAGGCCAAGACCCAGGCAGAGGGAGAAGCAGGCTCCCTGAGGTGGAGGGGGCCGCCGTGGGACTCGAACCCAGGGCCCCGGGGTCAAGGGCTGAGCCTGAGGCCGCTGCCCAAGCCCTGACCCCCGGTGCCCCTAAGAGCCTTAAGCCACCCTGTGACCCCAGAGGACGGGGCGGTACAGGGCCCACTGGTGCGTGTCCAGGAGCCCCAGGGCGGTGACAAGGGCAGTGGCGGGGCAGCGGCACTCACACAGATGCGGACACAGTGTGCCCCAGGGTTGCAGGCCCAGCCCTGGTCCAAGGGGGCGCTGGCCGGGCAGGGAGGGCTGCGGGGACCCTCAGGCGGCTGCTATCCAGCCCCCGCCCCGCGAGCCCGCCGCCAGCTCCCACCAGCAGGCCCCGGGGAGGAGAGGGGCCGCGGCCTTGTGTCCGCAGGTGCACGCACCCCTGCGCCTGGGGAGCCCCCCCCACTTGTCCACCTGCACGCACACCTGCACCCCCCCAGGGACTGAGGCATCATGTCCGCAGGTGCACGCACCCCTGCGCCCCGCCCACATGTCCACCTGCACCCCCCCCCCCAGGGACTGGGGCCTTGTGTCTGCAGGTGCACGCACCTCTGCGCCTGGGGAGCCCCCTCCATGTGTCCACCTGCACCCCCCCCAGGGACTGGGACCTCGTGTCCGCAGGTGCACGCACCCCTGCGCCCGGGGAGACCCCCCATGTGTCCACCTGCACATTCAGCTGCACCGCCCCAGGGACCGGGGCCTTGTGTCCGCAGATGCACGCACCCCTGCGCCCCACCCACGTGTCCACCTGCACATTCAGCTGCACCGCCCCAGGGACCGGGGCCTTGTGTCCGCAGATGCACGCACCCCTGCGCCCCACCCACGTGTACACCTGCACGCCCACCTGCCCCACCCCCAGGGAATGGGGCCTCGTGTCCACAGGTGCACACACCCCTGTGCCCCACCTGCCCGCCCACCTGCACACCCACCTGCAGTATTATTCTGTCCCTCTTCTTAGGACTTTATTATTTAAAAAAAAAAAAGCATTTAAGGAATTATGTCCACTTCTTGTAGTTCTCTTGCCGTGGGTGATACTGGGAGAGGTGTGTATTTTGTCTTGGTATTGGTTTCCCAAAACACTTTGAGGGTTAGCCATGCACATGGATCTACCAAGGGCTAGTCATACCTGTACGTAGGCGTGAACCTCACTTTCATCATGTACTTGAGTAAGCTTATTTATTTCTCTATCGAAATTCTAATTTTCTTTTTTTTAAAGATTTTTATTTATTTATTCATGAGAAACACAGAGAGAGAGAGAGAGAGAGAGAGGCAGAGACACAGGCAGAGGGAGAAGCAGGCCCCACGCAGGGAGCCCGACGCGGGACTCGATCCCCTGGGCCGAAGGCGGCGCTAAACCGCTGAGCCACCCGGGCTGCCCTCGATATTCTAATTTTCTGATCCAATAGGTCATTTAAATAGCTAACCTGACGCTAACTTTTCTTTTACGGGACATTAGGCTTTGTCTACCATCACTGCTAATAGTAAAGCTCACTTTACAGAGATGGAATTTGTGCATCAGAAAAGCATACGTGATGTATGATTATGATCATCTTTTCTGAACATGTACTTTGTAATTGTGGTTAAACCACTTTGTAATTTTAGTAGAATTTGGTAGATGGTTGATTTTGTGATAGAGATAATACTTCTTGCCGCATATGCTGGAAGGTACACGCATATCCTATCTGATAGAGATTTTCTTTAAAATGAAAGACCTTCGGAAAGATAGATGCTGCAGACCCTCTGAGCCTCAGTCTACCTTACTGGACCGTGCTTTTAAGCCATCTCTGTCTTACTGGGACCAGCTTCCTTTATGCCATCTCCCTGCTGCCTCTCCCGTGCACACTGCTGGCTCTTTCTCACCCATCTGCTGTGTTCTCTTGTGGGTTTAGGCAGAAACTTCTGAATTCCTTCCAGAGTGGAGGCTTGGTTGTCTTAACTCGGTCCTTTCCCCTGCACAGCCAATCCTCACCTCTGTTTCCCTGACCCGTTTCACTGCCTCTTGGATGGGGCCACCCTACACGCTGGTAAATTCCATTAGGAATTTCAAAGCAGAGAGGCAGGACAAAGCCTTCCCCTAAGTGTACTTTCCGCTCACTGTCCCCAAAATATCAACCCCTGGGGGGAGAACTCATTGCACCCATGTCTTCTTCTGCCTCTGTTTCTCTTAGTCCTCCTACTCTCCTGGCTGGAACATCTACTTCCATCACATCTTTCTGATCCCGAGGGTCACCTGTTGTCTAGTGTTTACGCATAGATGGTGTTTTCGCTCTCTACTGTGGGAGAAACTCTCTCTAGATCAAGTTTCATTTTCAAGGTAGGAGCCCCAGGGAAGCTAGGTGGTAGGGGACCTTCTACACGGGAGTAAACATTGGCTAAACTAAGAGCGTGGGAAAGTGGTAAAAACACGGACGCAGCCCAGGCTGCCTGGTTTCTTGCTGTGGTGCTGCCACTTACCAGCTGTGTAACTTTGGGCAAATTATGTAATTTCTGTGTTCCTCAGATTTCTCATCTTTGCAATGATGATAGTAGCATTACCTTCCTTATAAAGTTGCCATAAGAAAAAATTAGTTAAAAATATACACATCGCTCAGAATCGTGGTTGATAGGTAGTACTTGATTATTTGTTAGCAATGATTCTTTTAATATTTTCAATCGTAGTAAAAAAAAAATCCTTCTTTTCTATATTTAAAGGCGTGGAACCTAAAGAATGTGGTAAAGTGATCGACCTTACTGGAGGTAACTTGCTATTGGCAACTAAATGCAAAATCTGGAAATTCAGGTGCCTGAAGGTGTTGTCTAGGGAGAATTTTTTTGCGGGAGGCCAGGGCGTGTTGGGAAGTATTCCTTTCTCTGCTCTAGTGTGTAAGAGTTTTTGTAGGCCTGAGCAGAAGATTTTTGATTTTAGGTTAAGTTTGAGATAGGGATGGACCATTCATGTAGAAATACACATTGGTCAGGAGCTGACAAATGTTCTGTGTTAGGGGCCAGATGGGAAATATTTTAGTCTTTGTGCGCCAGCTGTGGAATCCGCTGCGGGATCTTCTTTTTAAATGTTTTAAACTCTTGTTTTAATTTTTTTTTTAAAGGGTAAAAATGTAGAACAAAAGCAAGCTGCAACCTGATTTGCCCCATAAAGGCATGGCTTGCCAACCCCTGCTATAATTTATTGCAAAAGAACAGAACTTTGGCAGATTTGTTGCAATTAAGAGATTTAGATTTCTTCATCTTCAGTATCTATATAATTTGAGAAATCATTAGTGAGCATGGATCCATGTATATATAGTATTCCTTTTTTTTTCAATGATTTTATTTATTTGAGGGAGAGAGAAGAGAGCACAAGCAGCGGGGAGGGGTAGAGGGAGATGGAGAATGGCTTGAGCCACCCAGACATCCCTATGTACAATATTCTAACTAAAATTGAATATTGTAGTGAAAATAAAATTATGTAAATATTTAAGGTAAAAGAATTTTTCCCTAGAAATAAATTTTATAAAATTATATTTTACTTCTTGTGTGTACTATAAAGTTACTTTGTAAGAACTTCTATCTATTAATATAGATATGTTTTTAAAATACTGACGAGACCTTAACATAACCATTTCAGAGGATTTGTGATTCCATACGTTCATGGAAATTAATGCAAAATAATGTTTGACTTACTAGGTGTCACAGAGATGAACAGTGATACTTTTGGCCTATGATGCTCTCATCGTGATTAATTGGTGGAATGAAACGGGGCGTAATAATCGTAGCCGGCTGCACTTGGCTTTAAGACTTTGAGATTATTTATGTTTTAATGGTGGGATTGGAGGGGAGTATATTCTTTTTAAAACTGACCAAAGTAAATGCATAATAGAAAGAATTTAATAAAGCAATTTGAGTTCTTAATTCTATCCAAATTAACCAAAATCAATAGTACAATTTTGAGAGGCCTCTAAGCTAGCCCAAACTAATGAGTCCTTTATTCCTTCAATTCAAGTAGATTACGATGGAGTAAGTACATTTTCTAACTGAATTTTATGGATTGTGAGTTTAGCCAAGGCATTTTGCATTTCACAACAGATTCCTAGAGGGATTCCGTTTTTTCGTGTTAAAGCCTAGAAATTATTTTGTTTTGGTTAAGGTGAAACTTTATTTCAGATAAACTTTTGAAGTCCACAAAGAACATCACTTTCCTATAGAGGCAGAGTTCAGATTACAGAGTGTAGTTTTAGATAAGCTCAGTATTATGTTCAGTTTCTTTCAACTTCTCAGTTTTAAGGGAAACATTGAGAAATAGAATTTGACAATAGAATCTTGTCAACCAAGAATATAAAATATCTTGATACTAATACAAGTGAAAAATAACCAAAAAAAAAAAAAATCCCCAAAACAAAAACAAAAACAAAAAAACAAAAAGCAAACAAAAAAATGAGCCTGGTAAAGAAAGACCTTGGAGGGGCTGGGCTTGGGGATGGGCTGCATGTATGTCTTTTTTCTTAAATATTTAAAATAGCAGATGAAGCACCCGTTGATTCATTCATCCATCTATCTACCCATGCATCATCCATCCAACCTTTGAAAAATAACCTTCTTTATTTCAGCCACCGTGCATGGGCTAGAGATACAAAGCTGCGTAAGATAAGCCCCACCTGAGGAGTCTGGGAGACTCAGGTTTGTGGGCACACTTACTAGCTGGCTGAGCTAATCAGCCGTTGTTTCCCCCTCTTTAAATCCGGGTAGTAATAACCAGCTCATAGGTTATGTCAGGAAAGGTGAGGTTGTGAACAGCTCCAGGGCGCATGGAAGGTTAAACAGTTGCACTTGATAGTCTGAGGGACACACTGACAAGCAATCACCAACCCATACTTTCTAAATCTCGTGATTGAAAAATTCGTATGTGTCGGATCAGTTGACCTGTTGCTAGAGAACCAAGGGGCCAAAGTGTAGCGGCTTGGAGCCTCAGCTCTTGAATATTTCCCAGGAGCGTGTGTGCCGGCCGCTCATCGTCAGGGCGCCTCACCCCTGGGTCTGGGAGTGGGGGGCTGCCTCTGCTCTGGGTTGGTCTCTCGTGTCGTTTTGTCACTAGTGGCTTCCCGGGTTTCCGCTCCTGGCCGCGGAGGCCTTGCCAGGTGGAGCCGACCCGGTGGCGCAGCCTCTTGCCCTGGGTGCGGGCCTTGCTCCCTGGTGTGGCCCATGCAGCCCGAGGTGGGCTGGCCCTGTCGGTGGCCCAAGGCGACACCCCTCGAAGGGACGGGGCAGTAGTGAAGGCACCTTGTGCCGGGCCTGCCATCACCAGCCTCCTAAAGCGTGGGTTTTCACCCCATGGCTGATAGACTGTAAGTGCTTTTCCACACCCAAGGCCAACAGTCGTCTTGCCTGTTGGTCAGCCGCTCTAGCGGGTGACGGTGGCCCTGAGCTGCGGTTTGTGCTCCCAGTGACGGCAAGGCTGCAGCCGACTAGGGTGCTGGGTGAGGGGGTCTGTGGGCACCCGTGGGAAAGCCTGCGGGTCTGAGGGCCTGAGGTCGTGTGGGTCACGCCCCACCTTCCCTGGTCCCCAGTGGGAAGTAGTCTTCATAGCTGTTGCTTTGGTTCCTTGATGACCTCCAGATAAATACAGTTTGATGTGCATTTTTCCTCTCGGTGTATAACCAAGGCTTAGCATAGAATAGGGAAAATTTTTAAAATTTATTTTTTTAAAGATTTATTTATAAATAAATAATCTTTATTTATTTATAAATAAATAAATCTTTATTTATTCCTGAGACACACACACACACAGAGAGAGAGAGAGAGAGAGAGGCAGAGACCCAGGCCGAGAGAGAAGCAGGCTCCATTCAGGGAGCCCGAGGTGGGACTCGATCCCAGGACCCCGGGGTCACACCCTGAGCCGGAGGCAGACCCTCAACTGCTGAGCCCCCTGAGTCCTCCTGTCCCCAATTACTAAATGAGCAGTTCTAAGTTTCTGTTATTTTAAATACATCTATGGCATTTTGGGGTCAGTTTCCACGTTGCTGGAAATATTTATTTTGGTTTGACTGCTTAGAAATTTGTTGGCTGGATCTCATCAAGACATATGAAAAAATTTATGGTCGAACATGCACGAATATTATAGTAAAAAATCATTGGGATGCGTATGGGGCTTGTCACACTTAAGTTATGGGATTATTTTTCTATCTTCCCACAAGAAAATTTTTCTTGGGTTCCAACGTTTATGCACACTTTGCTCTTCTTAAATAAGACCTTTTTTTTTTTTTTTGGTCTCGTTTCTCTTTATTTCACCAGAAATATCTGTTACTTGGAACGTTATCGGTCACAATTTATGCACGATTGTTCCCGGATGAGACATTCACCTTTCCGCCGTCCAGGACAAAGTGCTGAAAGTTAAGACACAGACATCAAGATAGCAGGCTGTGGCCCGAGTCGTTGATTTTGCCTTTCTTTGTGAAATATGTTGTGTGCAGCACCGGTATTGTCATTCTTATGGGTTCTCCTCCCAGCTGATGGCCCAGTTGTGACAAGCCCAAGCATCCTGTTGATGTCTTAAAGTGTTAAAGAAAATTAAATTTAAATTAACAGTTAAATTAGAAATGGGGTCTCAGCTAGAACTTCCCTCCCTGGAAGGGAGGATATTATGGGCAACATGCACACAGGGGATGATTTTTTTCTGGTAATAAAGTTTGGAAAATAGCAACCAAAACAGAACAGACCTATTCATGCTGTCATCTGGCACGTAGAGAACAACAAGAGTTTCCTCTGTGTGAGAACCTGTACCACTGTGCGTTTGCAGCGGTGCCTTAGTGCAGGGGAAAACAGCTGTTTGTCTGGTTTTCTTTCGGTTTTATGTTCTTTTGACACTGCCATTCCGTCGCACAGGGCTTCATAAAGCCGTGGGATTCTGATAGCAAAACCACCGAGTCCGTGTGCCGTGGAAGCCGATGTGCTGATTTTCTAGCTGGATGGCAATATTTTATTACAGCTGGAGGGAGCGGGGGGCTCCGAGTGTTCGGGCAGGAAGCCTGCCGCCCCAGTACGTGTCCGGGAGTGAGCCATCTCCTGTGCTTTACGTGCCTCGTCCCACCGGGTGAATGTCGTATTCCTGCTTCTATTTCGTGGTTGCTGGTCTTGGACTATCAAAGACTTGTCCGCCGCTTGTGTTTCTGCCGAACCCTTGATGGGAACTTGGGTCGTAAAGCCTCCTTTACGGGGATGGCTTTATGCCTTGGCCATAAAGGAAAGCCCTATAAAATGTGATCGGAAATCGCCTTCAGGAGTTGCCGCCCCGCGTGCTGTTCAAAGCTCAGACCCCGAGCGTCGGTGGAACTCAGGGCCGTGGCTGCCCGGGCGCTGGGACACTCCTTCATCCCCAGCTGCCCTCCTCCACCTGCGCCGCCGGCTCCCTTCAGGGGCTCCCCAGTCTTGGCGGCCCCCCATCCCGGGCTGTTCGTTAGGCCCGAGCTTTCCGGGGGTCTCCCTGGGATGTTTATCCTGTCGAGGACCGGCCACGGTTTGTGTTCCGTAATGCACCTCTTCTGAGGCTGCAGGTGTAGCTCCCGGGAAGCGCTTCACGCCCGCAGCCCTCGGGGAGCATGCGTGAGCGTTCGGGGGTTTCTTCACGGCCCTGAGCATCCTCCGATGCCGCTTCTTCTGCATTAAAATTTCTTGCTGTCCACGTGCGCCTGGAGGCCATGCCACCGCGCGTCTGTAGTCACACCAGCCCCCATCACGCTCGGCCCCGCCAGCGCACGCCTCTGCAGCCCGCTAGTGCTCCCGTGTCGCCTTACGTGAGCAGGGCCTGAGACACGGCCTGTTTTCCATGATGGGCCTATGTATGTATTTTTTCTTTCCCCAAAACACCTGATTCTTGCTCTGAGCTCTCACCTGCGATGCACCATGAGACGTGGTTTCTTTCCTTCTCTTGTATCCCGATGAGTTGGCGTCTCTAACCTAAGTAAAAAAGGGAGAAGCCTTTTTTTTTTCTTAAAGGGGGACAGAAGTCACAGTAATCTCTTGCCTTGCCTGGAAACAAGTTGCTCAGCAGCCAAAAGGGAGTCTAAGCTATCCAGATGTTTCCTCACCTCTCCCGTTAAAAATAAATAAATAAATAAATAAATAAATAAATAAATAAATAAATAGATACGCGGCCGTCCAGGAAGGCTGTTTCCTTGTGTTTCAGTAGCTCCTGGGGGCCCCGATGTTGAAATGCCCCAAGTGGGAAAAGAATTTTCTGTCATCTTCTTTTCTGCTAATGGTGTTTATTTTATGTAAATACTCAGTTCGGGAGTGATAATGGGTGCCCAAGGGAATCAAAGTGAAATAACAGGATTCTTAACGTATTTCTCATTCCCATATAATTTATGTTTCATATATTTCTACTGGAAAGGGAGAAAACGTTGTTTTTTTTTTTTTTCCTGAGGCAATTACTCTGCATGGCCTTTCTACCCTATTAGAGAGGCTTCTTCCTTTTCAGATAATAACCCACAGAATCTCTTTGGGTGCTCGAGTTAAGTCATTAATTGTCTTGATAAGGGGTTGTTAGTACAGAAAGCTTGTTCTCTCCATTTGTTGTGCGTGACTCCCAGACTCTCAGTGACCCATTTTGTTGTTCCTGAGGGCAAGAGTCATTATTTTCCTTTGGCACCATACAGACTGTGGATTTCAATTTAATTCGTAGGCTTATAGCTCATGTCGAAGTGCTTTCTGCCGAGAAGTGATTTTGCTAGACAATTATTCAAAATTTTTGGTGAAGAGTCAACATCAGATATAGCATTTGAATGCCTGTACTCTACTAGGGACATTAATTTGCAAGACTTTGTACCTTTCTTCCTTCAAAAATAGTTTTTGCTCAACTGTGGGTTTTTTTTTTTTCCTGAATGTTTGTTCAGAGTTAACAATAAAGGCAAGTTTGACTAGTAGCCTCCCATATGAATTATTAATACCTTAATATCCAGCTTGGTTCTCCCTCTTCTTAAATTAAGATCCGTATTTGTTGAGAGAAAATGTGAACACTGGGAAAACTTTACTTACTGGTGATTGACTCTGAATTTTCTTTACCGGGTCTAACCTTGGAAAATATTGATAATTGAATTCCACAAATAAAATTAATGTTATCAAGTTACAGATTTTTACCCACCAAACTTCTATAACTGCATCAAAGGAGAGTTCATCCATTCAGTGCACAGCAAGCCAATAAAAACTGACCCTGAAAAAAAAAAAACCTGACCCTGGAGCTCTTGCAGTGAATGAAGATAGACTTTTATTGGCACGTCACCACCCAGGAAAATGGGGAGCTCTGATACTTAAAAGAACCAAGTTCTCTGATGCCTTGCAAGTGAAGGTTTTTAAGGGCAAAATTTGGGGCAGGTGTCTCCTGGGAAGGTGGACATTGCTGATCGGAGGCCCCGAGGGTCATGTTAGCAAGTGCGACTTACTGACCTCTGGTGCCGCTCCATCTGGCCCTTCTGTTCCATCTCAAGAGACTTGGAAGCTGAGATATATCTTTGTCTACGTGAGAGATTTCCTTGGTGCTGGTTAACTACATGTCCTACAGGTTACTTTGAATGATGAGTGAGCATTCCTATCCCTTGAGTCTAGGCCTCTGTGTTCCTCGGCTGGTCTGGCCTTTCCGTGGGGGTGATACGACCTCTAGTTGTTCATCCTTTTATCTGAACTGGCAAGATGGATGCCAGCCTCCTAGGTAGAGTCCTACAGGCGGATAGACCCCAATCATACTGGGTGTGGATTTGTAGATGGATTAAATAGTGATGAGCTTCAGTAGCCAGGTCAAAACACAGAAACAATATGAATACCTGATAGAGCAAATTCTAAAAAAAGGCACTTAAGGAAGCAACAATAATGAAGAGGGCCACAGTCCCGAAAACAGCTCCTATTGGACATGTGTGCTGAGGGACTGGAAAGTTTCATATAGGGTATGAACCAAGTATGATCCAATCTTGTACTTATCCAGCTAATAATTAATATGTGGACTCAGCATTAAATCAACTACAAATTCTCACTCTTGAAAAATCAAGTCTTGGGCAGCCCCGGTGGCTCAGCGGTTGAGTATCTGCCTTCAGCCCTGGGTGTGATTCTGGGGTCCTGGGACTAAGTCTTGCGTCGGGCTCCCTGCATGGAGCCTACTTCTCCCTCTGCCTGTGTCTCTGCCTCTCTCTCTCTCTCTCTCTCTCTCTCTCTTTGTCTCTCATGAATAAATAAAATCTTTAAAAAAAAAAAGAAAAAGAAAAATCAAGTCTTTCCTGTAGAAAGGATGACTGTTCACTACTTACTAGGGATCACAAACTTCTTTATTAAGGTAGAAGGACTATTTGTCAGATTAGGACAATAGTTTGTTTAATAGATAACTGGTTTGAGTACATGTACAAGCTGATGTTAAAAAATGATATGTGACATTTTTCTCTTCGGTTTTGCATTTAATTACTAATTTCTGCCAAGGACAGCTGTTGGGTAACATTACTAGGGATCTAGAAAATCAAATCAGATTTCTCAGCTTCACTTCTGAGGTTGTTTGTCATCCCCTTCCAGACTGACTATTCAAATGTATTTTGTTTCCTCTACCCTTCAAGATCCTTGTGGCTGGTCTAATAATTAAATTGACATGAGGCTGATTAACAGGAGAGAGTCAAATTGAATTTTATATATATATATGCGGGGCTCCATAAGAATATGAGGTCCACAAGCCATCAGGCAGTTGAGGCTTAGACGCCGTCCAGAGGCCACGAGAAGGGCATGGGGTCTGGGACTTCAAAGGGTGGGAAGACAATTTGCAGGAAGATGATAAAGAATAAATTTTATGTGTGTATGTTTTGGGGGTGGTGGTGCTGAACAGGTGTGTGTGTGGGGGGGTCTTATTTATTTGTTTATTTGTTTATTTATTTATTTATTTATTTATTTATTTATTTATTTATTTTCTTCAAATTTTC
This sequence comes from Canis lupus dingo, assembly GCF_003254725.2. Taxonomy (NCBI): domain Eukaryota; kingdom Metazoa; phylum Chordata; class Mammalia; order Carnivora; family Canidae; genus Canis; species Canis lupus. Next base: position 1,628,451 of record NC_064261.1, on the reverse strand, counting down.
ATTTACATTCTAGATAGTTAACATATAGGGTGATAATGGTTTCAGGAGTAGAATTTAGTGATTCATCACTTACATCTGACACCCAGTGCTCATCCTGACAAGTGCCCTTTCAGTAAACAAAGATTTGCTGGGCCATGCAGAAGCCCTGGGACAAAGAGAGGAATTTTATTTTATTTTATTTTATTTTATTTTATTTTATTTTATTTTTTTATTTTTTTCTTGATTGATTATTATTTTTATTTTTTTGTTTTTGTTTTTTGAAAAATTTATTTTAAATCCAATTAATGAACATATAGTGTATTACTAGTTTCAGAGGTAGGATTCAAAAGGTGTTGGAAATAACGCCCAGTGCTCATGACGTCACCTGCCCTCCTTCATGCCCATTCCCCAGTTACCCTATTTCCCCAACCCCCTCCCCTCCTGTGACCCTCAGTTTGTTTCCTATGATTAAGAGTCTATTTTTCCTCCCTCGGGATCCCTGGGTGGCGCAGCGGTTTAGCGCCTGCCTTCGGCCCAGGGCGCGATCCTGGAGACCCGGGGTTGAGTCCCACGTCAGGCTCCCTGCAGGGTCCCTGCTTCTCCCTCTGCCTGTCTCTGCCTCTCTCTCTCTCTCTCTCTCTCTCTCTCTCTCTCTCTGTGTGTGTCTCTTGAATAAATAAATAAAATCTTTAAAAAAAATAAAGATTTATTTTTCCTCCCTCCATAGAGAGAAGTTTTAACAACAAATTTGTAATCCCAAATAGATCTGCCATCTTGAGCCGAAATCTTAAAACATGATAACATTAGCTCGTCCATATTCCATGAATGAAAGGAAGACTTACCCTATGTTTATACACCATTGCTCGCTCTCCTCCACTCGGCTGATGAGAATGTTTAATTCATTATAATTTCTCCTTTATTTGTAGTGCTTTTTAATACCTTTCTGTAAAGGTATTATGCTTTCTATTGCAGCATTTTGGGTCTCCTTATTAGTCTTTATGGTTTGTGGGGGTAGGAACTATGTAATATCAGCCTGGTATTACCCAGCACCCAGCACATCTGCTTAACTAAAAAAAGAGCTTTGGGCAGCCTGGGTGGCTCAGCCATTTAGCGCCACCTTCAGCCCAGGGCCTGATCCCAGAGACCCGGGTTTGAGTCCCACGTCGGGCTCCCTGCATAGAGCCTGGTTCTCCTTCTGCCTGTATCTCTGCCTCTCCCTCTCTGTGTGAGTGTCTCTATGAATAAATAAATAAAATCTTAAAAAAAAGGGGGGGCTTAGTCACTGGTGAATGATAAATGAGAGGCTGTATATCATAGCAAAGCGCAGCAAAGCTATAATTTGTTTATTTCAGTATAGCACAGAGTTAAAAGAACATGAACTCGAGCATGAGACGTGTTCAAATCTTGACACCGGCCTGTCATCCCTGAGTCACTTTTAGAAAGTTCCCTAAAGTCTTTGCCCTCAACCCTCTCGTCTGATGAAAGCATCTACCTCCTACGTTTAACTGATTAAACCAGCCGAGGGCTTGGAAGAAGAGTCCAGCACGTCGTAAGTAAGAGTGAATCCAGGTCTGGAAGGCCACAAGCGTTTGAGGCGTCCGGGCCCTCTTTAAGGGAAAGAGCGCTAAAGTATGAACACAGAATTAGCCAACTGGAATATTTGGGGGGTATTTATGTGCAGCGGGAACAGCGATCACAAATTACAGACATTAAAAGAACTGAAAAGGGCAGCCTGGGTGGCTCAGCAGTTGAGCACCTGCGTTTGGTCCAGGGCGTGATTCTGGAGACCCGGGATCGAGTCCCACGTCAGGCTCCCTGCATGGAGCCTGCTTCTCCCTCTGCCTGTGTCTCTGCCTCTCTCTCTCTCCTCTCTGTTTCTCATGAATGAGTAAATAAAATCTTTAAAAAAAAAAATTAAAAAAATAAAAGAATTGAAAAATACCATGAACATCACTAAATATTATCATCATCGGAAATAAACTTCCTAACTCCTCTTTACATGCTTCATCTCCTACAAATCTTTGTCCATGCACTCAGATTCCCTCTTTTACATGATTGCAGATTTTAATATTTTTTATAGAGCAAATAGAGATAAATTTAATTTTTTTTCTATAGCAAAGTGGGTTGGAATTTTTATTTATTTATTTATTTATTTATTTTTATTTTTATTTTTTATTTTTTAATTATTATTTTATTAATTAATTAATTAATTAATCAAGTTATTTATTTATTTATTTATTTATTTATTTATTTATTTATTTATTTTTTATCATTGATGGCTTGGGAAGCATTCGTTCACCTTGATAACGCAGGACGGGAGACGCTGCATTTCTGATTGCCGCCCAGCTTCCTGCTCAGGCGGCCTTGTTCAGAGGGAATCTTTGGGGAAATTCGCCTTTTGGGTTTCACGTGCCCTGGTTTCAGAGAGGCCGGAGCCCCCACACGCGGCCACCGACGTCCCTAGCTGCTTCCTCTCGACTCTGCCTCCCTACCCGGTGGGCTGCCTTGCGGTGAGAGCCGCGGGGAGCGAGTGGGAACTGGGACGCGCGAGGACTTAGAGGCCCGGGCATTGGATCCGCAGCCGTCGGGAGGCCGCTGGGTCAGGTGGCCGCTGGGGTCCAGACTGAAGGAAGTGGTGGCAGCCTGCTTGCAAACCCGGATGACCTCCAGGAGGGGGAAGCTGACCGAGAGGCCCCCCACCCCGCCCTCCGTGCCCCCCGCGGGCCTAGGGCTGATGCTCCCTGGGCACCGGCTAGTGAAGCCGAGGGTCGGAGCCCCCCGGGCTCTGCGGTAAATGTGCCCTTCAGGCCGCGTGCCCAGGAAGCTGGCACTTGCCACCGTTTCGCTCTTTCATCGCCAAATAATTTTTCAGTAAACCCCTAGGAATCTTTTAGTGAATGTTTTTTTTTTTGCTCTTACATGAGTCTTTTTGGATTTTCAGAAGTGATTCTCTTCCTTTACTCCATCCCAAATAGGGCGGGATCTCAGATGACCTACACTTGTACTAAAATGGATTTTAAAATAGGTTGTGCCAGAGAGCGATTGTGTCTACGGTCTCACGGTCACGGTCGGATCGAGTGATACGGTGATGAAATGCCGCGTGTCCTCCATTCCTGAGTGTCGTTTGTGACCGTGCCGGGCTCGGGCCACGTTCTCCGTGAGGGATGAAGGGCCGCTCGCAGGCGGGTCAGGGGACGGTCCTCTCTGGGAGAAAGCGTCCCCGTCCAAGGTCGCGGCCCGGCCCAGAGGCAGCCTCCACCCCGTGCCCGAAGGGCCTTCCTTTCAGCAACTTGGTCCACCTCGAGGGCCATCCCGGCCTGGTGGCGGCTCGCTGGCCTTACTTCCTGTGCCCGGTTGGCTCCCTCCCAGCCCCGCAGATCCTGACCTTAAGACCCTGCTCCGTCCGGGGCCTGCACGTACCCCTGTCAGTCCCCTTCCCCGGGACCCGCCGAGAAACTCCGACAATTTTTTAAGCAGCACAACCTTTTTCGTAAGAGCTTCTCTGAGGATGAGGATGGAGATAATTTATAAGCTGTGACCCTGTTTCAGAAACGTTCGTGTTGAAAAGCCGAGCGGCTTCCGTTCCAGGAGACGCACCCCCAGAGCCCGTGAGAGCCCCCTCGCGTGCTGCGTGGCCGCCTTGGCTGTGACCGTGACCGAAGCCACCCGAAGCCTGTCACTGCAGCCGCGGCCTGGACAAAGGTCAGAGATGGCTCCTCGCCCTCCTCCCTGCAGCTCCCCCCGGCCCCGGCCCCGGCCCCGGCCGTGCACCTGCCTTCTCCTGTGTGCGCCCGAGCCTTGCCCCCCACTCACCCCCCGCCCCGCAGACGGGCCATCTGCACCCCAGGGAGTCGGTCCCCTCCGTGGGGCCCTGCCCGCGAGTGGCCTGCAGGAGGGACCTCGCCGCCGGCGCCTGTGGACCTGGAGGTGCAGGCCGGTCACCTGAGCCCGACCCCCTTCCCCTCCTCGGGCAGCCGCCAGCTGCGGGGGGGCTCCCTGTGGGGCTGTTCTGGAGCCGCCCCCCGCCCCGCACAGCTCAGTCCCCACGCGGCCTTCCCCGCGGTGCCCCCTGCTTTCCGCCTGCGCCTCACTGCCTCGCTGTTCCCCTGCGGCGTGACCTGTGGCGGTGGGGGCGACCTACAACAGGTGGGGGCGACCTACGGCAGGCCTAGCACACTGCTCCCACAGCCCCCTGTATTCCTCTCGTGTTCCGCCTCCGAACCTGTCGTGGCCTCTGCCCTCAGGTACTGGTGGCCCACACTGCAAGGCCTCCACTTAAACACAAGGTCCCCTCCTGGGTGAGTCGGGTCCCCCCTGTTCCCCCTGCATGACACCTGTAGCTCCCCTGCAGCCACCATAGGTGCCACGCTGCGCTTGCTCTGCCGGGTCCAGGTGTCCAGGTGTCTGTGCGTCTGTGCATCTGGGCCTCTGGGCATCCAGGTGTCCATGCATCCAGGTGTCCGTGCGTCCAGGTGTCCGTGCGTCCATGCATCTGGGTGTCCAGGTGTCCGTGCATCCAGATGTCCAGGTGTCCGTGCATCCAGGTGTCTCGGTGTCCATGTGTCCACATGTCTGGGTGTCCAGGTGTCCATCTGTCTGTCCATCCAGGCGTCCAGGTGTCCAGGTGTCCATGCATCCACGCATCCAGGTGTCCATGCGTCTGGGTGACCGAGTCCGTGCATCTGGGTGTCCGTGCATCCGTGTATCCGGGTGTCCGGGTGTCCGTGCGTCTGGGTGTCCAGGTGTTCAGGTGTCCATGCATCCAGGTGTTCATGCATCTGTGTGTCTGGGTGTCCAGGTGTCTGTGCATCTGAGTGTCCGGGTGTCTGTGCATCCGGGTGTCCAGCTGTCCGTGTGTCTGGGTGTCTGGCGGTCCGTGCGTCCGGGTGTCCGGGTGTCCAGGTGTCCATGCATCTGGGTGTCCAGTTGTCCAGATGTCCAGGTGTCCAGGTATCCAGTGTCCATGCATCGAAGTGTCTGGGTGTCTGGGTGTCCATGCATCCAGGTGTCTGGGTGTCCATGTGTCCAGGTGTCTGTGTGTTCAGGTGTTTGTGCATCTGGGTGTCCATGCATCCACGTGTCCGTGTGTCCAGGTGTCCATGCATCTAGGTGTCTGGGTATCTGGGTGTCCGTGCATCCAGATGTCTGGGTGTCCAGGTGTTCGTGCGTCCGGGTGTCCGGGTGTCCATGCATCCGGGTTTCCAGGTGTCTGGGTGTCTGAGCGTCTGTGTGTCCAGGTGTCTGGGTGTCTGTGTGTCCATGTGTCCAGGTGTCCAGGTGTCCAGGTGTCCAAGTGACTGTGCATCCGGGTGTCCATGCGTCCATGTGTCTGGGTGCCCGTGCATCCACGTGTCCAGGTGTCCAGGTGTCCGAGTGTCTGTGCGTTTGGCTCTCCGTGCGTCCAGGCGTCCAGGTGTCCGGGTGTCCATGTGTCCAGGTATCCAGGTGTCCGTGCATCCGGATGTCTGGGTCCAGGTGTCTGTGCATCTGGATGTCCGGGTGTCCATGCATCTGGGTGTCCCGGTGTCCGGGTGTCCTGGTGTCCAGGTGTCCGGGTGTGAAGGTGTCCGGGTTTCTGTGCGTCTGGCTGTCTGTGTGTCCGGGCATCCAGGTGCCCGGGTGTCTGTGCGTCTGGATGTGCAGGTGTCTGGGTGTCCAGGTGTCCAGGTGTCCAGGTGTCCTTGTATCTGGGTGTCCGTGCGTCCAGGTGTCTGTGCATCCAGGTGTCCGGTGTCCATGCGTCCATGCATCCGGGTGTGCAGGTGTCCGGGTGTCCGGGTGTCTGTGCATACGGGTGTCTGGGTGTCCACGTGGCCATGTGTCCGGGTGTCTCGGCGCCACATCCTCAGAACCGTTGCTGGCGCTGCTGGCGGCTTGGAAAGTGGCCGGTGGCCGCTGAGCAACTGAGGAGAAGGGCCGAGCCCTGATGCACCCTCCAGTGTGTGGGTGCGCACCGCGGGCGGGTGGGGGCGACCCCGCTGCACCTGTCGGCCCGGGGAGCCAAGGTGACGCCGCTCTGAGCCCTCAGTGCTCCTCTCCAGCTACCGACGCAGAAATCAGTGACCAAGGTGTGCACATGTCTGGAGGTGGGGAGAGGGCAGGGTGTGCACCCACATAGCCCAGATGTTCGGTGTTCGCGAGACATCGCCGTATGACTCTTGTTTGGGGGGTATTATTACGCAGTATTGATGTCAGATTTTGGTGGCCCCGATCTTTCTTGATGAAGCATGATTTTCATATTGACTTTCTCTTTTATACTAAAAGTATCATCTTATATCTTTAGGTGGACAGAGGTTAGAAGTTGGCTCTTCTTTTATTAGGATTTTAATTCAGAATTGTTAGTGTCATTATAATGATTCACTATATGAATCATTCCCATAAGCCAACATTATTATTTGGGATCACGTAATGTGGCAGGTATGATTTCAGACTTTTTTCATTTTTGAGATTCTATTTTAGGTCTGGCACTTAGACATCGTCGATCTAAGTCCCCGGCAACTTTCATGATTGCCCTGTGTGCTGTCCTGCGGCGTCCTGTGCTATCCCTAACCATTACTGTGGCGCGCACGTATACTACATAAAGCATGATCCGTTGCGTTTTCAAATCTCCCCGCAGGCAGTGGTGGGAAGGAGGGCTCTAACTGGCCTGGGAAAGCCGGTCGGACATTTAGTGAACCAGTTGTTAGACCACTGGTGGCTTGAAATCAGTATGATTGGGTATTTACACAACACAAGTTGGCAAATGCTGCGTAGCACCGCTTTTTCTTTCTCTTTTTTAGTTTTTTTTTTTCCTTAAGAATCCGCTTCATACCACAGAACACAGTCTTACTCATTTTTGTATTTAAATTTCTCAAAAATGTCCTAAAATCTTTAATAACTCCTTGTTTTACTATTAGTTTTTCCTTTAATCAATTTATGGCCATATAAATTGATATAAGGTGCTTGAAGTTTTATGCTTCTTATATCTTTCTGTAGATTGTAACTTTAACCCACGTGTTATTATCCTTTGTATTGCTTGGTACTTGTCACTTGAAATTGAACTTTCCTGGAATTATTATTACTGTACTCAAATTTGCTTAGCATATCGTTTTCTGTTCTTTCACTTTGACACTTTCTGTACCGTTTTATTTCTGTTCCATTTGTTATAAATAGCGTATTTTAAAATTTGTCTTTCTGCCTCTCTACTTTTTAAAATCAATCTAAGCATCTGTTCTTTTGGAAAACAGACACAGTTTTTATCACATTTTTGGATTTGTAGAGGGATATGCCCTATGTCTAGACTTACTACTGCCACTTTACTTTGTATTTTTTACTTAATTTTTTCTTTTTCTTCCTCCACTGTCTTCTGTTAGATTACTCAAGTTTTCTTAGCCTTATTTTCCTTTTTTTTTTTTTGGTTTGAAAATTATAATGATAATGTTATATTTAGATTTTTTTTCCTGCAGTAAACTTTTATGTTGATCTTCTGCAATTAATCATCATGAATGTGTTTCACATTCTCCAAATAAAATAATAATCTTAGCATGAGTTGACTTCCTCTTCTTTTCCCACACCATTTCCCACATGGAGATTATCTGTACTTTTCCCTCCACAATCGCTATTCGGGAAAGTGCGTAGTAGGTCAGTTAGTTGCCTGGTATTGAGGTTGAGCATGTAGTCACTGGAAAGGGGCACGAGAGGAATTTTTGTGGTTATATATACGTTTTATATCCATGTGTGTTACGGTTGTGGTGGTGATTTTAAGATATATACGGTTTTTATTTTTTTTATTTTTATTTATTTATTTATTTATTTATTTATTTATTTATTTAGTATACAGTTTTTAGAACCTGCATACTGTCTACCTAAAATGAGTATATTTTATTATGCTGAGCCTATACCTCAATAAAGCTATTTTTAAAAGCATGGAGAATGTCAGCAAGCAAGAAATTATTAGCAGGACATAGAGAAGGCCCGTTGGAGGCTGTGTCTCAAGGAGTTATGATGGCACATTTTTCCCCAGTAGTGCTTTATAGCTTGTGATTTGAAATGAGCAAAATCAAAGAAGCAGAAAGATGGAATGTGGAGGGAAGTTAGGGTGCTGGTTAGGAGTACGGCGCCCCACTGTGACACCTGCTGGATCGGGAAACAGGTGCAGCTAAGAGGTCGATGGTCGTGAGAAAGGCAACAAGGCAATTGCAAACCAATGAAAACAACCAAACCCAACACACTTAGTCCGCGTGCTTATCATACTCAGCTAGTGTGCTTTTATGTGCTGGAGGCACAGTGGACAAGGGAAACTGGGTTTCTAATCACAAGGATCTCACAGTTTTACAAAATAAATAAATGAATGAAGCGGGGAAAAAACAAACCATGTACTTTAGAAGAACAGTGCTTTTATTTAGGCCCAAATATAAATGTCAACCTGTTTTATGCTTCATATGTTTACATCTGACATCTTTTTATTTATTTATTTTTTGGACATTTTTATTTTCATAAAATGCATCTTCACACTATTATTTCACATTCTGTGGATCTTACATGTTCTAATGTCTTATATGAAAGAGTGTCTTTTTGCCCTATTTCTTAAGTACTAATATCTTTCTAGATTCAAATTCATTTTCCCTCGAACTTTGAAGATTATATTGTCTTGTAAGTACCATGATCAGATTCATTCTGCTCTCGTTTTTTAAGTGAGTTGATTTTTCTCCATGAATACTATTAGCATGGTTTTCTTTATCCTGAAATTAGAGAATCTAAGTTTAAAAATACCACATTTTTTGTCTGTCCTCTTTATGCCCTTCACCGTGAAAGCTGGTGTCTCTTTCCAACTCTATAGCATTCTTAAGAACCATTTTGTAATTATTTCCTCCTCTCCATTCTCTTTGCTCTTCCCGGAGTTCCATTTCAGTCCTATGTTGGAATTACTAGATCTGTCTTATAATTTCCAACTTTTTGTCCTTTTGTGCTCTAGTTTGGGAGAATGTCTTCACCCTTCCCAAGTGTTCTGAGTGCGGTACTTTTGGAAAGCGGGCTAGGGAAGCAGACCTCATTAGCTATTCCTAGACAGGTTAGATATTATAGCTGTGCTATTCTGGGCAAGCTGTCCATTGTACCTGCCCTAGAGAATTATACTAGCTGGCATTTTTCAAAAACACTTACACAACACATTTTTCAAGAAGACTTGCACCAAATGATTAAAAAAAGCATGTGACCATATTGCTACATGGAACTATGATCAGAGAGTGGTAGGAGCCTATATGCCACCCAGCTGCATGCGCGCTTCATTGTCTTTCTTAGATGGTAAACTACATGAAGTATTTCTATATTCATTTTTTATAATACCATCTATTTAATTGATGCTTTTTTGAGTCATCATCATAACTACGGTGTCCAAATTTTGGACCTTAGTCCAAAACACCTTGTGTTTGGTAGAATAGACAATTTTTTTTAAAGATCTATTTATTTTAGGGAGACATGCATGCACGTGAGTGGGAGTCGGGGGGAGGACAGAGGGAGGGGCAGAAAGAGAATCTTAAGCAGGCTGCATGCCCAGTGTGGAGCTGGACCTCACCATGCTGCGATCATGACCTGAACCAAAATCAAGAGTTGAACGCTTAACGGACTGAGCCCCCCAGGCATCCCCTTGGTAGTGTAGACTAAATGGTTATGATTTGCTTTAGAAGCACTTAAGCATAATTAAGCAATTTGCCTTAAGTATTCCCCAAAACTCATTGTTTTTATTTTTATATGTATATATATATAAAATAGGTACTTTGTAAACCTTATATGAAACAGTATTTTTAAAAGAAGAGACTTCTTACTTAATCATTTTTTTTTGTTGTTTTGATAAACCGTGAGACTTTCAGGCCCTGTTCATGTGTTGTGTGGCCTTTTGAGAGAATCACATACCAACTTCAGATCTTACATGAATTAATTTTTAAAAGTCAAAGTTGGGGCATCCCAGGTGGCTCAGCAGTTTAGCGCCGCCTTCAGCCCAGGGCGTGATCCTGGAGAACCGGGATTGAGTCCCACATCGGACTCCCTGCATGGAGCCTGCTTCTCCCTCTGCCTGTGTCTCTGCCTCTCTCTCTCTCTTTGTTTCTCATGAATAAATAAATAAAATCTTAAAATAATAAAAAATTTAAAAATAAAAGTGAAAGTTGTACCCATGGTAACATAGTCCCTTTTCTTAGCTTTACTACTGAACACAGATTGTTTAATGCAACCTCATATATTTGAAAATTTTATAATATCAGAGTCCATTGAAAACCGCTTAAGAGCAATTACTGAAAAAAATGCTAATATCCTTCATGATGGGACAAAGACATTTAACCACATCACCTTCTCGGCTATTTTCCGGTTGGGAATGATAAAGAGACTCCCCGCGAGTCAGAGGCCTGTTAACCTCAGCCTGCAGGTCGGATTTGCCGCCTGGCCTGAGCACGCTTGTCTGGCCGCCCGCCGTCTGCGGCCGCCTTCCCACAGTCACAGCAGGGTGAGGCAGCTGTGACTGAGAAGCAAAGACAGAGGCCGACACACTCGCTCTCAGGCTCTTCGGGGGAGACGTTTGCCAGGCCCTGCTTCACGCCCCACGGCAGCTTTGTCCGCTCTTCCCTGCCGCTGCTTTCTCATCATTAGCACATGACACCCTTGCCTCTGAATTCTCGGAGGTCTTTGCTCGGGCTCTTTCCTCTACCAGGAGTGCTGTCTCTCTCTGCTTACATCTAAGATCTAGTCATTCTCTCAGATGTGACTCCAGGAGCACGTCCTCCATGAAGCTGTCTAATAAAAACAGAAAACCGGATTTCCTGGGTGTATCTCCATCATCCTCCCCCAGGTACTCTGAGGTCCCCCGCCTCCGTCTTGCTGGTGTTTGCTGGCGTACACCAGCACGACTCAGCACAGTTCTCCACCCGTGCCAGGCCCACCTCTTTCTGGTAGTTGTCCGCAGCTGGAGAGAACACTCATGCGCCAACTCCTCTTACTCTCTGACCATTCATGGCCCTGGACTTCCAATGGGCATGGCTCTCACGCCGTACTTACATTTGTCATTCTCCTGCTCACCCCAATGGCTGTTTCATATATTTTTTCCCGGTTCTCAACCCCTGACGGAGCTCCCTCCCCATCCTCACTCTCTGAGGGTGACTTTTTGTCCTAATTCACCTAGAAAATGGGAGCAGTAGTCGAGAACGTATACCGCCAAGCTGTGTACCACCCAGACGTTGCCTCTCCCTGACACTCAGCCGTCCTTCCTTCCATGACAGAGGGTGACCCGGCTGCCAGCCCACTTGTGCATGAAATCCCATTCTCATCCTCACGTGCCTATTCAAGACCATGGCTCTGGCCCTGGTGCTCTGTGCCTCTGATGTCCTCAGTGTTTCCCTCGGCACGTAGACATGCTCCTATTTCCCCCCACTATCTATTACCTATTCCCGCCCTCTTTCTTTTCTTTCTCCCTTTTGGAGCAGTATTTTGCAAAATATTGCCTGCACTAACATTTTACAAATCCCTTCCTCCCCCTCTCTCCTCCGCCCGTTTTGGGCAGGCTTCTGTCTCCATCACGCCCCTGAAAACGCCCTTGTCAGCGTCACCCATGACCGCCATGTTATTGAGCCCACCGGTCAGGGCTCAGTCTGTGTCTTCCTTGGACATCCGCGCCTTTGACATGAGCATCACTTCTTTTCCTGGGTGTAATTGTCCTTGATTTCTAGAACATCACCCTCTCTGCATTTTCTCCCCTTTCACTGGTTTTCCCTTTGAGCTTCTCTTCGGTGGCCCCTTTTTTTTTCTCTCTCTTTCTGACAAGTTAACATTGAAATGCCTTGGCCCAGGTTTGGCCCTTCCCTCTGCCTTTTTCTTGGTGATCTCAACCAGTGTAATGATTCCAGGCTCAAACCACTTTCCTGAACTCAAGATTCTTGCATCTAACTGCCTATTTGACATTGCCTTGTGGATATGTACTAGACGTTGAACTCCACAGTCCAAAAGAAAAACTCCTGATCCACCTCCTCCCCTCAAAGTATCTGCTCTGCCCACCGTCCACCTTGCTTCATTTGGCAGCAGCTCCATTTTTCACGTGCTCAGGGCAAAAGAGTTGGGAGTGTTTCTTTCTCGTATGCCTCACGTCCAGTCCGTTGGGAACCCCTGTTGGTTCTGCCATAACAGTGTTTCCAGACTCCAGCCACGTGTCCCCATCTCCACTGCCATTCCCCACATCCCCCCCCCACCACATGTCACCCACACTCCCATCGTCACAGGACTCCTGCTTTTCACCTTGGCCTCCCAACCCCCGCCCTGCCCAGCCTGTTCTTAACACAGGAGCCAAGGTAGGTTTTTAGAAAGGTCGATCGGATGGTGCTCTTTACCCAAGGTGGTATCCTTGGGGCACATTCCCTTGCTGCCTTTCCATTTTGGATCTGGTTTTATTCTCACTGAACTCCACCCTGACCACCTACTCCAAAATGCAATGGCATCCTTCATGCCTTATTCTGTGTTTTCTTTCCCTATATCATTTAACTCTCTCTAATAAAACATATAACTAACTACTTTTAAATTTTTTTATTGGAGTTCAATTTGCCAACATACAGCATAACACCTGACCTGCACCTCAGTGCTCATCCTGTCAGGTGCCCCCCTCTATAACTAACTACTTTATGTTGATTGTGAAAAGTCTGTCTTTCCCTCTAAAAGCAAGGTGATTTGTCCTCTGCATTCACTGATGTATCCCAAGGTCATAGAAATGCCTAGCGCATGGTGAGCCCTAAGTACGCTGAGTGCATAAAGGGCGGCGGTGCTGTCCTCCAGTCACTACAGTGCACATTAACGCGCAACATGGGTTCGCCCTCATTTTTAGCGTCTTTGAATAGGTGAATATGTTTACCAAGTTAACTGACGCTTAGCACTCTTTTTCTCCACTAAACCTTTAAAAATCCACCTTAAATATGTGACTCGGCAAGTGGATAATGAAATGAAATCAAGCAAAACGCAGGAGCGCTGTGTCAGGCGGTGTCCCCTCGCGGGAAGGACTGTAGGATGGGTACAGGACGCAGGGTGCGGGTGGTCGTTTTCACAGGTCACTCCAGCGTGGGGCCCCTCGAGCTGCCCAGCTGCATTCATTTGCCCACCCTTCCCGACATCTTGCCCCGGGCAGTGACGTCCTGCCGCAAGCTCAGCGGCCACCCCACTGGGACACCCGGTCACAGGCTTGGAGGGAACAGCATCCCTGCTTAAGCTTGGTGAGCTGCTGGAGTGTAAGGCTGGGACTCGGTGTTTTTCTGCTCCTGGGTCCAGGCCCGCAGCCAAACAAAGGGCAAACCAAAGAGGCCGAGGCAGGCACACGCACAGCGGTGAACACGGGCGGCAGGCCAGGGTCACCTGCTGCTGCCCTGGCTCCCCACAAACACAGCAGGGAGGCCAGAGGCTGGCTCATCCCTAGACCGGCCTTCTCAGAGCGTCCCTAACCTGGCCTCAGCCGCTTCTCTCCAACAGGTATTTTGTGAGTCAAACGAGATCATGGGTGTGAGCGAGCTGGTGCCCTGCTTCACACAACAAATTTGAAAGACGTGTCTTCAGAGTGTCCCGGGAGCAGTGGCTGCTTCGTATCGTGTGGGGTGACCGGCTGCCTCCTATCTGCAGGGCCTGCAGCCTCCTCCCCTGCCCCCGTGTCACCGCCACAGGCATGGCCCCTGCCCCAAGCCCAGCAGCTCCCCTCTCAGAACCTCAGGGGCTTCGCTGGAGTCCGAGTCGTGTCCTTCACAGAAGGAGGTGGCCCGGGCTGAACGGGGCCACACGTAGCAAGTACCTCGAGAAACCCGAGGGCTGCAGGGAAGCAATACTCATCAGGGTGCTACACTCGTTAATAATATTAGTTATATCAACTGTCAACCTGGATTCCTGGTTCAAGAGAAAAGATTGTTTTACCTTCTCAGGTTTCTTTGACTGCCCGCCCCCCCAACACACACACACATTTCTAGAAAAACTACTGGTCTGCATAATTAGCAAGTGGCAGGCTGAATGCTTCCAAAGCTGCTACAAAAAAACAGATCTGGGCAGCCTGGGTGGCCCAGTGGTTTAGTGCCGCCTTTGGCCCAGGTCATGACCCCGGGTCCTGAGATCGAGTTCTGCGTTGGGCTCCCTGCATGGAGCCTACTTCTCCCTCTGCCTGTGTCTCTACCTCTCTCTCTCTCTCTCTCTCAGGAATAAATAAATAAAATCTTAAAAAAAAATACAAATTCTTCGCTGCTGGGAAATCACATGCATTCTGTTGTGGGTGGCAAAGCTGTGATCGTCCCTCTTCAGCTGCACCGGCCTCTGCTATCACCAGTTTGCTCGAAGCTTTCCAGGTGGTTTCCTACTGTGTTGCACCTGCTTGGCAGGTGTGAGTGCCAGGGGCGGGGGGCAGAAGAAGTCCATGGTGCCACAGGTGAGACTGGGACCCCCACATGTGGGGTGATGGGCAGTGAAGCCTTCGCTTCTGCAGGCCTTAGTCCCCTACATCATCCCCAGGATTGTTCAGCCTGAGTCAGTAGCTACTTTTACTTGAACTATGTGGAGTTTGGGATACGACTCAGAAGGATGGAGGGAATTTAAGAGGCTTTGACAATTATGATAAAGAAGTTATGAAGTCTGGTGAAAACTTGAAACAGGGAGATGACACAGACAAAGAGGATTTTTGTAAGATGAGAGTAATAAGGAGGGTTCCCTGTAATTAAGATCATGCATACGAGTCAGATCATATGTAACAGGAGGATTCAATTTAATACGTTATTGTTGAAAAAAAAAAAAGCCATTCCTGGTGAATATATTCTTACAGTATCTTGTTTAATGCTTAGATAAATGCTAATTTTTTTCTTTCAAAGATTTATACATCATATATCATAAAGCGATCGTCCGGAAAATAAAATAGTTTAAATAATTGAATTTGCAGAACTTAATAGCAGTGAATGTTTATGTCAAGGCTGTGGCAGATTGTGATTTTTGCGGGGCAGTCAATAAATACCTACTATTTTGAAAGGATGGCACAAATAATTGTTTATATTTTATATATATCTTGGTTTTAATTTTTGCTTTGATAAAATGGAGTTGAATATGGGAGTGCGTAATCTTCACATTCTTCATTGCCTCGAATTAGAAAAACTAGAATTTGTTACTTATGAAATTCTTAAATCATGTTTTAGTTAACAGTGACTTATTTCAAAGACTGAAGACAGCTGTTCAATGTCTGTAGAAGTAGCTGCTTATGTTGTAAATTAAATTAACAGTCGGTAGTTTATATGAAACCAGGTAGTTGGTTGTTTCTGCTGTTTGCTAATATGCAATTTTGGAAATTGCCAATTCAAGAACATGCTATAGTGGAAAGTGTTTGGGCTTTGTCATCAGACAGGCCTGGTCTCAACTCCTTGAACTTGCTGTGGGGCCTGGGCAGCTTACCCAAATGCTGCTAACCCTACCCCATAGGATCATTGTGAAAATCTAATGTGATATATATATATATATATATCGAGAGAGAGAGAGAGAGAGAGAGAGAGAGAGAGAGAGAGAGAAAGAGACTAATAGAGAGCCCATGAAAGAGTAAGTGCTCAATGAATATTAACTTCCTCCCTTTCTTTCTTCTGCTAGTCCACTTGTGTTTTTAATGGATCATTCCTTACCCTGGATTGTATTGTAGGAAGTATTCTGGATGGATGGCTGCTGGAAACCCATTGCCATAGCCAGCTCTTCTTCAATACTTAAGGATTTACCCTGCATTGAGTAATGAGAATTTCGGTAAGAAAAATTAGATAAAGGTAGTATATGGGCTTTTCATAAAAGATCTCTTGAATTTCAGATACTTCATAATAAGTTATATGACTCTTCTCCAGAGACCTTAAGATGTCACAGATCCCTGTTCATGTATGGATTATTCTTATTTTGAAAGTAAACAGAAATAGGTCTTCTCACTAACACCCTGATGTGCTCTTCATGTCATTGTAAATGTATTATTTCACTTGCCTCATATTACTTTGTTTTTTGAATTTTCATCTAATCAATGAATCGCATAGCCTTTGAAAAGTCTGGATATTATTCATCTCTTCAGCATAGATTACATGAAGCACAGACTCTCAGTGGTTAAGGTGCCCTCTGAAACTGTAAAGGCTTTGACAGTGTGAAAGAGACAGGTGAAAGTATCAAAACTGAGAAATTCTAAGATAAGTAAATATGTTCCTAAATCACTGAGAAAAAAATTCTTATATAGCGCTTATTAGGATGGATGGTATAGGGTATCTTTAGTTGGGTCTATTTTTATCCATTTTTTAAATGATATCAGTATATAATTAATTTGAAATTAATATATAAGTAATACCCCTGTCTCAGTAACTCATGTTATTAATCTGTGCTATATAAAATGTGTTGGACTATTATTGTCAACCACACACAAATAAAAAAATTAAAAAAAGAGAATGAGCATGTGATGGAGAATTTAAAGGCAATCAAACAAATACATGCTGAACTGTTAAAAAGGAAAAAGAAAGATGGGAGGGAGGATAAGGATAATAGAAACAAATTAAGTGGTGATTTAGTATATATGTAAATTGCAAATATGTGAATTTTCTTAAAATTATCATCACTGAAATGCATCCAGAGTAGTACATATTAAAGAAATTTGCACCTAGGAGACAGAGCTGGAGGTGGGGAGAGAGCAAGAAGGATAAATTCTGGCTTCACCAATTCTAATAAAGAGCTTGATAAATTTACCTTTTGGAATCTAAAACTATGATAAAATACTATTTTAAATATCATTTTTTAACTAAAAGAGTTTTAACCACTTTGCCTGTGATTATATTTTTCAGAAACCACATTTGAGAAGTACTTCCATCCAGTGCTACTTGTGTTTACTTCTGAACAGTCATTTTCTAACTGAGGCTGGCATTCATGTCTTCATTTTGGGGTGAGTTTATCTTTCAGCATAACTATCATCAGTTAATGACCATGGTCATTGTTCCTCAGTGTCTTCTTTACTAAACTGGTTTATGTTCAGTTTGCTTAAATCTTTAGGGAGTAACTATTTGGGGTACGATAGAGGGCAGATTATGGGGACTCAGAGGAGGTTTGGTCAACACTGAGCATCTCTACATTCTGGTAATTCCAAATGAGTGTTATACATAAGTTGGACCTCTTGGCATTTAGCTAAACTCGGAAATCCGTTGTTTTTTTTTTAATTTTTTTTTCTTTTTATTTATTTATGATAGTCACACAGAGAGAGAGAGAGAGAGAGAGAGAGAGGCAGAGACATAGGCAGAGGGAGAAGCAGGCTCCATGCACTGGGAGCCTGACGTGGGATTCGATCCCGGGTCTCCAGGATATCGCCCTGGGCCAAAGGCAGGCACCAAACTGTTGCGCCACCCAGGGATCCCCGGAAATCCGTTCTTTATTAATAGCTTAGATGACTTTCACAGCAGTGAACAATAGACACTAGGGCTTGTCTGTGTTACTTTATCTACCTCTAGCACTGAAATCTCCCATCCTCTGAGCCCTATTGTACTTCAGTTTGAAATGTTTCTTTTTTTTAGGCCTTTCGTTTTTCCTCCTAATAAACACTCATATGTTTCCATGCCTGTTAACCTTTTTCTTCTTTCTTAGATGCAGCTAATACACTACACAATTGGCCCAAAGCACCCAGCCTGTAGTTACATAATATGACCCTCTGCTCAGTTTCCCCTGCTCATGCCTTCCTGGTGTGGGCATCCGTAGATGTGTGCAGGTGCATCTTCCTCACAGGGAAGCCTAGCGTTGGCTCTCTCGCTTCCATACTAGATCCACTAGGGAGCAATTGTCTTTCCTCCAGCTTGAGGAATCATTCTGCAGACACTGGGTCAGTGTATGAGTCTTTTGTCTCGATGTTAAATTTCAGTTTTACTGAAAGGAGTACGTATATGACCATTCAGACTGGACTGGTCTCAGGCCTGTAATATTTATGAAGAGAGCTACTGCTCACATGGTCACAGTGTAAGCAGTGTGTGAGGGGAATGTTTAATCTGGGGCAGAGAATATTTACTATCAAAATCTGTGCATGAAAAAGATTATTGCTTATTTTAAAAATTTTACCTATTTGTTGGGCTTAAGCGTCTGAGGGAACCTCCACTTAAAGAAAACTAGCAATTCATTCAGAAGCATATTGAGCGCTGCCACACATCAGATGCTGTGTTTATTCCATTGTGATAAACTGTACCAGGTTATTTATAAGTTATCCTTCCAAATTAAGTTATTCTCTAATCCTTGTAGGTCAGTTCTTAAGTTAGTCTGAAGTGGCAAGGGTGGTACTGGATGTTTGGTGCTTGTATTCACCTACAAGTCTGTTGAATGCACGAAGGGAAGGATAACACTTCTCTTTTCACGGATCAAAATAAAAAAATCCTGATTGCTCTTGCCAGTGGCATTCATCAGGCATGTATTGTTGTGCTCATTCAAAATGTTTTTTGCTCTTTGGTTTTGCTTTCAGCTGTATCAGCGCAGGTCTTCCCAAAACAGAGGCAAATTGGCAGGACGTGATACTTGATTTGGAAAAAATTGACAATCTTATTCAAGTGAGTACTCATTTTTCCATAAACTATTTGGTATGATTGCTAATGGTGTATGCTTCTCCCCATGTTAATGAAATCTCATTTGAAACGATATTTTTGTAGAAATTCATGAGCCCGGTAAAGCCTTAAGTGAAATCTTTTGCTTAAAATTTTCAGATCCTAATTGTCTTTAAAACTCAATTTATAAGTGTCCTGGTACGAAGAGCTCTCTATCACCCCAGGCCAGAGACTCTCCCTTCTCCAACAAAGAAATGGGGCAGCTTGGCATGGCTCTTGTAAGGAGCATGGGCTGACCCAGAGAAGAGGTCTCTTCTTGTGGCTAGAAAACCCCCTCCCTCACCCAGAGATGCCAGCTGGCCTACTAATGAGGGAAAAGAGAAAAGGGGCCCCACTGATGACTCTGGCCAGGGCCACTGCCTTCCACCACAGGGATTGTCGCAGCAGGGGCCAGTGGGAGTCCCAGGGGCACCAGGTGTATCAAGCATTTCGAATTAGCACCACAAAGACTCTGAAAGCCATTGGAACCACAGCATACACACGGAAGTCTGAACCTAGACCTACACAGGGTGGCTGCATGCTGATACAGAAGATTTAAATGGAACCAGGTCTTTTGGCATAAAGCTAAAATACCAGAACACAGCTGAAAAGCACTCATTATACTAAGAAGCAGGAACACCACAACTTGACTGAGAAATGACTCTGAAATAGACTTTGAAATGGAGATGGATTAGATGTTGGAATTATTTGACAAGGATTTTAAAGCAACCATCATAAAAATGTGCCAACAAGCAATTACAGATACCCTTGAAACAACTGGATGAAACAAAGTCTTAGCAAAGAAGCACGATATGTAAATGGAACCAAATGGAAATGACAGAACCGAAAAATAGAATAACTGAAATATAAAACAAACTGGAGAGATTCATGAGCAGAATAATGGCTATGACAGAGGAAAGACAGTGAACTTGAATATAGAGTAATAGAGAGAAAACACACTGAAAGAAAAAGCCTCAGGGATCTTTGGGACAATTAAAGATCCAACTTAAAAAAAATTTGTTTTTAATTTATTCACTTGAGAGAGGGGGGAGAGTGGTGAGCTGGGGAAGGAGGAGAGCAGAGGGAGAAGGACAAGCAGACACTGCACTGAGCGTGGAGCCTGATGTGGGGCTCTATCTCACCACCCTGAGATCATGATCTGATCTGAAATCAAGAGTCAGACACCTAACTGACTGAGCCACCCAGGCACCCCAAGATCCAGCGTTCTGAGTATTAGCATCTCAGATGGAGAGGGGAAAGAGAATACAAGTAAAAGACAGAGATTGGCCAAGTTGATAAAACACAAAGCAACATTTCTCTGTCTACAAAGATTTCACTTCAAACACAATGATCTAAGTAGGTTCAAACTGTGAAGAGAAAAGAATATACTGTATTATAAAAGGTTGAAGAGTGTTCCCCCCCCCACTAAAAATTCATGTCTACTCGAAACCTCAGAATGTGACCTTCTTTGGAAATTGGGTCTTTGCAAGTATAATTAGTTAAGAAGAGGTCCTACTGGGGTGGGTTGGGCCCTAACTCCAATGACTGGCTGTCCTCATAAGAAGAGGACAGGATACTGAGAGTGACAGGGAAGAAGGCCATGTGGGATTGGAGGCCGCTATAATAGCCACAGAAGGCCCAGGATTGCCAGGAGTACTAGAGGCTTGGGAAAGGTCAAGAAGGATTGTTCCAGAGCCTACAGAGAGAACTTGGCCCTACAGACATCTTGACTTTGGATCAAGCTTCCAGAGCTGTAAGAGAATAAACTGTTGTTGTTTTAAGCTCTGGGAAGCTGATACGCATACAATAATTTAAAAATCAGCAGTGGCTCTCTTAGTATCAGACAAAGTAGACTCCCCAGCAAGTAAAGTTACTAGAATCAAGAGGTACATTACAAAATGCGGAGAGATTAATCCACCAGGAAAATGTGATCTTAAATGTGTACACATCAAAATACGAAATGCAAAAACTAATCAAACTGAAAGGAGAAAGAGGCAAATTCACAATTGTAGTTGAGGACTTTACCACCTCCTAACAAGTGGGATGACAAGGCAGAAAATCAGAAAGGATACAGAAGAACTGGACAACGCAGTCAGCCAAGGCTACCTCATTTACACAGATGGAACATTTCACCCACCAACAGGGAATTCTTTTTTTTTTTTCAGGCGCCATTCACCAAGACTAAACATCATGGACCATAAGACAAAATTTAACAAATTTATCAGAATTGAAATCATGCAGAGTATGTTCTTTGACCACAGGGGAATCAAGTAGCAATCAATTATATAAATACCACAGGAAAATCTCCAGACACTTGGAAATTAAATAATAGACTTCTAAATATTCCGTGGGTCAAAGATTAAGTCCCAAAAGATATAAAAAAGCACATAGACCTGAATGAAAATGAAAATGAAAATACAACACATCAAGATCTGTGGGATTCAGGTAAAGCATTCCTAAACGGGAAATTTATAAAACGAAATAGTTAGATTAGGAAAGAGGAAAGATCTCAGAACAACAATATAAGTTCCCATCTCAAAAAACTGTAGAAAAAAGAGCAAAATAAACCTAACACAAGTAGAAGGAAGGGAAAAGTAAAGATAGAGCAGAAACTAATGAAATTGAAATCAGAAAAATAATAGAGAAACTTAATGAAGCATATGCTCATTATTTGGGGAAAGAATCAATAAAACTGATAAACCTCTAGAAAGCCTGACAAAGATTAACAGAGAGAGGACATAAACCATTGATATCAGAACTGAAATTAGAGACTATAGCTGTAGAATCTGCAGACATTAAAGGATAATAAAGAAAAACTTGTAAACAACTTTATTCTCTAAATTTGACAACTTGGAGGAAATGGACCAATTTCTCAAAAACCACAAACTACCAAAATGTAATGAAGACGATGTAAACAGTCCCCAAACTGCTATAACCAGCAAAGACACTGAATTCACCATAAATAAGCTCCCCAGAATGAATCCCCAGGCCCAGCTGGTTTCATTGGAGCATTTTACCAAACACTTGCAGAAAAATTAACACCAATTTTACAATCTCTTCTAAAAATAGGAGAGGGAAAACTTTCTGACTCACTTAGATAAGTATTACCCTGATGCTAAAACCAGGCAAAGATAGTATCAAAAGGGAAAACAGCAAATACCTCTAATGAACTTAGATCCAAAAATTCTCAATAAACTATTAGCAAATTAAATCTGCCTGTGTATTAAAAGAATTATATACCATGACCGATGGGCTTTATTCCAGGTATGCAATATTGAGAAATTCTCTGTAATCCACCTTATCAGCAGGCTAAGGCAGACTGTCATATGATCAGATCACTTGATGGAAAAACAGCATTTTAAGAAGATAGCTATTCCTAGTAAAATTTCTCAGCAAACAAGGAAAGAGGGGTAACTTTCTCAACTTGATACAGAGAATGTGCAAAAAACCTAGAACCAACATCGTACTCAATGGGGAAAGTCTGGATGTTTTTCCTACTAAGATTGGAAACAAGGCAAATATGTCATCTCTCACCACTCTTACTCAACACAGTATTGGAATTTTAGCAAAATTGCCAAGTCAAGAGAAAGAACTAAAAGTATGTAGATTAGAAAGGAAGAAATTATAAATCACTACAAGTCTTTTTCTGAGAGACGGTGCCAATAAGTGGCCGTACGTTATTTAGAGGGTGCTACTTAAAACCACAGTGACATCACAGTGCGCTTACAAGAATACTTAAATTAAAAAATAATAATAATGTTAGATGCTGGCAAGGTTGTGGAGAAACTAGATCACATATTTTTTATGAGAATATAAAATTCTACAGCTACTTTAAAATAGTTTGTTTTTAATTTTTAAAAAAATAATTGTTTTTTATAAAACAAAACATGCATTTGCCATATGATTCAACAGTTGCACTCCTGAACATTTATATTAGAGAAATGAAAACTTACGTCCACACAAAAACAGGCACATGAATGTTTATAGACCTTTATTTGCAATAGCTAAAAAGTGAAAATGACCCCAGTTCCCTTCAATGGATGAATTATATCATGGAACAATACTGAGAATTATAAGGAAATAATTACTGATACAACAAGTTGGATGGATCTCCAGCGTATTACTCTTATGCTGTGTGGAAAAAAGCCAATCTAGGCCAACTGTGGTACATCCATACAACAGAAAACTATCCAGCAATAAAAAGAAATGAGCTTCTAGACATGAAAAGACAGGGAGAAACCTTAAAAGCATATCCACGAAGGGAAAGAAGCCAATCTAGAAAGGCTACCTACTGTGGTTCCAACCATATGATGTTCTGGAAAAAGTAAAACTATAGATGATGTAAACACATCAGTGGGAAATTTTCAGGGGTGAGAGGAAAGGGAGAGATGAATACATGGAGCACAGGTGATTTTTATGGTAATGACACTATTTTGTATGAGACTGTAACGGTAGATACATGTCATTATGTATTTGTCAAAACTCAGAATATCCCACCCAAGACTGAATTCCAGTGTAATCTATGGAACTTGTTACAAATGCATCAGTACTGACTCATCAATTGTAATAGATGCACCTATTAATAATTAATAATAAGAGAAACTGGGATATATGGGAATATTTTCTACTTTCTGCTCGTGTTCTGGAAGCCTACAACTGCTCAAAAAATAGTCAAGTAAGTTTTGCAAAAAGCCAGTCTCAAAAGGTTATATGCTCTAGGAGTCCACTTATATAACATGCTTGAGATGACACAGGGATGGAGAGGAGAGAAGTGGTTGCCAGGGATTAGAAATATGTGGGGAGTGGGATGTGTGGTAAGAAAGGGGGTTTAGGCTCTAAAAAAGTAGGAGGGGGATTCTAATGGCTTTTGGAACTGATCCGTATTGTAACTGTGGAGCTGGTTACATGAATTTACACATCTGACGAAATTGAGTAGAACAGCACACACCCATTAGTAGTGCACGTAAGACTGGTGAAGTCCGAACGAGGCAGGTGCATTGTATCGTGTCAGCTTCCGGGTTGGGATACTGTACCGTGGTTATGCAATGGCGAAGGGGACACAGGATCTCTGGATTTTCTCTTACAATTATTGCATGTGGATCTGAAATTATCTCAAAATAAAAAAAATTAAAAAGCGTAATTTAATGTTTTCAGTATGTCGTTCTCACCATATCTAAAGCAAGGCATGGGTTTTCATATTTTCTAATTTTGTTTCCTTTCAGTCTATACATATGGATACCACTCTGTATACTGAAAGTGATGTGCATGTGAGTATAGTTTATGTTTTTCAAAATTGCTGTAGGTTCCTTTTTTCAAAAGTCGAAGAAGTGTATTTCCATGAATTTACCGAAGGATGTGTAGGATTTAAAAACTAAGTTTAAAACAACTTAGTTAAAAAATAAATAAATAAATAAATAAATAAATAAATAAATAAATCAACTTAGTTGTGTATCTAAACAACTTAGATATGTTTTATTTTAAAACAACTTCTGGTGTGTTCTGAAAACATGGGATCAATGAATTTTGTAAGTAATTTTTGAGGTTGTGGGACTTGGGGACGAAGAGCTACGTAGATGCTACTTTCATAACGGTACCAAATCAAAATATAAAACAGCCTTTTCCATCAATGTCAACCAAAATATGTTACACATTTTGTGATGCAATTAGATCATGATGCAATCAGATGCAAAAATCAGGTTAACTGATTCGGTTTTAAACTGTCCACCCTATCTGTTGTTTCCATTGCTGGAGTATATCACCACCCTTAATCATATTTTCTAAAATCGCTTAAAAGAATTCATGTCCTACATTTTGCATGAATCTCTACAATGGTCAGAGAGGGATTCTGGTTGGTTACCCTCTATGTGGGAAAAGAAATCAACACAACTCATAAAACCTATCAGAATTCGAAAATGATCTGGAACTTGTTTCAGTAGTACACTGACACGAATGATTGTAGCCACGTTGTCGGTCCTTCCCTCTGGATTGGCTGCTGCAAACCGAGAAACGACCCCTGACTTCTTCACCTGGTGGAAGACCGACTCTGTGCCATGTGCGTGGAGAGCAGCGAGCTCACTCTCTATTAGCGCTCAATCAGAACTTCCCTGAAATAGAAGATTTTGCTCCTATGAGGATTTTCTTAGCTTTCACCAAAAACTAGGAAAAAGTGCATTCATCAACTACTTGGCTAGTGCTGCTACACATAAAAATTGTCTTCCTCCTTTGGCTTCAGCATGTCTTCTATTTTTTTTTTTTTTGCATTTTTTTTTCAAAGAAGAGAGCAATTAACCACCAAAATTCAGCATCCTGAGGTTGCTCTTTTTTGCAAGAAGATAATGGTTGTGGCTCTTGGATTATAGGAAGAAGCTGAGGCTGAAGTTTGGATTTAAACTGATTCAGCCACTTCCTAGCGGTGTTACCTTAGAAGTCACTAAACATTGCTGAACCTGTCTTATTTATTTATTATTTTCTCTGTCTCCCTGTCTGTCTCTGTCTATCGCTCCATCTGTCTATCTACGGCCAGTACCCACCCTTGTCATCCTGAGCAGCTGCTGCGGGACACACGGCATATTGCCAATGTCAGACACACGAGTGTATTCCTTCCTCCTTTATCCATCCCGTAAGCATTTGTGAAGCACCGGCAGGGCCCCGGCTCTGTCCAAGGCAGTGAGACAGAAAGTCAAACAAGTCATCGTCAAATCTCCAAACTTCGGATAATGCTTCTTTTAAGTTTACGCTTTTGTTAGAGTAACCATTGTGGGAAACATACTTTTGTGGTATCTAAAAGGCATCTTTCAGGGACGCCCGGGGGGCTCAGTGGCTGAGCATCTGCCTTGGGCTCAAGGCGTGACTCCGGGGTCCCAGGATCAAGTCCCACATCAGACTCCCTGCAAGGAGCCTGCTTCTCCCTCTGCCTGTGTTTCTCATGAATATATAAATAAAATCTAAATAATAATAATAATAATAATAATAATAATAATAAAAAGTACCTTTCTGATTGGCCAGCCCACGAGTGGGTAATACTGCTCCGTTGATCTTTCTAATACATTTCTTGGAATCACTTCTGCCTCTAGAACTTTGGAACTTGCAGAGAGAGCATGATCAGCACCTGTGCCTGTTTAAAATATCAACAACACAGTCTGATTCTCAAAATCCTTCAGTGCACTATCCATACAAATGTTTTGGGAGTCTCGGGCGCATATTATCACCCTTTCACAAAGAAGAAATGTTCTCAGTGAGAAAAGGAGACCTATTATTTCCATGTTTTGTAGACTTACGTTCTTTCTTCTGTATAATATGCTGTCCCTTTAGGTTGTTTCGTTGTCAGTTTGTCTCGGTTTTTATTTCAAAGCCAACAAAAAACAAAACCTGTGTCCTCTGTACATCTTCACAGTATTGTGTTTTTTTAAATAAAATATTTGGGTCAGCTTTTTTAAAAAATCAAAATTACATGTATATAAACATGAATAATGGAAATATTTTTTTTTTCCAAAATGATTCTTTGTAACTCTATTTTTAGCCCAGTTGCAAAGTAACCGCGATGAAGTGCTTTCTCCTGGAGTTAGGTGTTATCTCGCTCGAGTCCGGCAGTCATCCCATTAAGGAAGCAGTAGAGAACCTCATCATCCTCGCAAACAGTGATCTGTCTTCGAAGGGGGTGAGTTCTCCATGAGTCCGACCGAGCCCTGGATTTGCCCGCGAGATGCCCGGTTGCTTTAGGTCTTGGCTAGAACGTCCCCTCCTCGGTGATGTCACCTCCGCGCTGCAGCCCATCCCGTGGCCTGTTCCCTCCCCCCCGCTGCCCCACCTGCTCCGGGGCTCTGCTCCATCCCCAGCCAGAATGCCTGTTTCAAGGGGCAGTTATTTTTGTGGGATTTTTCCCAGTGCTGTGTCCCAGCTCCCAGAACATGGCCTGGCCTACTCTAGACACTTAGTGCGTTGATGTGCAATGAGCCTATTGATGCTTAAAATACTCTCCTGGGGCGTTGCTCCCACAGCCTTGGTGGAAGGGCTGCACCAGGCTGCAGTGACTCAGCAGCACCGACGGCGGGCCCGGGCCCTGTCGCCGGGGCCTGATGTGCAGCACAGGGCACAGAAGCCGTGGGCAGGTGCACCATCAGAAGGGCTGTGGTGGCACGTCTGGGCCGTGCGGGCTGCCGTGGCCAACTCCCAGTGGGGCTGCACTCTGTGGACGTACAGGGCCCGGCCCAGACTGTGTGCCCAAGAAACGTCGGCGGGCCTGCCTTCCAAATGCTTAATGCACGTAAAATCTAATTTTGACTTTTGCTGGCACGGCCTTTAGGGTTCAGACGATCTCTACGTAGTTCATGTATGATGACTACGTTTGGAATATTCTAGTTCTCCGTGAAACTATTTGAATGACACCTTGTAGGATTCACCTAACAGTTCCAATCAACCGGTAACAGCTGAGTGAATACGGGGGGCCAGGCCCTGTGCTAAATGCAAGGGGGACAAAATGGAAAAGCCCAGAGAGTAGTAGTGTGAGAAGCGTAAAACCCCATGAAACCAGTACAGTACATGATGCGATGAGAGGGAGAGTCTGCATAAGTCGAGAGAGAGGGACCGATTAGGGCAGCCGGGAGAAGGCCTGGGTTCAGGAATGGCCTCCGGGGAGGCAGCTCCCGCGTGGGCCCGACCTGAGCGGTGGTAGCGAACAGCACACGTGGCACACGCGGAGAGGACAGCCAGTGGGGCGTCTAGCGGCAGGGTGTGCGCACGGGGCACGGCAGGAGCTCCATCTACTTAGGTCTGTCCTTAGGGTGGTGGGGCCGGCGATGGAAGCAGGTAAGTAAGGAGCACCTGTGGGAGGCCGCCAGGCCGGGCGGGGAGCTGTGGACCTCACACTCAGGTAGGGGACCTGAAAACTACTGCAGGGCAGCAAGCGGGAAGTCCCAGGTGTGATGGAGATGCCCTATTTTTCCAATGTCCTTAACCCATGACGGGGAAAATAAGCCTAAGTCAAATCCTTCGTTCTCTTTTCCAGTGATTCTTCCTACTTAGATATTAATTTGCCCAAATTTTGTATGTCTCGGGACCTCCCTGGATGGTTCAGATGATGAGATATTTCCAGCAAAGAGATGCCATTAGCCTTTCCAATCTGATCCTTTCTGTTTTATTTGTTAGAATATAACTGAAACGGGATGCAAAGAATGTGAAGAACTGGAGGAAAAGAGTATTAAGGAGTTTTTGCAGAGTTTCGTGCATATCGTACAAATGTTCATCAACTCCTCTTGATGGCAAAGGATCTGCTTCGGCATTTCTGCGATTAACCAGCGTCTTCCAACGGCTCGAAGGCCATGAAACCCTCTGCAGGTCGTTCGGGCCGCCTGAACGAATTTTTCTAACGAGAAGATGATCCGGAATCTCGGGTCGGATGAACTCTTAGAAACTGAAGGCAGAAAAATGGCATCGAGGGACGTGTCCGTGAACTGTCCTCGTGCTGATTTTGTTCATTTATTCTTAATTTATTACCGACGTTGTACATATCTGTAGCATACTATAGAGCATTGAATAAAATCGTGTACATACATACCCAGTGTCCTTCGGAATTGCACTGATATTCACCCCTTATAAGAAAACGGGGGCGGGGGGGGGGGCTCGTTCATGGGCGACGGGCGCATCGCACAGCGCCTACCTCCACCAGTACGGAGAACCGTGTATAGAAAGCCCGTGATGGTAATGAGGTTTATATTTCACGCTTTCCCAAGTGTAGGTATTTTATTTTCACATTTTTTTTTGCCGCGTTTGTATGATAAAAATAAGGAAAAGCCTGTTGATTTGTGAGAGCCAGCAGTATCCGACAGACAATAATTGTTTATATATTTTTGCACTGTACTGTCTGAGACTTACAAGCTCTTTTTTTTTTTTAATAAAACTATGACTAAAATGAAATATTTTTGGCGCGTCACCGTTTCTGTCGCCCAGTTCGCCTCTGGGACTTACAGGCTGGGAATTGATGGTCTACGAATCTCATTTCTCTCCATTGCTCACTACAGACCAGCTCTCTATGGAGACATTCTTGTATCCCCCAGTGCCCGTCCACGCTCGTGCATCCCCATTACGCGCCAACGTGCGCTTAAGCATGTCTTTCAAGGTAGTTTTGGGGACATCGATATCCTATTTGACTTTCAAAGAGTCTTGTGTTGCATGTCAGCCTGATATCAGTCCAGACGAACAGTATTTGACAGCCACACTTTAAGGTTTAGGGGTTGGGATTGTGGCAAGGTTTTTTGTTTTAACATCATCCCCAATGGATTTTTAAGATCTACCTTTCATTTTTTACCCCCTAGCTTTCCTATTGATGGAGAATAGGAAAAATGCACCATTTTTAACTGTAGGTTGCTGATCCAATCCTTAGACAAAAGTTAGCCTCCTCCCGGTGTTTGTGGGGACAGGGAAGGAAGACCATGATGGCCGTCATGTCACTAGGACTATTTTGTAGTGACCGGTGACCCATTCTTGTTTTGTGAGCACACACCGGGGATTAGACCCCAAGAGCTCAAAATTGGGATGTCTCTTGGTATGGGTCACTTCAGTTCATTTTAAGGAACTCAGAGCATAGGAAAGAGCTAATGGGGACACCCCAGGTGGCTCAGTGGTTGAGCACCTGCCTTGGGCTCAGGCCGTGACCCCGGGGTCCCGGGATCGAGTCCTGCGTCGGGCTCCCTGCATGGAGCCTGCATCTCCCTCTGTCTTTGTCTCTGCGTCTCTCATGAATAAATAAATAAAATCTTAACATAAATAAATAAAAGAACCAATTGTGTAAAAACCTACATTTTATCGTTCAGGCCTGAATTCTTAACAAGAACAGTTTTTCACTTGTGTCTCAAAATTTTTCCTTCCTGAACCGTCTCCCTTGATTAACCAGCCTAACGTTATTTGCATAGTGTCTTTATCTCACCTATTGCCCTAAATGCTGAAAGCATTTGCCTGATGTAACTTCTAATAAAGAAAGGGCAAATCCATAGGCTTGGAACCTCAAATAGTAAGGGCAAGCCTAATAAGACTGTAATAGGTTTACAGTTCAAAGTCATTTTGATGGATTATATTCTCACCTTTTTAAAATCTCAAATAAAGGGGCATCTGGGCATCTTAGCAGTTGAGCATCTGCCTTCGGCCCAGGGCATGACCCCGGGGTCCCGGAATCGAGTCTCACGTGGGGCTCCCTGCATGGAGCCTGCTTCTCCCTCTGCCTGGGTCCCTGCCTCTTTGTGTGTGTGTGTGTGTGTGTCTTGCATGAATAAATACATAAAATCATTAAAATATTTTTTTAATTTTCAAAGAAAGCAAAAGACATACCAGACAATATCATGTCTGCACCCTCCCTGGCAATGAGCAAAAACGGGTTAGAAGGCGGAGCACACAGCAGCACAAACGGAGCCACCACGTAAATGGTGAGCCCGGGAGCGTCAAGCCCCAGCTGCAACCTAGTTCCACGGACTCTCATTTTTCCCCAGAGAATCGATGGCATCGCTTTCTTTTGCCGCGATCGCTCTTGTCGTGCGGTGGGGCTTGTGATGTGTCCCGACGTGTCATCTTCTCCGCCCTGCAAATTCAAAGGCTCCCAGAGTCCAACCAGCATATACGACAGGTGGCGGGTCCCCACTGCAGCCCCAGGGACCCCAGAGAAAGCCTGTGGGCCCCGGGTCTGCGCTCTCTCAGGCTCAGCGGAGTTCGATGCGTTCATAGGAGTCTCAGTCCCCCGACGCATGTCACGGATGCATATTTTGCCCAGAGGAAATCCCATTTCCGTAGAGATTTAGTTCAATGCTTCTGAATGTGTCCGATGATCGGGTTTTATTTTCACCGAGGAATTTATTATGCAAAGCCAACTTCGGCTTCATTGAAGAGTCCCCCAGTCGTATAATATGTCTGATGCAGCCTAGAAGAAAAATTAGCGGGTCGTTAATAAAGAGCCTGGTTTTGTCCTTGTCAAGGGACCAACGGGGACCGGCCCTGAACAGCTCCCGCGCAGACGGCCGGTCTTCCGAGCCCATCGGCCTCAGCTCGGCTTGCATGACTCACCTCAGCAGGTCGTTCCTCGCTCCTGTGTCTGCACACCGTAAGCAAAACCTGGACGGCCGGGCGGTAACCACTGGCCGAGTCACTGTCACCCAAGGAAACTCGGCCCTGACTCCGGGCCAGCGCCAAGGGTGCCCAGGCAGGGCAGTGAAGCCCCCTGCGATGGCACAGCCAGAGTTGCAGGTGCCAAGCGGGGCCTCCGGGGCGAAGCGTCTGCTGCGCTGTGTGCACGGGCCTCGGACGGCCCTCTGTCTCAGCTCCCTATTCCTGGATTTCAGGATATGCATGGAAAAATCGAGGGGACACTGTTACACAGATGAAGGTCGTGCATTTATCCCCGTAGATGGCATCTGGGAGTCAGATGTTCCCGGAGGACCCAGAGTCACCCGCACTCATGTGCCTCCGTCATGTCCCCCTCCAGCGGGAGGCTGCAGCACACCCAGGAGCCCGGGCCCGGGCCGGGGTCGCGGGGCTACAGGGCAAGCTGGCAGGAGGAGCTCTCGCGGGTCCTGAGGCCAGCAGGGCCACCACCTGTAAGGGTGTCCTGTGTCCCCCCAGGACGAGGTCCCTGCCCCGGCACGCGCGGCAGGTGCACCCGCTGGGTGTCTGCCCGAGTCAAGACCCCGGGCTGATGAAGGTGCCTCTGGCATCCCCGGGGAACCCCCAGCAGCTCAGCAGGGATGGCCGTGGGCAGCCCCTGGCCACTCGCTGCCCACAACGCCCAACTGTTGGCAGGACTTTGCACTCGGGGCGCCGACGTCACCAGCATCGACGCGTCAATCCAGTGCTGGGTCCCAAGGCCAAGCAGAATCGATCCGTGGTCAGACTCCTGACCCCAAGAAGGCTTTTTTGGGGGGAAAAAAAGATTTTTTTATCTTTTGGTATTTATTTATTTTTTTTAAAGGATTTTAAAAATCATTTCTTAATGAGACTTTATTTGCTCGAAGGGGGGCTGCTCATGTTCATCAGGAGAACTGGGGTAGAGGCGGGCCCCGGGATACGGGGCCGCTGCTCTGCTGTCTGGTAGCCAGATGCAGTTGAGACGGGGAGCGGAGCGTGCAAGGTGGGGGCCTTGGTGGGTGGGGGGTGCAGGGGGTGCAGGGGGGCCGGGGGCCCCTCCGAAGGCACAGCCACACACACAAGCAGGCCTTGGCTGCATGGTGGTGGAGAAGACACAGGTCTGGGACGTTTGCGGAGAGGACAAGCAGCAGCAGCCAGGGCCGCCCAGGGGACACCGGGTGTCGGAGCAGCGCTGGGCGCCCAGGACGGGGCGCGTTCCCAAGGACCTTAGGGGTCACCATGCGGGCTGACGGGGCGGCTCTGCCTCCCTCACACTCCTGGGCGCCTGAGAGTCCTCAAAGCACCCTTGTCCAAATGGTCAGGTCTGCGAAGAGCTTCCGTCCTCGCGGGTGTAGATGACACGAGCGCAGACCCAGAGACGTCTTGCTGACGCTGTTGATGGGGAGACACAAGGTTGGAGAGAAGCCGCCCGAAGGGCTCGCCCGTGTTCAGCTCTGTCTGCTTAAATGCCCTGTTGCCTCTCACAGTTCCTACCAAATAAGCACGAGTGTAAAACTTGGGGTGGAAAAATTATCTGTGGTTAAAGAAATCAAGACAGGGCTTACGCATGTACTTTCATCCCGTAGTTTGATTATTTTTTTTCTTCGCACAGTTCTATCCCGGTGCTTTGTTTGCTTTGCCCAGATGGCAAATGCACCATTAAGTTTATTCAGCCTGAATTAATTATCTTTTTATAGCAGAAGAAAAGCCTCTCCTTGTGACAAGGAGGATGTTTGCGCTGTATTTATGAATAAATAAAGGCCGCTGTTAGACACATCATTAGTCATGGCATCGCTCGAAGCCTCTCGTGACCAAGCATCCGCCGTTTTCAGCAGGACCGGGGCTCCTGGCGGCCCAGCGTCTGTGAGCACCGGGCCGTGGTCCACGCCGCCGCGGGACCAAACCATCGCCGCTTCTCTAGAAGGATCCAGCCCGAGTCACAGGCCTCAGGCGGTGGCCGCCTCTGCTGGTCCTCGGGCCGTGACTCCTGAGCACGTGGCAGGTGCAGCGTCGGGCCTCGGGGACCACAGGCCACCACGATGGGGCCGTCCCTGCCGTCGGCGGGGTGCCTTGGGGGAGCTACATGGCCAGGCTGCCAGAGGGGCTCCCTTGCCCCAGAAGGCAGGGCGGGTCTGCAGGGCGCAGGAGCCTGGGCCCCCCCAAAGGCTTGCTGGGTACAGGCAGGGGGGCACAAGGACGCGATGACAGCCTGGCCCCGCACATGGCCCACCCACCAGGCCTCGGGCTCCAGGCCCAGCATCCCAGCCGCCCCCTGAGCTCCAGGGCACCTCTTGGCACTCCGCACCCCACTTCCCACCCCAAACCCAGAGTGCGCTCGAGGAGTGGCGGCCACCCTGGGCACGGGCTGTCCCCACACACTGTCCACCTGGGGTCACACGGGCCAGCCTGCCCCCCTCCAGCATCCCCAGGTGCTGGTGATAAGTGCCCCCTGGAAACCGGCTGGGGAGTCGGGGTCATAGAGGACAGCTCGGGTCCCACGGCCTGCACTCCCGTTAGCCCTCTGGGGATGCGGCTCCCGCACACTCCTCAGCGGCCCGGGCCAGCACCTGCCAGAGTCAGAGCCCTGTGTTGCCACAATGTGATTTTTTAATTTTTTTTTATTATTTTTTTTATTGGGACATTTTTTATTAGAGTTCAATTGGCCAACATAGAGCATAACACCCAGTGTTATCCCTCCAAGTGCCCCCCTCAGAGCCCGTCACCAAGTCACCCCAATCCCCCACCCACCTCCCTTTCTACCACCCCTTGTTCGTTTCCCAGAGTTAGGAATCTCTCCTGTTTTGTCACCCTCACAGTGTGATTTGTGCTTGACACTTAAAACTGAGAAAGAGCAAGCCAGGTGACGTAACAGGTCGGTGAATTCAGATTTTATTTTGCTCACAAAATAGTTTCCTGATTGTGACCACCTGACTTTGAAATTCAATCTTTCGAAAGTGTTGATTGTGTGATTTAAAACTAAAATATTTCCCACTCATGAGTGGGAAATATCAGAAAGGGAGACAGAACATGAGAGACTCTAACTCTGGGAAACGAACAAGGAGTAGTGGAAAGGGAGGTGGGTGCAGGGTGGGGGTGACTGGGTGACGGGCACTGAGGGGGGCACTTGATGGGATGAGCACTGGGTGTTATTCTATATGTTGGCAAATTGAACACCAATACAAAATAAATTTATAAAAAAATTAAAAAATAAAACTAAAATAAAAAATAATAGTAATTAAAAAATAAAAATAAAAAAATAAAAATAAAAATAAAATAAAAATGAAGAAAGTGAGATGTTTCAATGGCAGTAGGATCCTGTGGACTTCGGCAGGTGTCTTGGTTTCATCAAAATATACCGCTACTGGTCAGTTACAGGAAATGAGATGTTGTCAGGATCCAAGTCTGAGCTGCTGTGTGGATTTAAACCAGTTAAATAGTTGTGGTGTTTTTCTTCAGAAACTTAAAGGAATTTAAAATTATTTGTAGTATTTTTGGGAAAGTAGCAACCAATTCATAATTATTCTGAATTTTGTAAATAAACGTATGTGAGGGAACTCTACCGACGAGAGATTATGTCCACAGTGGATTCTCTCTAGAGGCCCCAATAGTGAGGAAGAGAGAAGAAATACCAGCAAAATTCAAAACCAAAAACTTTTATTTATTTATTTTTTTAAAGTTTTTTTTAAGATTTTATTTATTTATTCATGAGAGAGAGAGAGGCAGAGACAGGCAAAGAGAGAACCAGGCTCCCTGCAGGGAGCCTGATGTGGGACTGGATCCCAGGACCCCGGGGTCACACCCTGAGCCAAAGGCAGACGCTCAGCTGCTGAGCCACCCAGGTGTTCCCCCAAAAACTTTTAAATGGAGAAGACAGAGATACTAATAAAGGCCAAATAAGACTGGAGCAAGACTCTAGTAAAGACTTGGACAAGACAGAAACTTTATTAAAGAAGAGAGGATGGATGAGAATCTGTTTTTATGTCATTATGTGTCCAGAACCACTTACAGATGACTTGAAAATTAATCTGGCTGGAAGAGCTGGACCCTTCAGGATAAAAACAAGAGCAGACATCCTCTAATGTCCAAAAGAAAAAAAGAGAGAGAGAGAGAGAGAGACATGAGGATAAAGGGTGCAGATAACCTTTGATGACTTTATGGTTTTAGAAATATTTACCAAATGGTGAAAAAGAATTGAGAACTTGGAGAGTCTATTCAAAATAAGAAGTTTATATTTGGTGTTTTTCTTTCTTATTTTTCTGCAGACTTGCGGTTAATAATACAAAAACTGGAATATCCAACTTATAACTAACTGCAGTGATAAAATTGTTGAAATTAAGTCTTAATATCATTGTAGAGACTATATCCCCAAGTCCTCAAGAAGGACGTGACACTAAAACATCATCTTTGAGGAAGCACCCTTTATCAATGTGGAAGATCTTTGCATTGGGAGTGAAACTCCAGATAATTATTGATCAAGTCCACTGACAGGAAATGAATAAAGAAAAAAATGGAGACAACACTGCTAGGAAAATCGCTGTGTCTATGTAAGTGAGTTAATGAAAATATTTTGCCAATCTCTAGGAATATGTGTGTGGTTGACTTATATAACCGTACTGCTGACGATTGAATGTGTGGACCTTGGGGCGCCTGGGTGGCTCAGACTATTGAGCGTTCGACTCTTGATTTCAACTCAGGCTGTGATCTCAGGGTCGTGAGTCTGAGCCTCCCATTGGGCTCTGCTCTGAGCCCGGAGCCTGCTGAAGACTCTCTCTCCTTTTCCTTTTGCCCTTCCCTGCTCATGCTCGCACGCTCTCTCATTCTCTCTCTGGAGGAGGAGAAGAAGAAGAAGAAGAAGAAGAAGAAGAAGAAGAAGAAGAAGAAGAAGAAGAAGAAGAAGAAGGAGGAGGAGGAGGAGGAGGAGGAGGAGGAGGAGGAGGAGGAGGAGGAGGAGGAGGAGGAGGAAGAGGAGGAGGAGGAGGAAGAGGAGGAGGAGGAGGAAGAGGAGGAGGAGGAGAAAAGAAAGAGGGAAAAAATGTTTTTTGGTCATGGTTTCACATTCCAAACTCTTCGTACCGCATTGATCTCCCTGTTACCTTAATCACCTCTCAAAGGCATTCTTAATCTAGAGACTACAGGTACCGAGGTTGTACCTGCATGGGTTTCAGGGGGTCCCTAACCCCAGGAAGTAAGCATAAGTGTTTATCAGTGTGCATTTCTTGTTTTTCTGGAGAAGTTCCATCGTTCTCATCAGGCTCTAAGAGCATTCAGGAGATCAAAGGGAATCCCTCGTCGCCCCGTTAAGTCAAAGGGTCAGGCAGTGGTGTGTCTTGTAAACCCTGCAGTGCACTTTGATGCCGTCTCAGAATCTTGTTAAAATGCAGATTGTGAGTCATCGGCTCCCAGGAAGTGCACGTTGTGCCCAAGGAGCGCACTCTGGATAACGAAGGCATTAGTACTACTCAGAGGGTTGGACGGAGGAGAGCTCTTGCCTCTGAGCTGTTCCAGACGCCGCCATTCCAGGAGCCGTGACCCAGGGGACATCACCCAGAGGGCCAAGGAGTGAGATGTGGGCTCCGTGACCCGATGCGGGGCACGTCGCCTAGCCGCTCTGAGCCTATGTTCTTGTCTCTCAAAAGGCAGTAGCAATATTATCAGATAGGATCGCTGTGGATGAAGTTAGATGTGGACGAAGGTCTTGGTACAGAGTAAACAGGAGGTGACTTCGCTCCGGAGTCCTCCCCCGAGCACCTCGCCATGGTGTGTTGCTCTAGTGAGGCGACTACTCTGGAGTTACAATCAGCAGAACTGACGGTAGCCTCGGCGTAAGAACAAGCACCATATTACCTGTGCCCAGAACCTCCTGGGGAGGGTTCTGTTGTAATGCCTCCTGCGCAGAATTAGTGTGCCAGTCTTCTCCACCGAGCAAATTTCATCAGTAAAGTATCAAAACAAATTGCTAATTTGCTAGGCTTTTTGGCTTAGCGACTGGCTGCCCCAGGAATGCTGCCTGGAAGCTGATGTGACCATCGTCCTCTCTTAGCCTCATTTCCATGCCCTCTATACTTATTTGTGCAAGTTGCGTTGGTTAATTGTCACCTACCAGAGGGAACACTGTGAGATTCCAAAATTCTTATCCTCTCTCCCCACTCGTTTGCAAGCTAATCCTACCCATTAGCTCTCACCTGTCTCACTACCCTACAACCTGCGGCGTTGAATATAATTGCTTACAGTATTTATATTAATTTTTGATCAGATGTATTACCTTGGTTACTCATCTTCTTTTTTTTTTTTTTTTTTTTTTTTGTTCTCAGATTGCCAAGAAGCAAATATGTCTAGGTGGCATTGCATCAAAAGCCCCAAGGGTCAGGTGAGGCTGGGGGCTTAAATGCTTTCGAATTGGTCATGGTTACTCTTTCTGGGAATTTCTTTTGCTGCCCTTGCTAATGGATGATCTCGTGCTCTCATTGAGCTCCAAAGGCTGGGCGGTTTGGTCAGCACTTTTTAAAGTTATTATTATTACCAAGGCATCAAGGTCATGATTAACAGGGAACTTACACTAATTTGGCCTACTATCAAATTCTCATTATTGATAAAGTCTCCGAGCAGATGGTGGTAAACACATGTGATAGAAAACAGAGGTTCTTCCATAATTTTTCAATTCTTGACGTTGTCACTTGCAAAGAGAAATCACGGTATAAAAAATGGAGAAAAAGAAAAAGACTTCCGTGTTATTCTGAAGACCATTAGTCTCAAGGTTACCAGCCAAGCGTAATTCTTGTTTAATTCTCCCATTACCACCTAATCCTGTTTATGTCAGGAACACCTTTAATAGAATGTCACTTCAAATCACTGAAATACAAAGACAGGCACTGTAATTTACATTAGCTGCAAAATGAACACCCTTTCCATGGGGACCCCTGAGCTAGGAAGTACATCAGTGACAATGCAGGTTGCCTCTGAGATCTTTCTGGAAGCTGTAGCCATTAACTTGATTGATACCA
The DNA here is from genome assembly GCF_003254725.2 of Canis lupus dingo. NCBI lineage: Eukaryota > Metazoa > Chordata > Mammalia > Carnivora > Canidae > Canis > Canis lupus. The sequence goes on along the minus strand of NC_064261.1, from coordinate 1,590,791 downwards.
TCCAAAAAAAAAAAAAAAAAAGGGAGAGAGAGAAGGAGAAAGGTAATTTCCTTTTTTTCTAGGACACAGGTCTGAGTGTCCTCCTCCTTTTTTCTGAAGACAGTTCTGGGTGCTTATCTGGGGTTGGGGGGAGAAAAAGACTTGTTGTTTCTAGTACTATTGTTTGATTTTGGCAATTCTGTCCAAAAAGAGAGGATTTGACTTATCTACCCAATTGCTGGGTGTTAGTTCTGCTGTCCAGGGTGTTTTGATGTTCCCAAGGGACTTTGGCTATCTTCCGTGGGTGGTGTAACCCCATGAGAGGAACTCCCCAAATGCTTGACTACTCAGATATACTGAAGACATCTAAACCGGTATCTTTAACCCTGCCTAGGTCCTCACGTGTACATGGAGGCCATGTATGGGTCTGGGCCCTGGTAGCTGGAGACAAGAAATACAACACAGTAGAATTCATTGACAGAACCTCAAAAAGACAATTTCAAGAACAAATCTTTGGAACAAAACCTCTTCTAGAAATGTCATATAATTTTCAGTAACTCAATTATCACATTGACAAGGCAAGGGTATAAATATTTGTTGACTGTCAACGGATGACAAGAACGAACCCAGTGGGGCAGCAGAGTATTTTTTGATTCTAGACATCATTAAAGCTCACGGAAACCATTGTTAGGATGGCTAATCGAATTTGTCGCATGGCCAACAAGTAGGTAACTTACTATTGGACACACTTTGCAAATGCAACACCACACAGCACTTTATCTTCGTCTCTTGTTGTATGTATTACAGAACTTTGAGTGTCCTAACCAAGTTTTCTACCTTTCAGGGCTAAAGCGCCCGGACCTCAAGGGGAATGAGGTGGGTGGAAGGGAGGCGGAGTCACACTTCTATCTCTACCTCCTTGGAGTACTAAACGGAAGCACTTTGTTAGACGTACTCTTGGGATTGTTAGAGGAACTCGTGTCTTGAAAGGAGCCTGATCAAGGCTAAAGTTCTCTCTTGAAGAAGGTAAACAAAAAATTTAAAAGATGCAAAGAAGTTGACCAAAAAAGATGTGTGGAGAAGGACATCTCAACACCGTGACCCTGACCTCAGGACTGTTGTCATCGGGCCCTCATCCCTTTCATCTCCTGATGCTCTCTCCTCGCCCCTGTGACCATCTCAATCTTCCTCCCTGTTCCAGAAGGGTGGAAAGGCAAACGGCTTGTTCAGTACATGCATCTCCCATTCCAGGTTCATATTAAAGTTTCTGTGAGGTTTTTTTTTTTTTTTTTTTTTTTTTTTTGGCCTTAAGTGCTGCACAGAATGTTCTCTGTTAGAACAAAGACAAAATTGTCTTTCATTTTCTCCTCACATCATTTTCACCTTTTCCATACAGCTGTTTCTCCAAATAACTCTAGAACAGAATTGTTACTCTGGATGATCTTGCTTTAATGGCCTCGCGATCACCTACAGGAAAATTAATCAAACTGAAATGATGATTGGTATTTGAAAAAAGAGGCAGGATCTCCCAAGATCCTCTCCCAAGAGGCTGAAAAAAGGTATTTGAAAAAAGAGGCAGGATCTCCCAAGATCCTCTCCCAAGAGGCTGGTCCTAAACAATTGCCAGGAAGTTCTGGTGGCTCACCCAACACAGGAGCTGAATATTTTGGAAAGAATTATCAAGAATGCATGACTCCTGGCTTTTCTGATCACCCCTGAGATTGGCTTAGGTTCTTTCATATCCTTGATATTTCAGACATTTCTGCAGGATTTTGGTGACTGTTTGAAGCCACTTTATAGTTTTGTAAAATACTCGGCTTAGTTCAGTGTTTCTTACGTCAGTGGGATGGGCTCTCTTCAGTCACAAGCCTCACACACTTGCTTGGTTTTTTACATCCGTGTAACTCCCTGGTCTCTGCAGCCACCTGGTGATACAAACACTAAAGATCCTGACACTTACATGTTGTGTTGTGGGGTCATCTAGGAACCATGGTGTCAGAACCCAAATCCTGGCTGCCAGGGCCACCTTTTCCTGAGAGATTTCCAAGACAGATGTATGTACAGAAGAAGAAGACCGATACAACTAGGGTTGGCAACTATCACTAGCTTGGGTTCGGGCAATCCCAAGTCCCCGGATGGAATCTTTTTGAACTAAGCTAAACTAAAGGACGGCAGTGGTGATGTTGCTTGCCTTTGACACTGTAAGCCCATCTCCCGAATCTCAAAGCCTAGCACCCAGGCCAAGAGAGTAAAAATAACCTCTCAGGAAGAACAAATAAAGAATAGAACATTTCCTTAGCCCTTAAGTAGAGGAGAGTCCACCTGGCTACTCTTAGGCATAGAGTTCTTACTAACATTACCAGTTCCATGAGAAGAAGAGAGCCCCTAAGACAAAAAAGAAAGCCTGAAAGACACCCTCCACCCCCTCACCAATATGTGCCTTGACTCCAATCTTTAATCGCTCCCCCATGACTGGTCCTATTTGGCACGATGGTCTCACATAGCATCTTCGATCCAAATTAGTTCACCTGCAAGTGAGAGTGAATAATGTCGGGTCACATATGCAAGACAAAAATCAGCTAACATTTATTTTAGAAGAAATCCATGTAAGAGACCCATAGCAATTTCCAACAGGTGGCCCCAAACGAGTTTTTTTTTAATCAATTCTTCAGTTGATGGGAAGTGGTTCCTGCAAAAACCAGATATTCTTATTCCTTCCTGATTCCTGACATGACTGTGTCGTTCATTGTGATTGACCCGATCAACTCTTCTTCATTTATTAATTTTTCAGGCTTTAGTAAAGGAAAAATTAAAATCACATATAATACCACCACTTAGAGATAATCACTATGAGCAACCTGCCATTCTTCTGTATGTACACTTCTTAAATTTAAAAATAAAGTTATATTGTATATAGTATCTTATGAATCATGTTCACCTAATTTATTGTTAACCTGATTTTAATGGCCATATAGCAGTCTACTGTATTAATGTAATATATTTTCTTACTAAAAACCTTTTTTTTCTATTTTTGGACATTGTTTACATTCTTTTATTCTTATGAACCATCTCTTCAATGAATATCCTTGAGATAAATCTTCTTGCATACTTTTAATTATCCTTTTAAGATACATACCTCTCTGTCAAAGGACCTGGACAAATCTAATGACACAATGCAGTTGAATGGCACCCTCCTCCCCTCCTCACATTTTTGGTCCCGCCCATAAGAAAGACTGAACATGCTCTCAGCGTCTTCATTTAGGGAAGTGTGAGAGGAGATACATCTGATCTTTCTGCATTTCATTCTCCACCTTCTCCCAGGAGGAAGGGTGGCTAATATATCATGCTCCATGATAAGGAGCTTTGGCCATAAATGGAATAAAGATAAAGGAGGGCCACAAAGACAAGCAAACGCAGGGAAAGTTCATGTTTTTGGGTTCAGTAGCTCAAGACTTGATTTATCATTGCCAGAGTTGACATATTCCTTTCATAGTGACGTGTGGACCAGCCTCAGAGTCTGCAGTCACCAAGTATATGAATTTTACTACCTCCCTTTGCTCTGACTTGCTGTTCAGTGAGCGAGTCTTTGAATAAAAGCTGGATTCCTATTGGCTTGCCTACAGAGAGAGGAGGTCCTGGCGTGAGAATGCATGCATCTGGTACCTCAGCAATTATACATCTTGTACATTTTTTGACTGCCGTCCTCTTGTGCGCTTGTGTGTTGGTGTCACTGAAATTTGGGGGCTGCACAGATGGAAATGAAGCAGTGAGTCAGGAGTCCTTTCTTTTTTTTTTTTTAATTTTATTTATTTATGATAGTCATCACACACAGAGAGAGAGAGAGAGAGGTAGAGACACAGGCAGAGGGAGAAGCAGGCTCCATGCACCGGGAGCCCGACGTGGGATTCGATCCCAAGTCTCCAGGATCGCGCCCTGGGCCAAAGGCAGGCGCCAAACCGCTGCACCACCCAGGGATCCCGTCAGGAGTCCTTTCTGAGCAGAGCTGATAGCATTCACGTAATATTAATCAGATATTCAACCCTGGTCTCAACTGAACCAAACAATATAGATTTCTAAAAATACACTTTCTCTATTTCCATCAATGTGAGTTCATTCCCTCCTTTTTGTGTTTTAAATGACAAGAGAACAGATCTCTGGAAGGCCTATTTAATAATACCAAATGATTTTAAGAAAGATTTAAAATAAGAAAACACAGATATTATTTACCCCCCAAGAGAGCATTCTCAATTTAACAATGTGTTAACTCCTCTTAAAAAAAAAAAAAAATTCCAAGAAAATCATTTGCGGTCATGGTTATTTACATTGCATCGCTTCAAGAGGTCCTCAAGTTTAAGTAAAAATTGGTGAACGACTCAAAGAAAGAAAAGTTGGAATCGATATGTAGAGGAATCCTATTTAATTTGTCCTTCAAATCCTAAAAAAACAAACAAGTGGATCTAATTGCTTAGCAATTACCCATCTATCAGGTAGGAAGAGATGAGGGGAAAAGGAAATTTCATTGCAAATCTGTTTCTTTTCTTCCTGAGACAGTATCATTTGAAGTGATGGTTCAAAGTACTTGTCTTCTCTCAAATTCTTTTCTCTGTGATCCAACAAAAGTGGATTTTTAAAAAAACTTAAATTCAGTTAGCCAACATATAGAATATACTTAGTTTCAGATGTAGTGTTCAAGAATTCATCAGTTGCGTATAACACCCAGTGCTCATCACATCACGTGCCCTTCTTAATGCCTGTCATCCGGTTACCCCATCTCTCCGCCCACCTCGCCCCCAGCAACCCTGTTTGTTTCCTGTTCTTAAGAGTCTCTCGTGGTTTGTCTCCCTAGCTAATGACTTCTCATTCAGGCTTCCCTCCCTATGAGACTCCGCGATGTTTCTAATATTTCACGTACTAGTGAAACATATTACTGTCCTTCTCTAATTGACTTATTTCACTCAGCATAATACCCTCCAGTTCCATCCACGTCAGTGTAAGTATTTCTCCCTTCTGATGGCTAATATTCCACTGTGTGTATAGACCACATCTTCCTTATCCATTCATCTGTTGATGGACATCGGGGCTCTTTCCACAGTTTGGCTGTTGTGGACACTGTTGCTATGAACATTAGGATTCAGTGCCCCTTCAGATCACTGCATCTGTATCTTTGGGGTAAATACTCAGTGCAATTAGTGGGTAGTAGGGTAGCTCCATTTTTAACTTCTAGAGGAACCTCCATATCGTTTTCCAAAGTGGCTGCACCAGTTTGCATTCCCACCAACAGTGCAAGAGGGTTCCCCCTTCTCCACATCCTCGCCAATATTTGTTGTTTATTGTCCTGTTAATTTCCCCATTCTCACTGGGGTGAGGTGGGATCTCATTATGGTTTTGATTTGTATTTCCCTGGTGGCAAGTGATGCGGAGCATTGTTTCACGTGTCTGTTGGCCATTTGCATGTCTTTGGAGAAATGTCTTTTCATGTCTTCTGCCCATTTCTTGACTGGATTGTTTGTTTCTTGGGTGTCGAGTTTGATAATTTTTTTTAGATCTTGGATACTAGCCCTTTACCTGATAAGACGTTTGCAAATAATCTTCTCCCATTCCATAGGTTGCCTTTTTGTTTTGTTGATTGTTTCCTTTGCTGTGCAGAAGCTTTTGATCTTGATGAAATCCTAATAGTTCGTTTTTGCTTTTGTTTCCCTTGCCGTTGGAGATGTCTCTAGCAGAAGTTGCTGTGGCCAAGGTCACAGAGGTTGCTGCCTGTTTTTGATGGATTCTTTAGTTTTTTATTGGATTCCTGTCTCACACTTAGGTGTTTTTGATGGATTCCTGTCTCACATTTAGGTGTTTCACCCAGTTTGAGTTTATCTTTGTGTATAAACACAAAACAGTTTGTGTTTATCTCTTGTGTAAGAGAATGGTCCAGTTTCATTCTTCTGCACGTGGCTGTCCAATTTTCCCAGCACCATTTATTGTAGAGACTGTCCTTTTTCCAGTAGAGAGTCTTTCCTGCTTTGTCAAATATTAGTTGACCACAGAGTTGAGGGTCCATTCCTGGGTTCTCTCTTCTGTTCCATTGATCTATGTGTCTGTTTCTGTGCCAGGACCACAATGTCTTGATGATCACAGCTTTGTAATGGAGCTTGAAGTCCAGGACTGTGATGCCCCCAGATCCGGTTTTCTTTTTCAACATTCCTCTCCCTATTCTGGATCTTTTCTGGTCCCACACAAATCTTAAGATTATTTGTTCCAACTCTCTGAAGAAACTCCATGGGTATTTTGATAGGGATTGCATTAAATGTGTACATTGCCCTGGGTAGCATGGACATTTTCACAATATTAATTCTTCCAATCCATAAGCATGAATATTTTTCCATCTCTTGTCTTCCTCCACTTCTTTCAGAAGTGTTCTGTAGTTTTTAGGGTATAGATCCTTTACCTCTTTGGTTAGGTTTATTCCTAGGTATCTTATTCTTTTGCATGCAATTGTCAATGAGATTGACTCCTTAATTTCTTTCTTCAATTTCATTGTTAGTGTCTGGAAATGCCACTGACTTCTGGGCATTGATTTTGTATCCTGCCACACTGCCAAATTGCTGTATGAGTTCTAGCAATCTTGGGGTGGAGTCTTTTGGGTTTTCTATGTAAAGTATCATGTCATCTGCAAAGAGGGAGAGTTTGACTCCTTCTTTGCCAATTTGAATGCCTTTTATTTCTTTTTGCTGCCTGATTGCTGAGGCGAGGACTTCTAGGACTATATTGAATAGCAGTGGTGAGAGTGGACATCCCTGTCTTGTTCCTGATCTTCGGGGAAAGGCTCCCAGTGTTGCCCCATTGAGAATGATATTGGCTGTGGGCCGTTCATAGATGGCTTTTATGATATTGAGGTATGTTCCCTCTATCCCTGCACTGTGGAGAGTTTTAATCAAGAAAGGATGCTATATTTTGTCAAATGCTTTCTCTGCCTCAATTGAAAGGATCACATGGCTCTTGTCCTTTCTTTAATTAATGTGCTGCATCACACTGATTGATTTGTGAATGTTGAACCAAAAGTGGAAATTATTTTCAAAGATTTGTTATGAGGATATGGAAATATGGTGTATTTTTGGTGGTCTTAAATTTTGAGGAGGGTGGAGATGGTGCTTTACAACAAGTTAGCAGCTCCAGAAGATGCTACAAAGTCTCTCAATAGATAAAAAAAACTATCCCACCTCCTCTTTTCTTTTCTCATTCTCTCCATCCTATTTAATTTCCTTCTTCACTAAGAGAAGGTTGGACTACCCCGTCCTTCTTTGTGTGCCTTTCCAGCTAATACCATGACTTATTTCCTCCACCAGTGTTGCCCTAAATGTGTTTTTACCTTACAAAAACATTCAAAAGAGGAGATCATTTATTTGGAGTGATACGTTATTTGTGATTATCTAAACTTGGGAGTTGGTATTACAAAATTAAGTACATTTCAGCCAGCTCAGGAGATTTTTTTTCTGCAGCTAGCTTTTTTCCTCTTTACTTCAAAATAAAAGTACTAAAATCTCATTAATATTCAAATTTGATAAATTGTGTTTTGGTACAAAATGTATCAGGGATAAAAGATAATTTTGTACCAATTTTTCTATAAGACCCATGCCTGCAGGTTCTGCTCTATTAAATTTCTCTCTCTCTCTCTCTCTCTTTAACAAAAATAATTTATGGATGTATTTTTTCACAGGCCAACAAAAGCCTTCCCATGCTCCATGCCTGAGTCCTGCTCCCAGGTGACATCAACTGTCAAAAATGGTAACACCTCCATGTTTGTCTTCCTATTTCTAAATGCTAAGTTTATACTTTATTTCTAAAATGAATAGAGTTTTAACCCTAGATATTATCTGGTGACTCTTCTCCTTGGCAGATGTGATCTTTTCCTTTCCCTTTCCCCTGTTCCCACCATGTACTTGCCCTTGTACCAATACAGTGGTACCAAAGTCTTTGGTTCAACTAATACTAAAGGTTTAACTATTATGAGTATGTAGATACTACTCACCAATGAGCCACTAGTGCAATTTATCTTGCTAAAAAGCATATTTTGGTTGTTTAAAGAGAATTCACTCAAATAGCATCGGTAACAGGGGGAATGATGTCAGCACATCTCATAAGTCACACTGGTTCATATGATATTTGTCACAGAATGTTAATATTTTGAGGCCATTGGGGGAAAAGTGGTCTCACAATTAAAACAAATCCTCAGTATTATACAAGTATTTTACAACTCTGCTGAAAATCCTATAAATACTCTTTTTGGGGGGGCAAGAATCTGTTGGTTTAGTGAGTGCAAGAGCTACTAAACTTTAAATAATTTTTAAATAAATTATTTTAAGTATTTTGGGAAGCTAAGTGCAGAAGACATTCTCTCTGGTATTAAAAAAAATATTGATGGAGAAGTCTATCCCTGTATCATAGTTTTAGTTGTGATGAAATTGATCACTCACAAAATAAGAATAAGCCAGATAATCATAAAAAAAAAACTTTATTTTAAAGGGAATATAAGGGAAGGGAGAAGAAATGTGTGGGAAATATCAGAAAGGGAGACAGAACATAAAGACTCCTAACTCTGGGAAACGAACTAGGGGTGGTGAAGGGGAGGAGGGCGGGGGGTGGGGGTGACTGGGTGACGGGCACTGAGGGGGGCACTTGACGGGATGAGCACTGGGTGTTATTCTGTATGTTGGTAAATTGAACACCAATAAAAAATAAATTTATTAAAAAAACTTTATTTTTTTAACCCATTGAAGACCTAATGTTTGAAAGTAACATAATCAATTAAAATATGAGAAATGCCAAGTGCTCTTAGGAGATATGGAATCCATGGATATTTTAATCTTCAGCATAGCAGAAGAAAAAACTGCCATAAAAACGGTAGGAAGAAAACTGGTAATACTTATATGGATTTCTAAATGTTGAGTGTAGGTGAGAGTGTAGTTTGGAGACCGTCCAGGGTCCACAAATGACTCCGAACTACCCTGCTAAGCCCTTAACATAGGCCTTCACTGGGTACTCAGCAGAGGGATTGGTGGCAAGGCAGGAGACTGGAGAGACCCTTCTGCAGCGGAAGTGTCCCAGCATGTTGTAGTCTGAGGACAAAACAAGAGAACTGAGAAAAGCTCTCCCACACTCCAGGCCTTGTACTGGATATGAGACAGGAGCAGTCTACTTTGGAGGGTGGGGCAAGATAGCAAGACTCTTCTGAGGTACTCACATAGGAGCCTTCCCAGTTATGATGGCGAGAAGACGGACTTCACAGGAACTCCAAGCCTTCTACCAGGTGCCGAGGAACGGCAGTCAACCACTGGAGGAGGACTGAGGGCTGAGGGAAATCCCTCCCCTTGCTGTGTGGAGGCACAAGGGTGAAGGAGGAAACTAAGGGGAACCCCAGCATCCCAGGTCTGACACTAGAAGTCAGGCAGTGGCTCCTACCACAGATGAGGTTGGAAACAGACCTGCATGTAGATCAAACGGCTTCATACAAAGAGACCAAAGCAATTCAACACAGAAATTGAAATCTGTTCAGCGTAGTGCTTGAGGAACTGGATATTCACCTAGGAAAAAAGAACATCTCACATCATAAAGAAAAAATAACTTGTGATGGATTATACACTTACACCTAAAGCTAAAACATAAAACTTCTAGAAGATAACATAAGAGGACCTTCACAACTTTGATTTAAACAAAGCTTTCTTAGAGCAGATTCAGTAAGCAGTAACCATAAAAGTATCAATAAGTTCCACGTCAAAACTAAAATTTATGCTCATGAAAACTGATCATTAAGAAAATAAATAGGCAATTTGCAGATTGGAGAAAGTATTACTTGAACTGGGATCAAGAGTTGGACATTTAACCAACTGAGCAACACAGGTGCCCCTGGAGAAAGTATTCTTAATGCAAATATCCAACGAAGCATTTTCCCCCTAGAATATTTAAGAACTTTTACAACTTTTTAATAAAAAAGGCAAAAAATCCAATGTGTGAAAGATTTGACAGTTATGGCACCAGAGAAAACATATAAATGGTCAATAAATACATGACAAGGTACTTGATACCATTAATCACCCGGGAAATGCGATTCAAAACCACAATGAGGATATACTACCTACCATCTAGAATGGTTACACTGAATAAGATTGACAACAGCAAATGTTAGAAAGGATGTGAAGCAACTAGAACTCTTGTTATTGCTCCATGTGTGTTAAATAGCGTGATAACTTTGGAAAACAGTTTGGTAGTTTCTTATGAAGCCCAGCATATACTTATCAACAATCGTACTCTTTTTTTTTTATCTTTGAAAATAATTTTTAATATGTCTCTGAACCTGCAGTGTGATAATTTTTTCATAATAGCTTAACCTGGAAACAAGCTGTCCACCAACAGGAGAATAGTTCAACAAGACGTGGTATAGACGTGCAATTAAACACTACTACGTAAAAGAAAGTACAACTTGCTGAAACAAGCAACAATATGGGCAAATCTAGAGATTCATCATTATAAAATTCACCAAGACCATTATGCTAAAATGAAAGAAGAGAGACTCAACACAGTGTTTATGACAAGAATCTATGCACGAATCTGTGCACGAATGTATGCACAGATTAAGATTTTGATATTTCTAGCAGCAATGTCCACAATAGCCAAACTGTGGAAGAAGCCTCGGTGTCCATCGAAAGATGATGGATAGAGAAGCTGTGGTCTCTGTATACAATGGAATATTCCTCAGCCATTAGAAACGACAAATAACCCCCATTTGCTTTGACGTGGATGGAACTGGAGGGTATGATGCTGAGTGAAATAAGTCAATCGGAGAAGGACAAACATTATATGGTCTCATTCATTTGGGGAATATAAACAATAGCGAAAGGGAATAGAGGGGAAGGGAGGAAAAAAATTAGTGGGAAATATCAGAAAGGGAGACAGACCATGAGAGACTCCTAACTCTGGGAAACGAACTAGGGGTGAGGGAAGGGGAGATGAGCGGGAGGTGGGGGTGACTGGGTGACGGGCACTGAGGGGGGCACTTGACGGGATGAGCACTGGGTGTTATTCTACATGTTGGCAAATTGAACACCAGTAAAAAATAAATTTACAAAAAAAAAGATTTTGATATTTCTCTGTATGTAAGCTATATTCAACAGCAACAACACATTTTTTTTTAAAGTTTTCCAACTTATCTTTTATCAGATAGACATGACCTGCTACATTCCCTCCTCTATGGAGTTAACTTAACGTAGCCAGATCTGAGTTATCTTTTAAAGAATTTTAAAGAATGTCTTTTCCATCCCCAAAGACTTTGGGGATTTAAATAATTCACGTTAACAGAAATGAACCAACTTTAAATTGAACCAAGCCCCCTTGGGGAGTGAAGTTCATTCACTAGCAGGTGTAGGGCAGCTCTCCACTGGGGGAGTCTCTGGGCATTACAAGAAACCTGACTAACGCATTCACTATCTCATGAAGCATGATTTCACAGTGCTGCGAATGTGTTAAACTTTTTCAGCCAGAGGACTTAGTGCCTAGTTTGCTGTGATAAACAATGGAATATTCCAAAATATTCAGCCAACATATGTTTACTAAGAACTCACAGAGGATATAACCCTACCCAGGGCTGCTTTGCAAACACCAATAGAGTGCTGAGACTAATTTGTTAACAGACACAACCATGTCATTTATCTAAGTCAGCGTTGTCCTTGCGAGTCCTTGGATCTAGTTTCCCATTTAATATTGTATGCTTTTTGCTTAAACTTTGAGTGCTAATTTCAAAAATCACATTAAAAAAAAAGAAAATCTGGCAAACACCGACTTACATTAAAAAAAGACACAGCTTAAAAAAAACAGGTGAAAACATACTTATGGATTTTTAAGAACACGATTAACTATATTCTTTATCCAAATATAGTTCCAAACTATACTTATTATTTTTAAGTTTTTTTATTTTTTATTTATTCATGATAGACATAGAGAGAGAGAGAGGCAGAGACACAGAAAGAGGGAGAAGCAGGCTCCACGCAGGGAGCCCAATGCAGGACTCGATCCCGGGACCCCAGGATCGCACCTTGGGCCAAAGGCAGGCGCCAAACCTCTGAGCCACCCAGGGATCCCCATATACTTATTATTTTTAAAAATAATAAAAATGATAAATCCAAAGATGGTCATTTGCTACTATTGAGAATATTTAAGAGCTCTATTTGTAGATCACGATATTATTTCTAAGAACTACATCTTTAATCTAATTAAATAAGTAGTTCCAAGGTGATTGGCCCTGTGGTCGAACTAGACAAATAATATAAGGAATATACCACTTCTACCTACAACTGCTTCAACCCTCGAGAGACTCGGAACCACCCTATGATGATATAATTTCACAAGTCTGCACCAGAATTATGTGGAAGCTATGTGGTCGGTGAAGGAGTAAATAACTTCGTCTGGGACAGCTTCGCAGAGGCTGCAACAGAGACGGAGTGAGTTTAGTGGGCAAACAGGGCAGGGAAAGGATCCCTCGCAGTAAGGACAGCATATGTGACGGCACGAAGGCAAGGAACCAAGAAAGGTAAGAAAGACTCCAGAATGTCTGGAGCCCAGAGGTACAGAAGGGTAGGTCAGGTGTCAGATGATGAAAATGGTCTTACAGGATGGTTTAGGAGTTTCAGTTTTATCCTATATGAGGACAAGAAACAAAGATTCTTAAGCAGGGGATTGCCGCGTCCATATTCAGACACATCTCTCTACTGCCAGTGTCCAAGATGGACTTACAGTTCTCCTCGGCTTGACCAAATTTAGGCGGGTTTCTTTCTGTCTACAGACCACTGACCTCCTTTTTCGTAGAGAATTTACTTTAGAAAACTCGTAATTGCATTTTCTTTCTCCATCTCCTTGAAATGCATGTAAATCTACTTAAAAGCCTCTTGCTTCAAAAATCACATTAAAAAACTTAATTAAATTATTTTAATGAATTAAAAAATTAATTAATTTTAAAAAATTCTAAAGTCTTAGAATCCAGAGACTGTCTCTTTCAAGGAGCGTGTTGCCATCCCTTTGAGATGTAATCATCAATGAATGTTGCTCGCCTAGCTCCCAGTCTCTGTGGGAAGTAAGAGCCTAACTTCCATTAGGCTACTAGTTCCAAGTTGCAAAACCACCTCCTATGATGATGATGATGATAGGAGAAATTTTACTTTTTTTGGGGGGGTGAGGCCAATTAGCAAAAACAGGTGGCAGGCAGGTGGCAGGGTGACATATACTTCCTCCCATCCCAGTTCTTCAAAAATCTGCAGCCTTTTATTTTAGCAGAATTGTTTTCACTCTCTCCTTACTGAAATAGTCTTGAATAAAGTCTTCCTTTCCTGCTACTTTTGTCTTGTGCAGTTTTTTTTACTTTGACATCAGTTTGGACAATGGTTTTATAAATAATAGATAAGGGGGAGGAGACACTGGGTGCAGGTCATTAATTATGAATCTGTGAAGATTATCCAGGCAGAGCCATTGAGACTCCACTAAGAAATTAGCAGAGGGAGAGACAGAAATCAGAAATATTTAGAGGGTAGATAGAGTCTATAGAACTTGGGGACCATGGACTTGTAAAGATGTGGTTGGAGAATGATTCTCAGAAAACATGAGTGGAGGATTGAACTTCTGACTGGGTGGGTGGTACTAAAACCCACTGGTGGAGAGAATAAAAAAACACACTTATGAAAATGGGGCTGGGTAACTACGTTTTTCTCCTACTAACGTTCTGGGCTGATATTTGGAGGCCTGCCCAATGTCTACACCAGAGTTCCCCTGCATCTAGTCAAAGTACAATCCATAGAAGAAAGAATGAGGTTGCAGGTAATGCTGGCCCACCTCATCCCGAGAAAAATGGAAGTTCTTTCTTTCAGAGTTGCCCAGAAGTTCTTGTAAACATGTTGCTGGCGGATGAGACACATTAGGGGATAAGCAACTTGCACCTCATCTCTGCATTGATCAAGACAATCCCATCACTTCCATCATTTTATTAGATTTAACGCTGGAACCAAAAGTCCATTGGTGAGATATTGGCAAATAATAGCATTGAACAGATTCGGATTTCTGCATATTTTCAACCAGAACATAAAACTCTGTCTCCAGGGCCATTCTCTACATTTCATCAACAGACGGTGTCACAGTTGATTGCTGCGCTCTTGTCCCAGCATATAAAATCTAAAGCAGCTATCCAAGGGTGCATTAAATATAAAATGCCTGAGTCATTCTGTCTTACACAGAAACATATGGGGATCTTTGCTTCCTAATAAAGAAAACAATGGGGGTGGAAGCAGTCACCCCGGGATTAATCTGAATCACAAAGCTTCCAGACTCAGCAAACAGCTTGAAATGTGCAACAGTTTTAGGCTGTTAACTTTCAAGTATAATGGAAATTTGGAGGGGCAGTATTTATTTCCCCCCAAATTTCCAATAAACTCAATTCCTTTTTGGCCCAAGAAGCCCATATGAGCTCCTCAGCTGAATATTAAGCTTCTTTAGACAATACCTTATTAATCACGTCCTGTGCACACTTTATTTCTCTGAAAACCAATCCCAGTCTACGCCTACATTTTAGCCATCCTCCCACCAAGGAAAATCCAGAATGAATATGCTTGATCTCATCTTCCCATTTGAAACTCTTGAGTCAACTTGAAGTGGGTGAGGCTCAATCAACTGGACTGGACTGTACTTGGAATAGGGACAGGAGTTTGAGAACAGAGCAAGTGCTTTGAAACTGGGGTGGTTCTTAAATTCCAGAGGTTCTGTCTCTGTCTTAGAGACGTTGGACTGGTGGCATCGGATTCACAGAATTGGATTGTAGCAGCTGCATGACGAGCTATGCTGCTCCCACTTGGAAAAAATGTAGAGAAGAGAAAGAATGCTTTTGCCCTTCCCGATGTAAACCCACAGGAGCTTATCCTCTATGAACGTTGAGCCAGCTCAGTGCTGATCCTCTAGGTCCGAGCACGGAGCTGCTTTGTACGTGTTGATCTTCTTTCCTTCCTTGCTTCCTTCCTATTGTCTACCCTTTCCTCTAGCCTTCCTTCCCGAGGGTGAGAGACTAGTAAGGTGTCTACTGATGCTTGAGGCTGGTGCCAGGTTACTGAGGCCCTTAAATACTTGCAACTGGGGCGTCTGGGTGGCTCAGTCAGTCAAGCTCCTGCCTTCAGCTCAGATCATGATCCCAAGACCCTGGGATCAAGCCCCATGTCGGGCTCTGCTCAGTGGGAAGCCCGCTTCTCCCTCTCCCTCTGCCACTCCCCTTGCTTGTGCTTGCTCTTTCTCTGCCAAATAATAAAAACTCTTTTAAAAAATAAAATAGTTGCAACCTAATTGTCTAAGAAACTCATTTCTTTTTTTTTTTAATTTTTATTTATTTATGATAGAGAAATAGAGAGAGAGAGAGAGGCAGAGACATAGGCAGAGGGAGAAGCAGGCTCCATGCACCGGGAGCCTGACGTGGGATTTGATCCCGGGTCTCCAGGATCGCGCCCTGGGCCAAAGGCAGGCGCTAAACCGCTGCGCCACCCAGGGATCCCAGAAACTCATTTCTTACTAAAATCAAGATAAAACTTTAAGGCTTCTTGTAGAAATTGTCGACCTTTGAAGGACTAGACATAAATTGCATTGAGGGTGTTGTTTACTACGTTCTAGTTCTAATGTACTTGGGGGCAGTTTATTTTCATGTCAGTAGTCATATAGCCAGTGCCCTCCAGTGAAATAGAAAATTCTTATTCCTGTATTGGCTGTTCAGTATCATAACTCAAAATAATAGAACTGCAAACAATTGAATCTCAGGAACATAGTTACATAGAAAGAATGTGCAATTCTAAGTTGGCGTATGGAAATGTTGGCTAAAATTGAAATAGTCACAACATACTATTTAATTGTCACTTGGGACCTGACTTAGAGCAGTTTTACTTTCCCCAAAGGCATATCCCTCTCCTTCTACACAGTTATCAACCACCTGCATTTTCTAGGGCATCCATGCCAGTTCTTGATGACTGTACCAACTGGTTAGCTCCATTAACGGGAATTCAAGGGATATTAGCACCAGAGATTCCAACTAAAAGCGATGGAAGGAAAGAACAAAAACCCTATGGATAATGGGCTTTTATGGGATGGATCTGATGCATCTTGCTGACCTAAAAATAGTTCCTTTTATGCATCTGAGGTTTACTATCCAGTCACCTAAAGCCTGTTTCTGTCTCCACTTCAACTTAGGTAAATGCCAAAGCACCTTCTTGAAGTAGGATATACAAACCACCAGTCTCTTGTGAATGACTTTAAAGGAGTGAAATGAATATTTTATAGCTTTCTTGGGCCTGTTAACCATCAGGGGAGCAAATTAATTGAATAGTTAGTGGATGTCAGCAAAGTACCAAGTCCATCTGCTTGACAGTCATACATGTTTGCTCTGGAGTGAAGAGTAAAATGACTTCTACCTAAATTAATGTTTTAAGAAGATACTTTAATAGTTTGCAGTGTAAAGTAATCACAGACCAATCTATGATAATGACGTGTGCATCTCTGTTAGCATAAGAAGCTTAACAATTGCCAAAACGTATTCCTCAGAGACTTTCATTTCTTAAAGGCATAGAAAATTCCAATAAATTATGAATCCCAATAAGAGAATTAATATTCATAATTATTCAGTCTCGTGTGTGTAAGTCACATTTTTCTGGGAAGGAGATTGAAATAAAGAGGGACAATACGCTAACCGGTATTTCCAAAACAGTACTTGTGTGTTTGAACCCCTGCAAAGCAATGGAAGTTTTATTTGCATGAAAAATAAACTATGATAAAAAATATTTTTAACTTCCAAATATAGATAGCCCAATCATTGCTGAAAGTTCCAAAGGACTTTTATGATACTCTATCACTATCAATGCAGATTTCACACTATTACTATAAGAAGGGAAAGCAATATTTTCTGTTTAAAAACGTAGCTTTTATTTAAGTGATTATTTTAAAGTCATGCGCTAATATTTGTGAGATTTTATAATTCTAAAGTCTTTAAGAAAATATTCTAGGTCAAAAAGGAGATTATGAATGTTTCCAGGAGCTAGCAACGTTCTCAGGGAAAGAGCTGAATGTGTAAAGGTGAGCATGGAATGCAAACTATTGCAATATGTTGGCAAATCAAACTCCAATAAAAAAGTATATATATTAAAAAAGCAATGCAAACTCTTGCAGACATTTTAAGTACAAGATAGAAAAGAGACTTTAGAAACAAACAATATTGTGGCTAGTCCGTAGGAAGGATAAAATAAGAAATTGTGCCGATCTAGTTATAAAAGTAATCATGGTTTTTTATTCTGTAGAAATGTAGACAGATTATTACATGATAAGGACCTTTTCTGCTTCTTGTGTGGATTAAAAACAAAACAAGGGAAGATACGAATGAGAAAAGCATAGAGTATAAAAAATGTTCCTTTTCTGTACTATTTAAAAGGAAAAAAACAGGCAAAATAGAAAGTCCCCAATTTTTCCTTTGTCTCCTTCTCTCCTCTCTCCCTCCTTCCTTCCTTCTTCCTTCTCTTCCTTTCTCTCTCCCTTTCTTGCTTGCTTCCTTGCTTCCTTGCTCCCTCCAGATGCCCCCCTCATACTACTTAACCACCATACTGAAAGGTCTTTTGCAAAAATGGGTCTCGGAAAGTCCTGTTAGATTAGACATTGGAATGGGAGTGCCCTAATTATCCAGAGCAAGAGCCACAGACCCCGGAAACTCTCCAGCTGTGAGTTTCACAGCATTTTATGAGGAAACTGACCCCAGCCAAACCCAAGACAAGGACGTGTCCTCCTCTTCTCCTCACCTTCTGAAGCTCCAACCTGCTTTGACTCAGTAGTTACCTATCTTCAGGGCTCTCTGATGCTTAACAGCTGAATAAAACCTTCAGCCTTGGTTCCAGTCACTTTTTTTTTTTTTCCTGCAAGACTCCATTTGTGTCTCTAATAAATAGTAGTCAACGAAAAATTATAAAATTGCTGCCTGAAAGGAATTTGATACCAGAACTGCTCTGAATAATCAAAAAAGAATGTAAGATACAAACGTCTTTAAAATGTTTCGAACAGGGGCACCTGGTGGCACAGTCTCCTTAAGCGTTCAACTCTCGGTTTTGGCTCCGGTTGTGATCTCCGGATGGAGAGACTGAGCCCCACATGGGGCTCTAAGCTCAGCATGGAGTCTGCGTGGGATTCTCTCTCCCTTTTCCTCTGCCCCTCCCTCCGTGATTTCTGTCTCTCTAAAACAAATAAATAAATCTTTAAAAAGTTGTTTTGAATATAAATTAAAAGATTTAAGGAGTGTGGCTTTTCTTAAGCCTGAGGACATAAATTGAATAAATAAGCTCCCTAGTTGCATATAAACACACCCTAACTGTCATGTTTGACCCAATGTAAACAGTATTAAATGAAGAGTTTGTTTGTATAAAAGAACATGAGTGAGTGGAAAGACACAGTATGCTCTTACTCGGTTGATCGTACCTACAAGCACCAACTCAACTACGACAGCACCTTTCAACACCTGCCAGGTAACTCTATTTAGAAGCAACAAACCTAGTAAGAGATAGGGACTGTTATCAAACTACCCGAATATTTTTCTTCACTGTTGCTTGCTTAGAACATCCTCTAGACCTCTTCATTATAAAAACACTTAAGGTCTTTTAAAAATACAGGTGATTATTTAGAGTCATAGCACCATACTATTGGCACATTTATACCTTTCTGGTCCTTATTCCAAGGTTCTATGGAAGCTCTCAAGAGTCTGTGAAGAGCTTGGACACCTCTAGCGTAAATCTTCTGCTACGAATAAATTCCCTACTCCTCGTAAAAAAATGTGTATGTATAGTTTAGGCACTTAGATCTACTTTAATCAGTTTAATTGGCATTATCTAGAGAAATCAAAGGAAAATTACATTATATACCGAGACATATAGACTTAGGGATTCCTTTGGAAAGTAGCTATGATAACAAAGTTTGTCTGTGAATTCTGTTGTAAGTCACCATTGATTAAGCAATTCCAAAAGGCTACTTATAATTAAGGATTCCAATTTGGCTGTGCTCAAGGAGGCCCTGGAGAGTAAATAGGAAATGAAAGAACATCCAAATGAAATATACTTTATTAAGATATGGATTTCTTTCCCATTTGTAGGCTTACACTTCATTTATTTTAGAAAATTAAAGTTTTAACCTAATTTAGCTAAGATAGTGAACTACAAAGGACTAATAGAGTTACATCCATGATCCACTACAAATTTTGGAAAAGCATTGGAGGCATTGATTCCATATCAAACCACACCAGGGCATCAGGAATGAAGATTTTTTTTTTTTATTGTGGTATTTTTGGTCTTGTCTGATTTATAGCAACATCCAAAGCTGTAAGAGGAAAGGGACATACATTGAGGGCCTATTCTGTTTCAGGCACTGCTACAAGGGATCTTTTTCTATAATCCTTAAGTAGCATTAAGAAATAGGCATTATATTCTTGAAAACATGATGCTCAGAAAGGCAAAATAACTCATCCCAGGTTAAAAAAAAAAAAGAAAAGGTTATAAAAATCAACATTAGAGGCCAAGTCTTTTATAAGTTAGGCATTTGTTTGACAATGGAAAAATCAGATATTGTGGCATGTGGATTTAAGATTCCCTGAGATTTTTAAGATCTTTGATTTAGCTGCCATTTGTGTGTGTGTGTGTGTGTGTGTAAAATTACTATGTGTGTAATTATAGTTAAACCATATAATTATATGTATGAAGATTATAATTCCTCCAAATGATAAAAAAATTATTTATGTCAAATCTGCAACAGCTAGTCCTGATTGTTGGGTGGTTCTCCTAACAATGACTCAGTCAAGCTTTTTACATCTCACTCTACCATCTTCAGCACTTGGCTTCTGTTGGTTCCTTCAGGATGGCAGAGGGAGAAAGAACATGAGATGTTTCCTTTGGTAAAAAAGTTGGGCCAGTTTTTATTAACCATTTTTAAGTGTGAAATTCACTGGTATTCATTATATTCACAATGTTTTGCAATCATCACTGCTATTTCCAAAAGATTTTTACACTTTTAAAGAGCTGTAAAAAAAAAAAAAAAAAAAAAAGCGCAACAACTCCACAACCAAAAAAAAAAAAATATGCAACAGACTATATGTTGGTCTCAAAGCCTGAAATATTTACCACCTGGTACTTTACATAAAACGTTTGCTGTTACTTGTTCTAGACGTTTGCTGTTACTTGTTCTAGACACAAGAAGCTGTCAAAGCAAATGCTCTTATGGCAGAAAGACTCCAAATGTCGGGATAAAATCTCTGTTCTATTTACCCTGTTTCTTCCTTCCTTCCTTCCTTCCTTCCTTCCTTCCTTCCTTCCTTCCTTCCTTCCTTCCTTCCTTCCTTCCTTTCTTTCTTTCTTTCTTTCTTTCTTTCCTTCCTTCTTTCTTTCTTTCTTTCTTTCTCTTTCTTTTTCTTCTTTATTTTTCTTTCTTCTTTCTTTCTTTAGCACTGTTACGGTCACAGCAAAATTGAAAGGAAAATATAGAGATTTCCCATATGCCTTCTCCCCCCCCCCCCAACATGTGCGACCTCCTCTGTTAGCAACATGTCCCACCTGAGCAGTACGTTTGTTACAATTGATGAACCTACACCAACTCTTCATAAATCCCCCATATCTGTAGTTTACCATCACGTGGGTTTGGACAAATATATAATGGTATGAATCCACCACGGCAGTGATACACAGTATTAGCATACATGGCAAAATACAGAGCATTGTCACTGCCCTTACAATCGTCTGTACTACCCTCACCAGGCCCTGCCAAGTAATTATCCTTTTCTAGAGTGTTATATAGCTAAAATCATACAGTCTGTAGTCTTTTCAGATCGGCTTCTTTCACTTAACGATATGCATTTAAGTTTCCTCCATGTCTTTTCATGGCTTTTCAAGCTCATCTCTTTTCTCACTGAGGAATGTTCCACCGTCTGGATGTACTGCAGTTTATTTACCACGTCACCTACTGAAGGACAGCTTGGTTGCTTCCAAAGTTTGGCAATAATGAATAAAACTGCTATAAACATGGACATACGTTTTCACCTCCTTGAGTAACTACTGAGGAGCACAATTGCCAGGTCACACGGTAAGGGCATGATATGTATCGTATTGCAAGAAACTGGCAAACTATCTTCCAGAGTGGCTGAACCATTTTGCATTTCCACCACCAATGAATAAGAGTTCTTATTGTTCCACATCCTGGCCAACATTTGGTGTTGTCTGTGTTTCAAATTTTGGTCATCCTAATAGACGTGTAGTGACAATCTTGTTTTAATTTGCATTTCCCTGATGACATTGGATGTGGAACATCTTTCATATGCTATTTGCCGTTTGTATCTTTGTTGACAAGGTGTCTGTCAAGGTTTTTGGCTAATTTTTTAACCAGGTTGTTTGATTTCAATTGTTGAGGATTTATTTTAATTCCAATATAATTAACCTAACAGTGTTTTTCAGTTTCAGGTATACAATATATTGATTAAATGCTTCTATATATTACTCAGTGCTCATCGTGGTAAGTGCATTCTTTAATCCCCATCACCTATGTCTCCCATCACTCCATCCGCCTCCCCTCTGGCGACCATCAGTTTGTTCTCTATAGTTAGGGGTCTGTGTCTTTGCTGCTCTCTTTTCCCGCTTGTTCATTTGTTTTATTTTTTTAAATTCCACATGTGAGTGAAATCATATATTTCTCTTCCTTTGACTAACTTATTTTGCTTAGCATTATATTCTCTGGCTCCATCCATGTCATTGCAAATGCCAAAATTTCATTCTTTTTGTGGCTGAATAATATTCCATTATGTATATCATTTTTATTAAAATATGTATTATATTTAATAAATATATTTAAATTTTATAATATAAATTTTTATATAAAATATATTTAAGGGATGCCTGGGTGGCTCAGTGGTTGAGCGTCTGCCTTCAGCTCAGGGCGTGATCCCGGGGTCCTGGGATTGAGTCCCGCATGGGGCTCCCCGCGAGGAGCCTGCATCTCCCTCTGCCTGTGTCTCTGCCTCTCTCTCTGTGTTTCTCTCATGAATAAATAAATAAATCTTTTAAAAATATATATTTAATATAATATTTATAAAAACATAAATATTATATGTTATATTTATAAAAATGTATTTTTTTCCTTATCCATTCATCCTTTTATGGACACTTGGGTTTCTTCTATAATTTGGCTATAGTAGATAATGTTGCTGTAAACATCAGGGCACATGTATCCCTTTGAATTGTCAATTGTGGAGTTTTAAGAGTCAAGTATTTTGGATTATAACCTGTATAAGACGTATCTTTTGCAAATATTTTCCCCCAGTCTGTGACTTGTCTTCTCATTCTTTTGATATTGTCTTTGTAGAGAAGAAGCTTTAAATTTTAACAAAGACCACTTATCAATTATTTCTTTCATGGATTGTGTCTTTGGTGTTGTACCTAATAAGTCATCACCATACCTAAGATCATCTAAGTTTTCTTTTATGTTTTCTTCTAGGAATTTTATAATTTTGCATTGTATACTTTTTATATTTAGGTTGATGATCCATTTTGAGTTAATTTTTGTGACAGACACTTTCATCTTTTGTGTGGGCTCTGTGTCTAGATTCATTCTTTGTCAATGATCTTCTTTAATATTGTGTTGGCTACTCTGGGCCTTTCGACTTTTCAAAAAAACTTCAGAATTGCTGTGTCAATATTCACAAAATAACTTACTTGTATTTTGATTGGAATTTCATTGAATTTATAGATCAAGTTGGGAAGAACTGTCATTTGACAATACTGAGTGTCCCTATCCAGGGACATAGAGTATATCCATTTTTTTAGTTCTTTTACTTCATTCATCAGAGTTTTATAGTTTTTCCCATAAATATTGTCTACATATGGTGTTAGATTTATGCTTCAGTATTTCATTCTTGGGGTGTTAATGTAAATTGCATTTTTTTAATGTCAAATTATGCTTGTTTATTGCTGGTGTATAGGAAAGCAATTGACTTTTGTGTATTTTATATTTTGTTTATATATATATTTTATACAATGGCCTTGTATCCTACAACCTCAATATACATATTTATTAGACCCAGGAATTTTTGTCATTTCTTTCAGACTTTCTCTATAAATAATCATGTCACCTACAAATAAAGACAGTTTTATTTCTTCCTTCCCCAACTACGTCCCTTTATTTCCTTTTCTTCTCTTATTGCATTAGCTAGAATTTCTAGTATGGTGTTGTAAAGGAATGGTGAAAGGGAACATCCTTGCTTTGTACCTGATCTTAATTGAAAAGTTTTAGGTTTCTCACAATTTAGTATGTTAGCTTTTTCTATATCACACAAGTTTTCTTTATCACATGAATTTTTTTAGCCATTAGGATTAAAAGAGGTTCACACAACCTCCTCTCATATTCCACGGGCTAGAAAATAGTTTATGGGAATATCAGACTGGGATCTGGAAAAAAGTCATCCTTCGATGTTCCTAGGAATATGAGAAAATAGATTTATTAAATAACATGCATTTATTGAATAACATGTACTTAAATAATTCAAAGAAACATTTTCCATTTGAGTTGCACAGGTTACTGCCAAAATGGTGCCAAATATACATAAAATGTTAACGAAGGACAAAAAAAGGTTGAGAGGAAAAAGAATGCTATGTTAGCTTCAGAAGAAAACAAAAAACAAAAGCAATGAGCTTTAGTGTCAGCTCTGACATGTACAGTCTATAGCATCTCTCTCAAACAGAACTGTCAATGGGAATTGTAACAACTCTCCCTCATAAATTGCAAAGTAAATATAGATGAAGAGATTTAGTAAAATGTAAGCTTTTTCTTAACCTGCTTATTATCCATATTGCTGATAGGAAATCATTTCCTAAAGGAAAAGTATTATGTTACTCCATGCTTAAAACCTTTCACTGGTTCTTTACTACTTATAGACTATAGTATTGTAGCTTATAGATAGTCTTCAATTCTATAGGATTAATTCTAAATTCTTTAGTATTTAACATAAGACCTTATAATATGGTTCAAGTAATGTGTTTAGGAAAATTTTCTTCTGTTTTTCTCTGATCAACTTATTTCCTCTTTTTTGTGTGTGGTTTTTTCTTCTTCTAGAATACTTACTAAAATTGGATCTTGGCATAACAGCATACGTCTTCTGTCCCTAATGTTCGTTTCTCAGATGTCAGGTAGTGAAAATTTCCTTCTAATTCTCTAGGATATTTTTGACCTTGTCTTCTAATCTAGTATCTTCCAACTGTTCTATTTTAGCAATGTTATTTTTAATTTTTGTGTATGTTGTAATATTTTCTCAAATTTCTTTCAGGATAATAATTAGAAGATTTAAGTTGTCTTTCCTGCATTATGTGTGGATCCTCTCTTTATCTTTTCTTTCATGACACTGTTTTCCTTATATATCTACTTATTCTTGGTTGTCCTTTCATATTTAAGAATTGTGGGCTACACTTATTCTCTTGATAGATACTTGGGGCTTTTTTCATTGTCATATGGGTATTTTGGTTTCCCCATTTTTTCATCCCTTTAAATGGGAAGAATTTCTTGGGACATTTGTGTACCTTCCTTATTTGATGGTTCACTTCATTTTGGAGTACTTAGACAACAATCTAACTGGTAAGCTTCAATTAGAATAGCTTAATACTGAAGGGGATTATATTAATACCAGACATCTTAGTTCCCCACCTCCAATCCATTTATTTAATTTCTTTATTTAATTTTCTTTTAACACTCCTAGGATTAGTACAATATCAGCACAAATATTTCATAGCTAGATTTTCAATCAATTCCTATTTTAAAATATACATAAGTTTACAAAGTCTCATGATAGTAGACATCTTAAAAACATTTTTAATATCTTTCTAAGATATTTAGAACAGCCAAAATTGTTAAGGAACGGAGGATTTGAATAATATAACCGATGAGCTATATCAATAATTTTTTTCTTCTTCCTGGAATGTTCTTCCCCAAGATCTCCACAAGGTCAATCAATAACTGCATACAAGTCTCTTCTCAATGTCTGAGTTGAAGAAAACTTGCCCTGGCTACCTTATTGAGTCTCGCACCTCTGCTACTCTCCATTCCCTTACATTGCTTTATTTTTTTTTTCATAGACATTATCACTAAAAATACCTTTATTTATTTATGGGCTGATTCCTCCAGCAAAGTGTCAATTATATTGAGGGCAAAGATTGGTCAGTTTTGTTGACTCTTCTGTCCTCGTAGCCTATGACAGAGATATGACAGTACATAGTACTGTATGACAGTACATTATCCTACTATGAATATCTGTAGGATAAACTGATACAAAGAAACTAAACTTCCCCTTAACCCCAGAAAAAGGGAAACCTTTTCAGCATAGTCAGTTTAAATACAAGTAACAATTACAAAAGTTGTTTAGGTATTAGGTAGAGTGATATTTATAACTTGTAAAAACCATGCCGTATGGTTCATAATTAATAACACAAAATAATATAAATAAGGAATTAATAAGTTGAAGGTGGGCCCCAAAATGTAAACAATGTCTTAAAAAACAAAACCCTTTTAATTCACTGCTGGGTTAAAAAGTTATTAAAATACTATTTTAAATTAACTACATATCAAAACCAATGGAAACTTCTTTCCATTGTAAGAAAGAAAACTTTCTCTGAGTAAGAATCATGCTCCTAAATACATTCACCAAGTTGAAAAACCTGACAATAAATACATTTAATCTCAAAAAAACTAAAAAAAAAGAGCAGAAAAATGACCACCTTCTTCCAAATAGAACAAATCATAAGATTAATAAGGTAAAGATTTCCTTACTTTCAGCTAAGGAAATAGAAAACTAAGTTATTGTGACAAACTTTATGCTGCTTACAAGCACAAGTACTGAATAAACTATTTAAGAATCTTCTTGAAAAGCATAAAAAAATTGACAAAACCGAGTAAGAAAATAACTGAACAAAGTGGGAGGAAACAAGGCAGGGATTCCAGAAAGATAGAGACCCCAGAAGTCATTTTGCCTTAAGAACGTTGGCCATTCCAAACAATTTAATCATTTTGTTTAGCTCTGTGAGTATAAAGGAGGCTAAATGGTGGTCAAAGTCTAGGGTCTGCTCAAGATGGGAAGTGTACAGATGCCTGGGTGGCCCAGTGGTTGAGCGCCTGCCTTTGGCTCAGGGATCTTGGGGCCCTGGGGTCCTGGGGTCCTGAGATTGAGTCCCGTATTGGGCTCCTGTGGGGAGCCTGCTTCTCCCTCTGCCTGCGTCTCTGCCTCTCTCTGTGTTTCTTATGAATGAATAAATAAATCTTAAAGAAAAAAAAAAAGACAGGGAGCGTAGTGTATGTTCTAGTAGAGATGTTCCCCACAATAGATTGTTACAGAGAAAAAATATACAAAACAGACCTCAAAAGTAAGTCAATAATCCTACTCTGTGGGGAAGGGAACACTCAAACCTTAAAGTTGGTTTATGATTGCTCTGGACTAGTAGGACCTCCAGTGCACCTTGTGGAAATCGTCTTCAGATAAGGCCTCCTTTTCCTAGTCTTCAAACAATTTCCCCATATAATTTTTGAAGTACACTGAGCAGAACAAAGTCAGAGATATCGCAGCACTACAGAGCAGAAGACAGCATGACCAAGAGCCAACAGACAAATAGAATGGAAAATATTTGTAGCATACAGAAAAGACAAGAAGTTAAGGCTTAGAATATAAACTTACAAACTAATAAGGAAAAGATATTTTCTAAACAAGAGGAAGAAAAATACTGTAAATAAGTCACTCATAGAATGATACCAAAGTCTAAATATAAGCATGTAAAAAGTATTCAATATTAATTGTAATTATGAAAATGCAAAATAAAACACAATTTTTTTTTCTTCATGATCCTGGGAAAAGTCTTCATTAAAGGTAGATGGATAAAAGCGTTGGGAAAATTAGCATTTTCAGACACTACTTGTGGTGATGAGTATCGTATTAAAATTGTATTTGCCATTACTTCTCAAAATATAAAGTGTATGTATGTACATATCATCTGACAACAGTTTCATTTTAAACAATGTATTCTGTATATACTTATACCAAAAATGCCAAGGTAATTATATAAATGCACTTTGTATTATTTTACATAAAAGAGGAAACTAGAAAACTCCAGATGTCCATCAATAAGAGAATAGTGAAATATTTCATCAGAAATCTGTTCAATTATGTTGAACAGCCATAAGAATGAAGCAGATCTGAAGGTCTTGATATGCAAGGAAATCAAAGCTCCTCTAATACGAAAAAAAAAGTGATGAGCAAACCAGAAATCGATGATCGTGTGATATAAAAATATGCCTACAATTTTGAGCTATGGTATATATTGTTTTAGGGATACATACATGAAACTTTACTGTGATCATCTTTGAGGAGAAGAAACAGGATTCTGAGTGGGAAGAAAGACTTTTACTTATTGTTTTATACTGTTGTGGTTGGTTTTAATTAAAACGATTTATTCTAAACCATCATTTTAAATGTTTAAAATTCATTTATTTCTTAAATTACTCATTCGGTAATTCAGCACACAATTTTAAATAAAGTTTAAAGTAATTTTATTTATTTAAAACCATTATTTAAAATAATTAAACCTTAATGAAATAATGGTTGAGGATTTGTCTTTCACACCATCTTCCTGACGTTTTTTTCCTCCCTCTTCCCCCTTTTTGCTGAAGCACTCCACAGTTTCTCAATGATGGCTTTCCCAGCAGTTCCCAGTAAGGAGGTCAGGCTCCACCCTGCCTAGGCCCATCAAGATGACCCAACCCAGTGTCTCTCCCTGCTTGTGCTCCTGAGGGCAGTGATACAAGAGGTCAGAGCCTGCAATGGCTCTTGAACATCCTTCTTCCGCAGCAAACTTCTGGGCACTGCATTTATTAGAAATCCCAGGTTAGCAAAAGGCTTGTTTTCCCTCAGGAAACAATAGCAGAGTTTTTCAGTTGTTGAGCCGATGGAAGGGACACAGTCTGCTCATTCAGAATTTTTGTATTCTCTCCAACTACTATGTTTTCAGTCTGTTCTCCATTAATTATTACTGGCTCCTCATTTGAATTTTATCTCGTTTTTGTTTTTGTTTTTTGAGGTCATATTTTCCTTCCTTTAATCAGGAAAACCACACAAATGTTCCTAAACTGAACTAGATCCTAATTTTTGTGATTTATGAGAAATTAACTAAGATGTCTCATTTTAGATTTTTTTTTTTAATGTGAAGTTTTTTTTTTTTTTCCCTTCTAAAATCTACTGTTGCAAATTCAGGGTTTATCTTTGTTCTGACTGAGTGAAGTCATATGGTGACTATAATTTGAGTTAATTCCAGTAAGCAAGAAAAAGATTACCATATACCCAAATCAGCAATCTGGTCCTGTGTTACAGCTCGTCCCCACCAAATAACCCCCTTTTCAGCCTTATGCCTCTGGGTGTGGTGTTCTGATTTCACTGTCACCGCTTATAGCATTGGGCTCCAGTGGTGCAAAAACATTTTCCCAAATGATTCCCAAACTCAATCCATCCTTCAGTAATTACATTTGTAGATAATGGAAAAGAAACCATTAACGCAGACTGCTTTTAAATCATAATTAATTGCACATGCAAATGCACTGCTAAATTTGGATGCTCAATTAGACAGCTAATTGCACTGAAAATGAAAGTGTGCCCTTAAATTAACGACCATGAGCCGTGGCCCACCTGTGTGCATCCTTGCACTTAAGCAAGTCTCCTTTCTTGATACAATGGCAGGTATGGAAAGGGGAAAAAAAATACCACCTGCAGAAAGTGGAAGATGTGGCCAATCATAATTGTCACCCAATTTACATCCATAATAAAGATGGTCTATTTTAAATCGGCTCTTAAGAAGATGAGGCACCCTGGGGATTCGATGAGTTTAAGGGCTCTCTAAAAACATTTTACTCATGGAGGAAATGCTGTGCTTATACAATAGTTCATTCTTTGAAAATGTAGGAGACGTTTTCCCATGAGCCTTTAATCAATTCTTGTAACATTTAGTATCTTGAAGCTCTGAGATAAGGAACAAATAGTGGAATTGGAACATTTAAATGATCATAACCCAAATTATTACTAATAGATAAATTGTCTTATATTTGCATAGCAATGACAGTGTAATATTTTAACATATATTTGCTCATCTCATCATCACTCCGTGAGATACGTAGAAAATTATCCACACATTATGAGCTGGAAACTACAATTCGCACAAGGGTTTGTCCTAGAAAGTCAATAGCAGAAAAGAAACTATTTCATTTTAAAACTCGGCCTGACAGTCTTTCACGAAACCAGCAGTGAGTGTTAGAAATATACTTTGCCAAGTCAGTGAGCCTGACATCTCTAGCAGTCTAAAATAATACTGAAAATTTCGAGATGAATTTGAAATTAAATAAGAGAACATCTTAAGAGCAAAAGGAGAGTGTTCAGAAGAGTAATGTACCCCCCCCAGCAGATGCGCATGTGCAGTCCCTGAACCTGTGAGTATATTAGGTTACGTCAAAAAGGGGAATTAAGGTTGCTAATCAGCTCATCTTAATTCAGGACCTTAAAATAGGTCCTGAATTACATGGGCAGCTCCAAAGTAATCACAAGAGTCCTTAAAAGTGGAGAAGGGAGAAGAAAGAAGAGTCAGAGGCGGAGAGCCTAGGGGGAAAAGTCCCAGATGGATGCAGCATTATTGGTTTTGAAGGTGGGGAAAGGAAGTTATGAGCCAAGGAATATGGGCAACGTCTAGAAGCTGCGACGGCAAGGACGGCAGCTCTTCCCTGGAGCCACCAGAGAGGAGCTTGGGCCTGCAGGCACCCTGATGCCACCCCAGAGAGATCTGTGTCACCCTCCTGCCCCCCAGACTTGTAAGATGTATGTCTGTGCTGTTTTATGCCACTTAGTTTGGGGCAATTAGTCACAGCAGCAAACCAGACACTAATACAAATTGTTTCTAGAATGTACACGGCTGAACTGGAAACGATGTTTGTAGGAAAAAAATGATAGATGTCTCCTGAATATTGTGACTGTGTCAGGATGATCTAACTACACACGGCATTTGCCTCTCAACCCGTCTCACTCCATTAGTGCTCAGCAACCATCCCTGACCCTTCCTTGAGAATTCACTCACGGTTATTGAAATTGCCGGTGAGAGTAGATTCACGAGTTCTTGCTTTCTCATTTTACCCAAATGAGGCTTGTCAGGCTCTGTCACTGGAGGTCCCCCGCTTATGTTGATATAATCTGCTTTGATGGATGACCCTCTCACTCTCTTCTGGACGTCAGACTTAGTCTTCTGAACTGGCCCCTCACTTACTCTTGCGTGATCCTAAATATAACAGAAAAGTTGCTTCAGGATATAATTGGGGAGGTCAGAGAGGTTGGTTTTAATGAGGTTGAACTGCACCTTGAAGACAACCCAACTGTGTCCCGCACAACCATTGTTAGAGAGAAACTTGGACGATAATAAGCATTTACAGATTCAAAGACACACTTTTATATTTTAACATATTAGAAATGCACATTTATCATGGAACCAAGGGCATTTTACCATCCTCCCCAGCCAAGCAAGTGTCCATAACTTGTTCATAATTGTTCTTATTTGTCATCATTTCCATGAACTTACTGACCTGTGCATTGTTCCTACTGCAGGTAAAATCTAATTGGCATTGAAGGAAAAGCTGGTATGTAAGCAAAAAGGCACAAAAACAGTGCAGCAGGGCATAAATTTGCTCTTATCAAATAGTCATCGCAGATAGAGTAACTAAAATCATCCTTTTTTTTTTTTTTTTTTTTGGAAAAGCAGTAACCAAGAATTTAAGAAAAAGCTACTGACCTATAAGCCATATTATTTTCTTCATGGGATATGTGCAAGGATTATCTATTCAATTTCAAGCAATGTATTTGAGGGAAAGAGAAGTAGACAAGTCCCTTAGACAAGGTAAACAAAATTTCAAGACCATGAGAGGCTAGTGTGAGTAATTCGTGAGTTGTGCAGGACACTCATCAAGGCATCGATGCATCATTCAACCTGCCCAATTCTTGCTTTCTTTGTGGTATGAGCATTGATACCGCAGATTAGATTAAAAATAACATATGGAGAAATGTAGGAACAGGTAAGTATTTTGTTGATGTGCTGCTCCTGTAGCAGGACACAGAGGCAACTTAGAACAGAACACGGGTACTTTAGAAATCATTATCGATTAGGTGCTCTGCCTCGGCCTTATTACATAACTGGCGCAAGGCCACTTCTCTGAACCCTTCTTCTGAGCTACTAGATGAGACAATAATATTTCCTTAGAGCTGTGATTCAAGGCTGACATTAGCTTGCTGTCTGCTCTTCCCTTGGCGTCAAAGGGAATATTCGCAAGGAAGTTGGGTCAGTAATGGGGGAACCTGCAAAGAATTTGGAGTCTGGAGACAAGAGTTCCACTTCTGGCCCTGCCTCTCGCAGAGTGACTGTACGCTTGTCAGCTAACTTCTTGGTTCACGTCGTGGTGAGTCTGAAGATGGAGGCGGGAGCCCCCGCGTACGCCCTCCCCCAATGGACAAGGTTGTATCTGTGTGGCTGATGCTGTATGGCAGGAATGATGTCAGGTCACTTTTGAGATCAGGCTATAAAGACCATAATTTCTGCCTTAGGCAGCGTGCACTGTGGGGGAGCCAGAGGCTATGTCTTGAGGATCCCCAGGCAACCTTGTCTAGAGGCCTCTACGGCAAGAACCTGAGATTTTTAGAGAATAGCCAGAAGGGAACTGAGGGCTCCAACTCATAGCCATTGGACTGAATCTCCTCGGAGGCTGAGCCTAGAATCCTATCAAGGCTTTACAGGATCATGTAACTGCAGGTGATTGAGGCCCCACGAACGACCCTGAACCAAAATCATCCAGCTAAGCTGCTCTGGGGTTCCTGACTCTCAGAAATGATGAGATAGTACTTGTTTGTTGTCTTCATTCGGTAAACTTGAGGGTTTATTTTTTTTACACAAATAAATAACAAATATAGTTTCTTATCTAAACGATGAGAATAATACCTACTTCAGAGTTTTGGAAAGAGTCTGGAAAGAGAGCAAGCAAGTTGCAAGTTATAAAGTGTCAATACAAATGCCAATTACTATGATTATTTCACATATTCCTTTACCACACTCCAGGTGACCTAGGTGCTCTTAGGCTTTCCCTTAATCGTAATAAGCCATCAAGAGGTATTGCAGCAGGGATCCCCAAGACCATGCTCGGGTTTAATGAGTTGCTATAAGGACGTCACAGAACTCAGGTAAGTTATTATACTCATGGTTATGGCTTATCACAGTGAAAGGATACAGATTAAAATCAGCAGAGGTAGAAGGTGCAAAAGGCAGAGTCTAGGAAAGACCAGATGCGAACTTCCAGTTGTCCTGTCCCAGTGGAGATCTACAGATAGCACCCCACGCTCCCGGCAACAATGCGTAATAAGACATACAGGGTATTGTCCATTAAAGAAGCTCACCCGAGTCTTGCTGTTCAGCATTTTAGTTGGGGAACAGTCATGTAGGCATAGAACACCTACGTGGCTGACGTTAAGCTACTCTCCAGCTTCTCCAGCCTCAAACTGGTATGGGATGGCCCAAGGCCTCTGCCATCTATGACACTGCTGGCACAAACTCTCTGGCGTGGCCCAAGTTCCCAGGCATAATATCCCACTCTTGGGATATTCTAAGGACTCTGAGATGATCTTCCAGGAGCTGGGAAAGGCCAGGCCTTTATTTGCAATGCTCAGGGTTTGGGCTCCCACACTTGCTGAGCTAACCCTTTCCTGTGTAAGTATGGAAATATAGATTTATAGGCTTTCCTTTTTTTCCTGTATCTGTGGAACATCCTCACCAGGTACTCTGGGATGCTCTTATTTCCAATTATGATGAGGGTATCCTGGGCTTTTTGCTCTTCTCAGGCTTTCAGGGGACCTCTGCATAGCTCTGATATGCAATGAAATTATACTGTGTCTTCCTCCGGACAACCAATGGAAACAACCCAGATGTCATAGATGTCACTGTGTGCACCAGTAATGCTGGGGATGGTGGCCTGGTGTTGGCAGCCCAATAGATTATCAGAAAGGAGCATATTGTAGTGAGAAAGTTGCATGTACCAAAGTCAGGGCTTGGTGTTCTTCTTTTCTTTTTCTTTTTTTTTCTTTTTTGTTGTTTTTTTGTTTTTTTTGTTTTTGTTTTTGTTTTGTTTTTTTGTTTTGTTTTGTTTTCTTTTCTTTTTCCCTTGACTAGCTGTGCAACTTTCTCTGCGTCTTTCTCAGGGTCCTCATCAACAAAATATAGATAAAACGGTAGTAGGAAGTGTTCTCAAACATAGGCTTAGCTGTGTTTGAAAATTACTCATGGCTGCAAATTAAAAAAAAAATAAACATTTGTTAAAAATATATTAGATTTAGTGTGCTGTACCATGCTTTGGTAGGGGAAAAAAAAAAGGTGAATGCTTTAAATATTATTCTTCGAAACTGGAGAAATCTCTACAGACTTCTGAGCCAGACACTGACATAAATAAAGTGGATATTTGAATGGTGTAATGTATAAAATGGACTGAAGGTGGGACAAAGTAAATAAAGCAAACTGTTATTGTGCTAGCAAGGAAAAGGTGGGACTAGATTTTGGGCAGGCAACTCTCATTGCTCCATGTAACACTTTTTATAGAGGTGAATTGCTTCCTGCCTTCTGGATTCCTATTCTTTTTTTTATTTTTTTTTTATTTTTTTTATAATAAATTTATTTTTTATTGGTGTTCAATTTACAACATACAGAATAACACCCAGTGCTCATCCCGTCAAGTGCCCCCCTCAGTGCCCGTCACCCATTCACCCCCACCCCCCGCCCTCCTCCCCTTCCTATTCTATAAGCATAGCCGTTTATAATCCATTTCAACCTCTAGCCACAAAAGTCCCTTTTACCAGCTACACAAAGAACACAAGGTTATCCCCAGGCTTACATATCGATGTAGAAAGAGACGAAGCAGGGGCTGAATGGTGGGGGCCCAATCCAGCCCGGGTGAAACATCAGGAGCAGCGGTGTGACCCAGGCCTGTAGGGTGGACCGGCTGCCTCCCTGAGACAGGAGTCCAATGTCCGTCGCGTAGACTGCCTGCCGGAGGTCCAGCTTCCACCATTCGGGCCAGCCGTGGCTCCTGTCTGGGCAGAAGTGAATTCCTTCTGGTGTTTTGGTTCAAGAGAATTTGGAGCAACTGCGGTGGTAGATGGATAATCATAATATCAGGGTCTTCAGGTGCCTTAAAGTGAAGGACGCCATCATCTGTTGCAAAGGTGTAGCCGCTTTGAGCTGCTGGAGGTCCCTTGAGTACCTACCTTCAAGAGATAGGCTCATCCTCACTGACCATAAGCTTCATCCTAAGTCACCCCTTTAGCTGCTGGATCGCGGTTTCCGACATGGCCTTGCTTTCCTTTCTCTTAGGACCTACCTTCTCTGATACTCTTAAGGTTATTAGACAATCTTCATCATTCCAAGTGATTGATGCTTGATTTGGGAAACAGCAAGGAAACAGGGTGCCGGGGTGAATAGACTCTACTCTTTATCTCATCTTGCAGAATGCAACTTCAAGAAATAAATGGTAAAAGCTAAAGCACCATAGCTGTACCAAAAAAGCTCTGGATTTTAGATAAGGAAGAAAAAACTTGACAGAAAGATGATTTAGGGACTTGATTAGAAAGTCTCGATTAGAGACTTGATTAGAAACCATGTGCGTATGTCATGGTTTGCTTGGGGCATGACCCATTTATAACCATTGCCCTGGAATGACCATTAAAACACGTTTTACCCTAAAAAGTATCCTGGGTTGTTGATAAATTATATGGAGGACCCTAAGCTTAGCTGGTAGGTGGCCCACGTGGTCATCCTCAAAGAACCAAAAAGCAGTGGGGGAACTCCTAAGAGATGCAGAAGTGTGTCATGTAGAAGTCTCCGAAGTGTCCCAGGAAGGGGAATGGGCAAGCTTGGTCAATGCTGTAGAAAAAGCAAGAATTCTGACTGAGAAGACACAATTAAACAGAGTAATCTGGAGGTCACGGGTGACTTCCAGGAGGCAGCCTCTGAGCATTTTCGAGCCAGAGGTCGCAGTTTCCATGCAAAGGGAAGTGAGTTAGTGCTTCTGCACTGCACCCCTACCCTTTGGAAAAATGTGTTAATTCAAACCAAGAAAAAGATTAAAAACAGGGGTAAGTAACAGAATGAACTGATCTGAAAAAAAAAAAAGGGAAAAGGAAATACAGAAGTCTCTTAAAATCTGGACAAATGCTTAACATAAATAGGTAATTAAAATGAGACTGTGCTGCAATAGAATTTTTTTGACCGTCATATTAGAAATGCTGAGATAAAGAGACAGTCTCATACCACTGTTGGTGGCGAATAAATTATTATAATCTGAATGGAAGGTGGCTTGGCAGTGTGTATGAATCTATAAAATGTACTTTTCATTTGACCTAGAGATTTCCATGTTCGGAAATCATTTTGCAGATATACTTGCATAAGTACAAAATGACCTTATATGAGGATGTTTGTTATAGAAATATTTATAATATCAAAATAGGAAAGAACTTTGCTGACTCGGCCTGAGCGTCTCAGGATTGAGGCTGAACCTGACGCAGCCTTCCTGGTTAAGGCCGTTGAGATGTCGAGGCCGCCTCCACGCCAGTGACCTCCAGTGTCCTACAGCCGGTTCGGCGACCTCCTCCTTTCACTGTCCCACACCCCCAGGCCTCCAGCCTGACGATAAGGTCCTCGGTAAAATTTTTATTCATGATAGGAACATGACCACATATAAGAATTATGAAAAACAGGAAACAGCACTTCTGACTCATCCACAAGTTACCATTCTGAAAGAATCAGTAATGTAATGTTGTTTTTTTGTTTTTTTTTTTTAAGATTTGTTTATTCATTTCAGAGAGAGCGAGCGCAGGTGCGTGAGAGGAGCCCAAGCAGGAGGGGCAGAGGGAGAGCGGGAGGGAATCTTTGGCCAACTCCACACTGAGCCCGGAGCCCAACCCAGGCCTCTGACTCAGGGTTCTGAGTTCACGACCTGAGCCGAAACCAGCACCAGCAGTAGGTTGCTTAACTGTGTGACCTAGGTGCCCCAACTTGGTTTTTTTTTTTTTTTTTTTTTTTTGGACATTCATGTTCTAACAGAGTTTTACAGTAAATTTAGTTTTGTACTTTGCCTCTTTATATATTATATAATTTTTCACTTTATATATTTCCCTCTTTATATATTATATAATTTTCCAATATATAATTTATATATTGTCATAATTTTCCATGGTTGCATAAAATTACCTTTATCCACCAGTATTTAATAGTCGTCTGGCATTATGCATTTTTTTTTTTTTACTTCTGAGGCAAGAAGGAAGGCAGACTCGGGAGACAAGTTGACCAATGTAAAGCTGTTTTGGGTTTAGGCCGGCCCTTACCCTAAAAGTCAGCAGGTCATGACTTAAAGGAGTCACAAGATCCAGATTCATGGGAAACCACAAAACTCCACTCCCAACAACAGTAAAAGCCACAAAGGCTGGATGTTTTTTAAGTTGCTCCCTGTGGGTGATTCCACGACCCTGAGACCAGGGAGAAACTAACCACCCAACGTAAGTGAGAAAGCCCAAGTCAGGGAACAAGCACCCCTCTGGACAGTTAGCTAATTTTTAAACAAGCTCATGGACCCCTTCACTGAGGGGACAAAAGACGCCTCCTTCTGAGAGAGTCAAAGGAGATCACTCCTTTGTCTGTGAAGTAGCTCCTTTCTTCTATATTTAATAAATTTAAATCTAAATCTAGATTTAGATTTACTAAATATATTAAATTAAATATATTATATAAATTATTATTTATTATTATAAATTATTATTATAAATTAAATATAATATATTAAATTGTTATTTATAATATATAAATTATTTATATATTATATTCATATATTATAAATATAAATTATATTATATTTTAATATTATATTTATTATATTTAATTTATATAAATACGAATTATTTATATATTATAAATATAAATTATATATTATTTATAATATAAATATATTAAAATAAATCTATATTTAATTCTCTAAGCAACTTGCTCTATTGTTCTTTCTCAAGCAAAGCCAAGAAATCTACTGGCCATGGGCCTTGGCCGGTCCAACATCACATCTGCTAATACCACCCCCAGCCGTATCTGAACATGTGACTTCTTCTATATGTTAGATTATTTCTTTAGGGCGTTATCTCAAATATGAATTCGTGTGTTTAAAAAGTATAAACACTATGTTGTGTTTTATTCTTGTCAATGACTTTGCTAAACCCTGTAGTCATGTTTAAAAAATATTATTTGTATATATGAGGTGGACGTTTAACATAAATGGGGATCTTAATGCTTAGAGAGGTGGACGAGCTTACTCAAGGTTGTACAGCTGAGGGGGGACGGGTGAACCTGGATATGAGCCCAAAGGAGAGAACCAGAAATGAGAAGTTAAATCTTGCATAAGTTGCGACCCATGAAAAAAAGTGGACATGGAGTTTGCTGTTGAGAGTTGCAGTTTCAATGCTCTGTAAAAATTTTAAAAAAGTAAAAATAAAAATAAAAATAAAAAGTCAGCCTTTGACCTTAGTGCGATTCTGTTCTAAAAAGGGAAAACTAACGATCTGCGTGCCCCTAGCAGCTAAAGAGGAACAGCGGAGCAGTCGCTTCAGCATTCATTCCTCTGAACTACGAGGACGTCATGCATAATGTCAACCATGGAGATAGACACATTAGGCAGTAAGTAGCTTTAATTACGATTTAATCACATATGTCAAAACAGGAGCTGTAAGGACCGCATCTCAGACTCACTTAATCCACTCATATCCGCCTTAATCATAGGTATCAGAGAGATGTAGAGCTCCTTAGAATTAAACTTCTGTCAATAAATTGAACTAGATAATAAGCATAGATTTCGACAGTGGATCCCCACCAATTTAAAACTTAGGCTGCCATGGCTAAAGTTACGTAAAAATATTCAATGATATGGTCTAAAAAGTAATCTATCCATTTAAATACGGGGCCTCATCAAATGACTCTGTGAGCAGATAAACTGAAATTTCAGATGTGCTTTATGGGCTTTTCCTATAGAAACTATTATTTGTACTTTAGTTACAAAGCAGAGTCACCTCTTGCCCAAGAATCTGTTTGGTTCTTTTTAATCTCTAACCAGGATCCCTTAAATTAGCAATCAGCCCAAAAAAAAAGATCTGGAACCAGGACTATCTAGACTTTCATTTTTTTCTAGTTTCTCAGAGGGATTAGCTAGGAGCAGAATGAAATTCAATTCTATGAAAAGAATGTTAGAAGCATCTACAGTGAACTAAAATAATATGGGAAGAGGGAAAAACAAAATCCTTTGAGAACTATGAAAAAGCAATTCTTCACCAGAGAAAGAAAGGACAGTCTTTCACAATCCTACCAGGAAAATATCCTGCTGCTACCTAAGAAATGGATCATCAAGCCGTGACCCACTATGTGGCGAAGTTATTCCTTCTACTTCCTGTAAAACTTTTGCCCAAGTTAGACGTGTGCCTGCCTGAGTAGCTTTTTTTTTTTTTTCATTAGCAGATCTGATGTAAATCTGTTGAAGTCTAGAAAAGAGTAAGCTCTTCTCTCTCAGTACTGTTTGCTACCTTCTTCCATGGGACGCCCCTCCTTCAATATCCCTCCCTGAGCGTTTGATAAGATTGTTAACATTGAGGAACAAAGTTTAAAGAGAAGGAATTCATAATCCTCATGGATATTTAAATAGACATATATAGCCGACATCAAATGCAACAAAAAGTCTGCCGTTTAAAGTGGGCACATAGCAAATGTCCCTTTATAAAATAAATGTGTAAAAATATAAAATAAAATAAAATAAAATAAAATAAAATAAAATAACATAACATAAAATAAATAAAATAAAATAATAAGATAAGATGAAATGAAATGAAATAAAATAAAATAAAATAAAATAAAATAAAATAAAAAAAATAAAATAAACGTGTTCTACAAAAAGCTTTTCCAATACCTTGAACTCTGTGGGTTCCGTGTTGTCATTCCATGGCCATCCTCGTGAGTACAGCGATATAGCCGGTAGTGATAACAGATCACATAGGGTTATATAGTTGGAATGAGTCAAAGGCAAAGCCTTGGGAAGGAAGAAAGCTGAGCATTGGCCAAACCCAAGAAGATACATCACAACGGGAAAAGTAACCTAAAGGGGCGGGTGTCTCCCATCATCAACCAGCCTGATATATAGAAGGCCAGCGCTGGGGAAGCGCGGGCCTTGGAAATAGAGGAGGAACGACAGCTTCTGCGTCATCCACTGGGTTGATGTTAAATGGTTTATATGGGGTGGATTTGACTTGTTAATGCCTGGATTTTTAGTGATTAGGTACTAAATCGGTAAATTTCTAGACTTCAACATATATATGAACTGGTTCCTCTATACATCCAGGTATAGACCATCTTTTAAAAATGCAGGGTACTTTATCAGATTAAAAAACAAGTCGTTCTGGGGATGCCCGGGTGGTTCAGTCCATCAAGCGTCTGCTCAGGTGATGCTCTCAGGGTCCTGGACTCGAGCCCCACGTCCAGCTCTTTGCTTAGCAGGGAGTCTGCTTCTCTCTCTCCCTCTGTGTGTTCTCTCGCTCTTTCACTCTCTCTCAAATAAGTAAAATCTTAAAAAAAATTAAAAAACAACAACAACAACAACAAAATGAGTCACTCTGAGCCAACAATTAAGAGATACAGAAACCATTTCTGCCATAGTAGTAGCAAGCGCAGGGAAAATTCAAAGCTTAATGTCAGGAACCGAAAGTGTGTGAAGGATGGATCCTTTTCTTTCTCTGTACTCGTCTAATCACTGGAGGGTCTTCACCTTCTATAAACAAGTAGGTTGGATGAAGCGTGTACAAATCCGCGGTCCTCAAGCCGAAGGTCAACCCACACAGCTCGACTCCTCACGGTGGAGGCCGACCATACCTTATTGCTTACCTACACAGCTTTGCTCATTTCTATGAAGATCTTATATCGAGAAGCTTCTGCGTTAACCTAAGAATCAATTACTATTGATACCACATAAATTTTACTGAAATGAAGATGGAAGGAAGAGGATAAACTTTATTTTGTTGAGATACTTCACCAAGCGTAGCGTTAATTTTTATCCTGTGTGTCAATTATTTATTTATTTTTTTCCCTAGGAATAAGGTGCTTCTGACAGAATTAGAAGTTTGAGATAGTAATTGAGAAAACGCCTGTGAGGGCTACAGCAGAGAGAGGAGAGGGGGAGGAAGGCTGGGTAGGAAGAGGCTCAAGCTTCTAGCATCTCTGAGAACTTCTAAGACAGACCTGGAGCCCCAGGGCAAAGAGGGTCACTTATTTCCCAAACCTGCGTTAAGTCCAGAACAGACATGGAGAGTTTGAAGGCTTCCTCGGCGGGCCCCGGTGGCCTACTCGGGTCCATCCAGGTGGGTGGTATTTCCCGCTGACGGCAGACGCGGACACACGAGTGTCCCCACGCGCTCTCGAGGAAGCCGCTGTAGGTGCGACAGGTGCGACAGGTGCAATAAAACCGAGCCCTCCTTCTGGCCTCTGACCTTTCTCTATGAATAAGAGCAGGGTTAGGGATGGGCCTGCAGTGGTTCGAAAGTGAAATCTGGGCTGTCCTGCGTGGACGCTGTGTCCGAGAGCGACAGATGTCCACGACTCTGTATGCGATTTCTCCCAAGGAATGGGTACGCCGGGCGGAAAGCTCGTGTGCATGTGTGTGTCTGTCCTGCATCTACGGGTGTATCCGTATCTCTATGTAGGAGATAGGATTTTTTTCGACCTCGGAGGTCCAATTCATAATCTACCCTTCTTCATCTTCATCTACCCATACCCGTTGGGTCGACCAGCTCTACAACCTCTCAATCATACTTTGTTCTCGTAGGAGAGGAGTTTGTCTTCGGCGGGTGGGACTCCGCTGCCTCCTCCTCCGTCTGCCAGCCCCGAATGTCTTGCTGACCCCGCACTTCTTGGCCTGTCTTCACATGTGTGTGTCGTTCTGAGCACAATTGGAAGCAAGTCACAGACGACTGCCCCGAGGTCTGCATCCTTTTATAGGGCGCTTAGCATAATCTTCACATTATGGATATCACTCTTTAATGCAAGAATCAAATAATGCCACTACAGTGGAGATCAAATTGGTTTTTGCCCAGCCACTCCTAACATTCCTCTGAAATTTTCTTTTCTTTTTTTTTTTTTTTTTGAAATTTTTCATTTCCTCAAGATCGCCCTTGTTGGGGGTGGGGGGTGGAAAAAAATCCCTGGAGCAAGAGCTCTCTAAAGAGTTATGCTTATGTATTAAATTCCTGCCACTGGGCAAATATCCTGACCCAGAAAGATTCCTTCTAAAACTTTTATAAATAATTCCATCCCTTTTCATATACTTCTGCCTGCATTCTAATTATGGTTTTTTTTTTTTTTTTTTTTTTTTTTTTTTTTTGAGAGAGAGGTGGGAACAAATTTGATTGCCATCACTCTTAAGAGATGGAGCTGGGTTAACCTGAGCTGGGTGCAGCCCCCATTGCCCTTCTCAGCATTTTTCCTCCCAAATTTTTATCAACGTGTCAAGAAGGATTTATTTATTTATTTATCCTGATTTGATTGGATTTTTGAAATGAAGAGAAGAAGTCAGAAGTACTGAGTTACCCCTTTCCGACTCCACGGAGGGGGCATTCTGAAACTTACGGTCCCGCAGGTCTAGGGGCGAGGGCTCAGCACCGATGTCCGTTGGGTTGTCTGAGAAGGGAGTTTGGCCCCGGTCGCCAGCATCTCGGAGGGACTCAGGACTTGCATGTGAACACGTGTGCTCGGTTCTTAACAAATTAAGCCCTGACTGAGTGATGAGTCACAAAAGAGGGAGGAGAAAAGGCTGTGAGGCCTCCCCCAAGAGGGGGTGGGCATCCTAGGTTGAAGCACATCCTCTTGGCATAAAGACAGAAAAACAGAGTCAACGTGATATTTGCTCGATTCATTGCATCCAGACCTCCTGGACCCCCACGTGTCACAGGATGGCTGCGGCGGGGGCCACGTGCGTGTCCAGGCACGCAGGCAGGTGTGAGAGAGTGAGGCCCCGGGGGTCCCCCTGTTGAGGGGGGTTAGATGCCTTAGGCCTCTGGTATTCCTGTCCCAGGGTGGAGCACGGCCCATTTCCCTTCCTATCCCCTTGCAGTCATGGGTTATTTAGAAGATGCGGAGGGTAGAGAGGCTCCTATGATTAGAAAAGAAACAAAAATCTGGGTGATTTTTAAAAAGATATTATTTATTTATTCATGAGAGACACAGGAGAGGCAGAGACACAGGCAGAGGGAGAAGCAGGCTCCATGCAGGGAGCCCGACGTGGGACTCGAACCCGGGACCCCGGGGTCACACCCTGGGCTGAAGGCAGGTGCCCAGCTGCTGAGCCCCCCGGGGGCCCCATGGATGCTGATATAGACTAGGCCTCAAACACACAGACATACCTTAAATATTTAGGATGTGGCATCTTTGTGCGGTAGTAAGCAGGGTAGAGAAGGGGCCTCGGAGACCCTGAGACAGAGATCTCGTGGGAGGAGGAGGAGCCTCCATGTGCGGGACGGGGCGTCTAGCCTCCAGACAAGCGTGGCTGTTGGTGTGGCCAGGCTGGCTTCTTGGGTACCCGAGGGGACCCACGCCGGCTGCCCCATGTGTTGCAGAATGTGCTGCGGGCCCGGGCTCGAAACTCTGAGCCATCCAACAG
This sequence comes from Canis lupus dingo, assembly GCF_003254725.2. NCBI lineage: Eukaryota > Metazoa > Chordata > Mammalia > Carnivora > Canidae > Canis > Canis lupus. The sequence goes on along the minus strand of NC_064261.1, from coordinate 1,547,945 downwards.
GAGGCTCCGCGTCTCCTTCTGCAACTGAGCCCCACCAATTCTGTGGCCCTTCCCATCGCCCTGCCGGTCCCTGTGCGCTGGACAGGCCACCTCGTGGCCGTGACGACGACGTCGGCGCGGGGAGGGATGGGGACGCGCCCCTCCCGGTTGATTTCTCCCCAGAACCCGGTCAGAAGAAGGACCCTTGGTCGGGGTCGGGGAGGAGGTGATTAAGGTCATCTGGGGCTACCTTCTTGGTCTCTCACAAGCAAAATGTCGCAACTAAAACAAGTGGCCGTCTTCTGGCCAGTGTGCATCGGGCACCAAAGAAGGAGCCGCTTTGCGCCGTCGTCCCCCAGGTTCCCTGAGACAGCCTCGCCGACGTGGCCGTGTCACGCTGAGCCCCACTTGCCAGCCCGGCCCCTCGACTTGCACTTCCAGCCGGGAGAGCAGGGCGGCCCTCGGTCAACAGAGTCAGAGGGCGGTGGGTCTGGACGGGGCCTGCATTGGACCAAGTGGGAAGCGAACTCTGGTTTTCGGGGGCCCAGGAGGAGGCAGGGTGGCCACAGAGGGCTGAGCGATGTCTCTGCAGCCGTGGCTGCACCCACGGGGCTCGCGTGGGGTGGGCGCCCGCACCCGGCACCCCTCATGCTCCCCGCATCCTGGCCAAGGCCTGGCCTGCCGACTCCGCTGCGTCTTGTCCGCACCCCAACGCCACGGGGATGTGGGGGGTATCCCTTCTCACTCCAGGCCTATCTTGTATCACTCGCGGGAAGACTTCTAAAAAGAATAAATACGATTCTCTGTCAAGGTGAGAATATTATCGTGTCCCGTCTTTGTAAAAAAAATTAAGCCAGGTGAGTATTTTCCTTACAGTTTTCAGTGCAAGGGTTTTATGCACAAAGGGTACCGAGTGCAAGAACCGGGAGATGGGTTGTGCTTTTTGGGGGAAAGACGTGTCCAGGACACGGCAGTGGGTCTCGGGGGCAGCACCCCCACGTGTCAGGCTCCGGAGAAAGCTGCCCTGGCTATGAAATGAGAAGCGCCCGTGCGGTCCGTCCTGGATGGTGGCCCTTTGCAGGAATTCCATCCTTAAAAACACAGAAAATGCAAATGCAAAATTCCTCTAACGTGGCCCGATGAGTGAATACTCATTTGCTCATTTCAGGCTTCGGGTGGACGCCCCGCGACCCCTCCTGGATTCACAAGCTCGCGGCACGTGGTGCTTTTCTATTGCTCGACGTGGAAGACAAAGGAAGCGATGCGCTGTGAAGGGCCATCAGAGCCTCGTCAAAAACGGCAAATGCAGAGTCTCTATAAAGTGCTTGAAAAAACATCTACAGATGCATGTGTTTTGATTTTTCGCTTTTCCGAAGCCTGTGACGCAGGTGTGGAGACTATGACAATTCGCGAAGACTCATTCTTAAATCCGTCCTCCTGGTTTCCTGCGCTCTCCAGGGAGGCGTTCCTGTGTTGGACGCTGGATTTCGGAGACTGTAATTGTGCCCTCAGCCTGGACCAGAGCCGAGACCCGTGACAACAATTAGCAAATTGTCATCCACGTCGTCCTCTGCCCTGACCCCGGGGAGGGCGGAGGGGGGAGCGGTGCAGGCCCTCCTTTGCCCTCGCCTTCTCCTGCTGACTCCTAGTCCAAACCTCATGCAAATACACTTTTAGGGTTTCTAGAAAAAGAGCAAAATTTAGCTGCGGAGCGCCGAACCCATTTTCCGGTTCCATGGTTTCCTCCGTCTTGGGGTTCCGCCGGCAGCTGACTTCCATTCCATCCCCCGAGTAGGAGCACAGCGCTTCATCGCCAAGAGCTAAATTAGCTCCTATTATCCCTGAGCTGAGAGCGTGAGGTCGGCCGGTTGGAACTTATGCTTCCCATCTTAGGGCTGCTGGGGAGCACTGGGGCTGCTGGGAGCACTGGAGCTGCTGGGGACACTGGAGCTGCTGGGAGCACTGGGACTGCTGGGAGCACTGGGGCTGCTGGGAGCACTGGAGCTGCTGGGGACACTGGAGCTGCTGGGAGCACTAGAGCTGCTGGGGACACTGGAGCTGCTGGGAGCACTGAAGCTGCTGGGAACACTGGAGCTGCTGGGAGCACTGGAGCTGCTGGGGAGCACTAGAGCTGCTGGGGAGCACTGAGGCTGCTGGGAGCATTGGAGCTGCTGGGAGCACTGGAGCCAGGTGGGGAGCACTGGGGCTGCTGGGAGCACTGGAGCCAGGCAGGGAGCCGAGGGCCTGGTGCCCCTCCCGCGGATGGAGAAACAGTGACTGTCGCTGGGTCTGCGAAGGAGCACAGTTCCGTGCCAGTGACATGAGTGTGTGATCGGAGCCTGTTCAAGTCAATGATCATTTCTAAGAGCAAGTGCCCTCGGGACAGGTCGGCGCTTGTGGCCTTGGGACTCCCAGGCCGGGGCGGCTGCCGTGGGGCCGTGTGCGGGGCCCAGGCTCGCTGGGAGCTCAGGCTTCCCGGAGGTCGCTCGGTGGTCGTCGCCTCTGCCTGTCATTTGAGCAGCCTGCTCCTCTGCCGCCCCAAGTCCCAGTGTCCCCGACTCTGTCCATTAGGGCCGCGGGCGCAGATGGGGCCAGTCCCGGGGAAGCCCTGCGCCCCGGGCCTCGACCTGTGTGTCAGCAGGGGACAGACTGCACACGTACCTCAGGAACAGACTGCACCCGTGCCTCGGGGGACAGACTGCACATGTGCTGCGGGGGATGGACTGCACACGTGCCTCGGGGGGAAGGACTGCACAGTTGCCGCAGGGGACAGACTGCGTACTGCCTGGAGGGGACAGACTGCACATGTGGTATGCTCCAGGTCCCATGCTGTCCCGCAACCCAAGCTCCGTGCTCCCGGCCCCCCGGCCTCCCATGGCCCGAGCTCCGTGCTCCAGGTCCCACGGTCTCCTGCGGGCCGCGAACAGCACAGAGCTGCAGCCTGCACACGCCGCTCCCTCGGCTCCCTGAGTAGCCTGGACGGGCAGGAGCCCGCACCTGTGCCTGGTGCCCTGCGGTGTGACCGGGGCCACCCCTGTTTCCCCTGCCCTGTGGCTGTGGCCCTGGTGTGGCCGCCACCTCACCCGGAGACCCTGCTGGAGGGGACGCCGCCCTCCACCGCCGGGAAGCAGCTGCGGGGGGACCTGGGCTGGGGGGCTGCACTGCGGCTGGCTCTGCCTCGGGACAGCCGTTCCTGGGGCTGGGCCACCCCTAGGTGAGGGCGCACCCGGAGAGCAGGGTGTCGGGCCTCTGCCCCCCTGGGCCGGGATGTCCACCGCTTGGGCCTGGTGTGGCCCCCGCGGCCCTGCTGGTGCCATGTGCAGGGCAGGTGGCTGGCTTTCCCGGAAGCAGACCTCGACGCCCCTTCTCCGGCCTGCAGGCCACCTGTGAACACCTGCCCGACTGCCCGCTGTAACCTGAGGGCCGGCCCCGGACCGCGGGGACCCACAGAGGCCTGGAAGGCCGAGGTCTGGCCCTGCTGTGCTGGGGGGAGAAACCTGACCCCCGACCGCAGGGGAGGGTAGCACATGCGGGTAAATACGGAAGACCCGTCTCCCCTCGACGCCCTCTGACGCCCTTAACTGGGGCTCGGCGTGTCCGAAGTGGTTGGACAGAGATGCTGCAGCTCAGGAGTGGAGGCGCCTCCTCTCACGACTGGCGCTTCGAGGGCGGCCCCCTTCCCCTCCCGTGGACACTCTGACGCGCTCCTCCTGACTCATGGTCACATCACGGGCCTTCGCTAACCCTCAGGTCGTGGGAAGAGGAAAGCCTACTCCCTTGGGATTGCGTGGCCTTGCGACACCTTGTATTCCTTATTTTAGGTCTGACCAAATTTGGTGATAACCCATCCATTTTCTGGGACCTTAGTAACACATAAAGAGGTCGCTGTAGGCTTCATGTCATCGATGTTGGAGCCGATAACCACATGCACCACGCTCGCCCTTCTCCCTGTCTCTAATACACGGACGCACCTGGGGTGCGCCTGATGCAACTGATGCTCCAGAACAACCTGGTCCAGGGTAGAGACTTCATAGATGGAAGATTTACAAAATGAGGCCATCTTTACATAACAGAGTTAGAGCAACTGAGGTTTAGAAAGTGAAGGGAAAAATAAATAAATAAAAATATAAATAAATAAATAAATAAATAAATATAAAAAGTGAAGGGAGTGCTGTTGTGAGCAAGCAGGGAGTGAACTGAAAGTCAGAAAAAAACATCTCATAGAACCATCTTGGGAATATTTAAAAAAAGAGAGAAAAAAAAAAAGACTACAGGGACTTGAAACCAAAGAGAAGAGGCAAGTTTGCTTCCGGAAATGTTCAACATTGAGGATTCAGCTCACAGATCACTCTTTCTATGAAAACTTTCTGACCCTAATCCAGGTAAAACTGATCGAGTTCCTTTGCATCTCCTCCGGGCTCAGTAATTACTGAGAACACAGGACTTATACACACTATTGCATTTGTTTCTTTTTCTTTTCTTTTCTTTTTTTTTTTTTTTTTTTTGAATTTGTTTCTTGATGTGGTTCTTTCCTTCTTGCAGATGGGAATCTTCTTATGGGCCAGGAACCTAATTCATCTCTGTATGTGCCCGACACAAAAATATATTTCTGATTAATAGCCATTCCTGTGAACGAGCACAACACAAGGCAAATGCAACAGGAACGAGAAAAGGAATGCAAAGGATCTCATACATTCCATAAAATGGTCGAAAAGTGCGTTTTTCTCACTGAGGTTTACTTAAGCTATGGGGACAAACGTTGTTTCTCCTTTCAAGCCAGTGTTCGAGGATCACAGAAAGATTCAAAAAACAAAGCAAAAATAAAATATGGAATTTTTGATTACTAAGGTGTTTATAAAGAAATTGCAACCTATAGGGTGGGTAACACAGACCAAAAAAGAGTGAAACTCCAATCTTGCCATTCACATTTTTTTTTAGCAGCAGAAACATTTTTCTTTTTTCTTTTTTTAGATTTTATTTATGTATTCATGAGAGACACAGGCAGAGGGAGAAGCAGGCTCCATGCAGGGACCCCGATGTGGGACTTAATCCCAGGACCCCAGGGTCAAGCCCTGGGCCAAAGGCAGACGCTCAACCGCTGAGCCACCCAGGGGCCCCTAACGGCAGAAAGTTCCCAACTGGAGTTAGATGCCCGACATTTCAGTTGAAAAAGTCCAAAAGCCAGGTGGACGTATCCACTACATTTTGGCGAGGGTTTGTTAGAAGACACTTGGCTTTCCCCAGGGATGCAATCAGCCCCTAGAATATGAACTTAGGGTTGTTGGCCCCTTTTTCCTGTGTATTTTTCCACTCTGAAGTGACATTTCAGGCATCAGTGATATTCCAAAATATTAAAGAATGGGGGCAGCCCGGGTGGCTCAGCGGTTTAGCGCTGCCTTCGGCCCAGGGCATGATCCTGGAGACCCGGGATCAAGTCCCACGTCGGGCTCCCTGCATGGGGCCTGCTTCTCCCTCTGCCTGTGTCTCTGCCTCTCTCTCTCTCTATGTCCATCATAAATAAAAAATAAACCTTTAAAAAAAAGTATTAAATAACTATTAAATGCACAGAGAACTTCAAGCGATATAAAGATGACTCTTTCCCCGTTTCCACTTTTTTTTTTTTGCACATAAAGGGTTTATTTTAAATGTTTTAAGGATAGGATAGAGTTACATCATAATTATAAAAACTACTTACAGAATTAACAGATTTATATTGTTTATACATCTAAATGCAGAGAACAGGGAACTGTCTACACATCGTATAAAATAAAATTAAAATCGAAAATGAATTCAAGCCTGAAAATGAGGTCATTCGCCTAATTGCAAGATGCGAACACGACGACCCCTCCACTATACACATCCGCTCACACCGCACTAATGGTGGAAATACAAAAAGCGCAGCATTTCCAGGGAACCACAGACATTTCGACCCGTTTCCAGTTTCAAGAGCATGCAACCAGGGGCTGAGGAAGAAGAAGGGAACAGTGGCGTAAAGCAGCATATGCCTAAAGCAAGAAAGAAAATGACAGCTTTAGAGTTGTTGTGACTATTTTTAGAGGGATTCAAAGAAACAGAAATCCTCATCAACCTGGGGATGAAGTAAAAGCGTTGGGAAGTAAGGAAATCGTCCATGGGAAAAAGTGAGGTGGATGCTAAGGGAGGAGAAAGATTTGAAAAGCCAAAGGAGACCTTCAAGAATAGAACAGAATGAGCTCGGAGGCTGGGGACGCTGGGGTAAGATCTCGGCAGTTCACTTCGGGGGAACTACAGGAACTTGAGAACTGAAGGAAGGAAACAGAGGAAATATGTGCTCAGTCACCTTGTGGAGGACACCAAGTTCAAGACAGAGGAGCTGCGCTTACTTTTGTCCAAAAGATGATGTTTTTTCAGGCAGCTAATGAGATGCAATGACATGACAAGAGTTCCACTTAGGAAGATTAATTTAAAATTAGGATCACGGGGGCTCAGTTGGTTAAGCGTCCGAGCCCTGATTTCGGCTCGGGTCATGATCTCAGGGTCCTGGGATCGAGCCCTGCTCAGTGCTCGGTGGGGAGTCCACTTGAGGATTTTCTCTCTCTCCCCTTCCTTCTGCCCCTCTGCTGCTTGTGCTTTTTCTCTCTCCCAAATAAATAAATCTTAAAAAATAATAATAAAATAAAATTGGGATCACCAGACAGTGTAACAACAACAACAAAAAAAGTCAAGTCTAACAAAAGCCTGTAATAGACACTTGAAAGTAAAACTGGGAAGGAGGAAATTCTTCTGCATAATCTAGTAGAGGAATCTAATA